>NW_006783631.1:3082680-3145480 GCF_000442215.2 Lipotes vexillifer
CCCCCCCCCCCCATTATCATGATGTAAACAAGAAACCCGTCCACCAGGGCTGTCCTCTGTATTCAGTAGATCATTAAGTTCTTCTGGTCAGAATCTCATTTTGGAAAACCCAAAAGCAGAGTGTCCTGACATTATATCAGATTTTATCAGAACAGATCCCAGAGACAGGATGGTGGGTCACTAGGCTCCAGGAACTGGGGACCAGGCTAGGGATGACCACCCTGAACCCTCTCTCTTTATCAAGCCTGCCAGTTGGGAGAACAGGATTTTATCCAGGCAGAAGGCCCTTGTGGTCAGCAACAGTGGCCCAGCAGCTGCTTCAGAGATACCAGCCCTGGGAGAGCAGGAAACCCAGAGCTGGAACCTGGATGCAGCCCACACCCTCCAGGGACACCCACACACAACTAGGCATCTCAGCCCCATCTGAGATCTGCTGCCCCATCAATGCCGTGTTTCCCATATACCTCATCACAAAAGACTCCAAACAACCTCCAGTGGCTGGGCCAACCAGGCCAGGTGTTCAATGTACATCTAATAAAATTAATCATCTTTCCCAGATAATAAATGGGATTTTCATGTTGGAGGCCCCATTCATGATCTTTTCTTTATCTCAGGATTGTAAGTGAACTTGTCTTCTTTAGATTTGTCTATGCTTTCCACGTTTGTTTGATTTTTTTTTAATGAGAATATGTTTTTTTTTAGATTGATAAGTGTGAGTTTAAAAAAAAAAAGATGGAACTACCCTTGAGATTCTCTTGAGTAGAAATCCTCATTCTCTGGCTTGCTACTCTACTTGACTGTTTCTCCAGACTCCATCTTGGTTTCTGGGGCAGGAACTGTGTCTGTTCCTTCAACAAACATTTATGGAACATCAGTCGTGTGCCAGGAATTCTGAACTCAGCTCAAAATATGCAGTAGCACCAGGCATTCAAATAGCCCATGGCTCCCCATGACCAAGCCCTGTGAGCTTCTGAAGAGTATTGCCCAAGTCTAACCCTTGATACCATGCATGGTGCCTGGCTCAGAGTTAATCATCCATAAACCTCACTGAATGAATGGGTGACTGAGTAGATAAAAAAATAAATTACAAATGTAACTAGAATCTTCCCAGATTTTGAGGGAATTGGGGAAAAACAAAACAAGAATTTAAATCTTTATAGAAGAGGTTTTTTTTTTTTTTTTTTTCCCTGGTCAGTTTCTGGGAAGTGTTTTGCCCCTCATACCTCTCCATTCTTACCTTAGTCATTCACTTTCCTCCTGGTGAAACAAAATAACAGAAGGTCTTGTTCTAGCCACAGATATCCCCAATTCTGAAAACATACTGGAATTCCAGGGCAGCAGATGGGGGGAATATTCTCAGGGTAAAAGGGCTGACATGCTCTGATAGCATTGATTTCCTTTATGTGGCCAATGGGATGGATCCACATTGACCCCAGGCAGGCACTGGGGAAGCTGGTGCTTTGTTTATTTTGGCTAGCATGTGAGGCCCTAAAGATTTTGCTTGTACTATCTCTGCAAGGAAATAGTCATATTAACCTGTACCAACTCTGTATTTACACACTCTAAACTCTTTTCCACAGAGGTTAAAAAAATCATAGCTTGATTACTGAGATAGTGACAGATGTCACTCCTATCTCCTGTTGGGTTGTGGAGAAGGTCAGAGGGACACAGAAAAGTGTCAATAATTAGAGATTTTTTTTCTCTTTTTATCTAGAAACCATGGAGAAAATGATGTTGTCAGTTGACACAATACAAGACCTGAACATCCAGATGATGGGGCACCACTATGCCTAACATTCTGATAAGCCTTCTAGGAAAATGCAGGGTCCATGAGCATTGTTGAGGGAATCCAGCTCCCAGGTCTGAGGTATCAGGTGAGAGGAACACAGTTGGGAAAGTGACAATCCAGGACACAATAAGGGAAAAAGAAGTCCATGTGTCTTAGAAATCAAGCTGTCTGAATTTGGGTCTCGGCCCTAACACAAACTATGAGGTCTTAGGTAACTGTGAAATCTGAACCTCAGTGTCACCATCGATCAAATACAGGTGAAGTGGTCCACTCTTCCTCTTCCCCATCTTTTCTCTTCCCTTCTCTTCTTGAGTAATTCACCCCCAAAACCATTTAGTGGGACAGAACAGGATCAGTAGTGGGCTGAAGAATAGCCCCTCCAAAAATGTTGCATCCTAATCTCCAGAACAAAAATGGACTTCTCAGATGTGATTGAGGTAAGGATCACAAAAGGGGGGATGATTGTGGATTATCCAGTGGGCCCAGTGTAATCTCAAGGGTTATAAGTAAGAGGGAGGCAAAAGGGTCAGGTATAGACAAAGAGGAAATGAAGACAGAAGAAGAGGTCAGAGAGGAGAGGAAATGCTACACTGCTACCTTCAAAAATCGAGAAAAGACCATGAGCCCATAATTGTGTGCAGCCTCTGAAGCTGGAAAAAGCAAGGAAATGGATTCTCCTCTAGATCTTCCAGAAGGAACGTAACCTTGTGGATCCATTTTAGACCTCTGATCTCCAGAACTGTAAGATAATAAACTTGGGTTGTTTCAAGTCATTAAGTATGTGGCAGTTCGTTAAAATAGCAAAACAGGGCTTCCCTGGTGGTGCAGTGGTTGAGAGTCTGCCTGGCGATGCAGGGGACGTGGGTTCGTGCCCCGGTCCGGGAAGATAACACATGCCGTGGAGCGGCTGGGCCCGTGAGCCATGGCCGCTGAGCCTGCGCGTCCGGAGCCTGTGCTCCGCAACGGGAGAGGCCACACAGTGAGAGGCCCGTATACCGCAAAAAAAAAAAAAAAAAATAGCAAAACAAAATTAATATAATGTGCATGAGGGAGGGCCCTGCTCAGTATGAGGAGGACATTCTCATGAAGGGAAGGTGGCTTTGGTGGTCCCACATGAAGTGTTGGATTCTGAGCAGCTGAAATCAACATCTATGGAGAGGGCTGCACAGTGCAGGTGATAGAGCGCAAGTGGGGATATGAGAATGTCCACACCAAGGGACAGGAGCAGCAGTGACAGGAGGTTGATTATATAGAGAGGAACTTATCAGATAAATAAATATTATGAGGATAATGGAAGTGAGAATCCTCACTGTCAGAGAAAGTGCTAGACTGAAATCAGAGGTGAACTCATGGCTTGCAAAAATAATATACACATATTCTCAAGTTCTGTCCACTGAGACCAGGACAGCAGCAACAACCGAATAACAATGAGCACTCGGAGACCCAATCTTGGATTCTAAATACATTCTCTATAAAAAGAAGCTGGCTTCTTAGAGAAATGGCTGATTTCAGAACTGGAGCATGAAAGAACAAATTGTATGTGTGTATGTGTGTGTGTGTGTGTGTGTGTGTGTGTGCCAGAAAGTAAAGAATTGCTCAAAGATTGATAAAGTCATATCAAAAGATTGATTGACGGTATTCCAAATGGCCAAATTCAGGATAATTTGTGCATCAATATAAATAGACCAACTGATAGATAGATAGAGAGAGAGAGAGATAGAAACCTATTATATATTACATATATATACTGGTAACCTGTTCAATAAAATAGGAATATATGAGTTCATACTCTACAAATAAATGAATAGATACATCAAAACTTTGATGAGAAATGGAATATTTATATACATTCAAAGTACCTCTTTACAAAACTTATTAACTACAAAGAGAAAAAAATGTGAAGTAGAGAAGTCTCCAGACACTATCCCAATCAAGTGATTAAAGTTAACATCATCAGTGATAGGAAAATTTAAACACTCTCTGAGAGGATATAATGAAATTTGCACAGCATCACTTCTGTGATATTCTTGCTAAAGTTGTGTAACTGAGGACACCTCCACCAAACCCAAATTATAGGTCATCCGATAAAATAAATGGACAATACTCTTCAAAAGTATCAAGACCATGAAAGTCAAGGAAAGACTAAGGAACTTTCCCAAACTGAAGAAAACTAAAATGACATGACAACTAAATGCACCTGTGGTTCTGGGCTGAGCCCTTTTGCCACAAAGGACATTACTGGGACAGTTGGCAAACTTGAATGGTTCTGAGGATTAGATAGCAATAATATAACAATGTGAATTTCCTCATTTAGATGGTTGTCTTACTGGAATGGGACTACATCAGGAGCCACACCATGCATGGTCATTGGCTGGGAGGGGCATGGTCTCTACACAAATGTGATGGAAATTTCCTAAGGTCAGCATTTAGGGCCTATCATCAGTTATGGTCCTCAGTACCAGGGAAAGCATAGCCTTCACCCACCACCATGAAAGAACTTCTCCTCCCCAGCAAAATTACTGGAAGTTTAAACGCTCATTTTAACATTACTGAAGTTTATTTTAAAATCCCAAGTCAAAACCTACTCTTCAATAATGAAATACCTATACCATATAAAAAGTTCTACAGATGTCATCCGATTGGCGCAGTAATGGATAAGCAAAAATTTCACCCAGAATTTGGAGCCATGAGTAAATCCAAGCATATTACTGTTCACTGGGAAAAAATAGGAACCACACAAGTCTTAAATTAACTTTATTCTCTCTTCATCTCTTTTGCTTTCTCTTGCTGCTTATTTGGGATCCTCCAGCTCTTATCGGTCCCACTGGTGACTTCAGATGTCCTTTCAGACTTGTTTTCAAGACCAAGCTCTCCATCGGAAAGGGATCAGCTCTGCAACCAAGACCATGGCCATTACTCTGCCTTTTTTCCAGGGAGGCTTCTGGTCTTTC
Source organism: Lipotes vexillifer (assembly GCF_000442215.2). Taxonomy (NCBI): domain Eukaryota; kingdom Metazoa; phylum Chordata; class Mammalia; order Artiodactyla; family Lipotidae; genus Lipotes; species Lipotes vexillifer. The sequence goes on from NW_006783631.1 coordinate 3,087,421, forward strand.
TGAGGTCTCCACCATCTCTCTCTTCAACTGTTGCATCAACATTCTAACCAGTCTCCCTACCTCCAGTCTTAACTTTCCTTCCAATCTGTTCTCCATTTTACAGGCAGAATGCCACTCTGAAATGCAAGTCTAATCATGCCACTCTCCTGCTTGACATTTGTCAGCAATTCTCTGCTGCCTAAGAAAGGAAGAAAGGGTTCTTAACCTGGGCTTCAGAAGATAAGTGAATCCCTCCAGACTGCAGTCACAATTTTGTGTACGTGAAGATACACATAGTTTTATTAGGAGAAGGTCCATAGATTTCATCAGATTTCCAAAGGGCGCATCAAGAAAAAGTTGAGAACCCCTGACTCAGGATTAAATCCAGGCTCCTTCACCTGGCAGATAAGAACTGGTACAGTCTGGCTGCTGCCTACCCACTTCTCTTTTTGTACATTTTTGCTCTAATAATTCCAAACTACTTAGAATTCCCCACATCCACTGTGCTGTTCCTACAGCCCTGCACCTTCACTCTTGCTGCTCTGTCCGTCTAGAATGTCACCCACCCTGGCTGCACCTTGTTTGCTCCTATTGCCTCCGTGCAGTTAGCTCCTCCCTCCACCCCCAGGAGCCTTCCAGAACCTCCAGACTGGGCTGAGCACCCCTCCTGAGTTCCTCTAGAATGCCCTGTGCACTCCTTAGTAATGGTGCTGACCATAATCTGTTCTAGTCATTGATTTGTGCGCCTCTCTCCCACTGGGCTGTGGTGCCTTGGGGGCAGAGGCCATGTGCTGTTCATGTCTGCATTTCCCGGACCTCGCACAAGGCCAAGCACAGGCTGAGTGTTCAAGACGTACTGATGGAACTCAGTGGAACACCACACACACCATTGGTGCAACGGTTGTTTCCTTCCATAGCATTTTATTGGCCTGGGCTGACCATTCTGGGAGGCTCTTCCCTCCACCTGGCACAGGTAAAGGACCAGAGATGGTGTCTCTGGGTTCAGAGGGAGACGACTGGCTCCACTCATGACACTGGGCGAATCACCTCACCTCTCCCTGACCCTCCCTTTCTCCTATGTAAAATGGAGCTAATAGTCCCTGCCCACCCTGCCCCACCCTGACAATGCAGAGGAGAAAATAAGTCTGAAAAACTTCAGGGAAGAGGGCCTTTGCATATGTGGAATGTGCTCCCTGCTCCACATGTGCCAGGAGAGGATGGAGTTTGTCTGAGTCCAAGTCTAGGCTCTGTGAGGGTGAAGTCTCTTGGTTCTGGAGCTCACAGGGAACAAAGAAAGTCAGATAAAATCTGAAGACAAAGACTCAGCCCATTGGACCCCACCCTAGCTTACCCCAGTTCTCTTGACCAAGGAGGCGGGGGGAATGCCTGCACCTTAATTTTATCATCTTGATCTGGCCAGGGGCAAAGAGGGTTGAGGAAGGAGGGGCGGGGAAGGAGAGCTGTTAATCCACCACTGAGTAACTGAGATGAGGCTGCATGCGAATTTGACTTTCTGCTGGCAGATTGCAATAATACCATCCTTTGGAATGTCCTTGGAGCCTCCAATTGCTGTCTTTTGGTTTCGATTAAACCTTGCGATAGCTTGCCAAGTTTGAAACCCACCCGACCCTCACGCAGTATATGTTTTGAGCTCAAGTTGAACTTGATGAGGTGCAAGTTAATTTGCATTTGGCAAAATGCAATTTCCTGTTTCTAAGAAAAAGAAACTTTAAAGATTTATTTAAGAGACACAAATGGCTTCCTGGACATCAAATAGCTCTTACAAAGCAATATTTTAATAAGTTAAGTGTAAATGAATTGAAAACACATGAATCTGATTTCCCTTGAACTGCAGATGGGCTTAACAAATAGAGGGGGAAATGGCTTGGCACAGGGGCTTGGGGGTTTTCTCCATCCAAAAAGTTTAGGAAAGTAGATCAAGATGTTAGACAAACCCCTCCACGCACCAGGGTTCCCGAGCTCAGATTGTGTATCTCCAGGACTCTCGCTCCATAAACAAAGGGAAGATTCCAGATCGGCTCCACTGAGCAAGTCCCACTTACCCGCTCTGCTTTCTCCCTCTGCCTTGCCAAATCTTCTTCTCTTCTGCATCTTTCTCCTCCCTCACTCAGAAGTACTGAGGCTATGGTTTTCTCCCGCCCTCCCCAAGGCCTCCTGCCTGGACTCCATTGCTGAGACAATACAGGCACTTGTGCTCAGGTGGGCGTCCCTCTGCGGCACCCGGCCCTTCTCTCCACCTCAGCTGCTTGTGTCTGGAGAGCTCACCCCAATCTTGGGAACCATGGAAATCTCCCCAGTCACCTGCCCTCTAAGTCACCAGACCTCTCTCCTCTAATTCCATCACTCTGTAAGATGAGGCTGGACTTGACACTGGCTCCAAGGATATAATCCCTCCCTTTCTACTGAATGAGCGTACTTACTGTGGGATGGATAGGTTGTATGGCGACACAGTTATGCTACGCAGGCTGGGATGGCAGCTGCACACTAGTGTATGAAGGTGGAATCTAGCCTGCCAGGGGGCAGGGAAAGCATTCTTGGAGTCACAGGAAAAGGCAGTGGTCCTCAGACAGAAAACCAGATGATAGGAACAGCCCTAAGTCAGCAGGACTCAGGACTTAGGAATCTGCCTCTCTTTCTTGGCCTGGATGACAAGGCATCACAGGGTCTTATGCGTGCTCCTGGATGGTGGGCAGAAATCTCTGCAGAAGAGTGGCATATCCTGTGAACCAGATGAACTCAGATCAGGATGACCAAAGAAAGAGCAAGCCAGTCTTCCCTTGCCATCCTCCAGCCTGGATGAGACAAGCTGGAACTTTCAAACAAGTCTGCTCTACACGAGAGGGATGGCAAAGGGGGAATAATCACACACAGAACTATGCAGCTAGTAACAGAGCTCCCTGAGGCCTTCAAGATTCCCAAACAAAGGTAAAGCTTTGAGTAAGAGAGTGTCTGCATTGAAGGTGGTGAGGTTTGTTTTTATTAAAGAAGGTGGTACCTCCTCATGAAGTGTAGGGACATTTCTTAAGGATTCTAGAAGAGGCCATTGATCCATTTTCTTCTTCAGCAACGTTTCCCTGGCATCAGTCACTGTAGGATCATGTTAGGCCCTGCTTGTAAGATGCTGGGATGCTATGGGTTCAAAAAAGAGTAAGACCCAACCCTGGCCCCAGACAGGCTGACAGCCTGCTCAGTCATGTGCAGGAGCAGGGCACCTACAAAGCAAGGGTGCAACCTCTCCAGCCAAATGGGAGGGACCCACAGCAAAGGGATAAATGGTGAGGTCATGGGAGGCTGAGATCAGAGGTGCCAGTGTCCCCCAGAGGAGGTGGGACACAACTTGGGCCTTGAAAGAAGCTAGTACAGTAAGTCCCCTACATATGAACCTTCAGGTTGTGAATTTTCAAAGATAAGGACATGAATTCACATGCCCAATCACTTAAGTTAGTTCACGTGTCTGGCATACATTGTCACGTGCGTGCATCCTATACAAGTAGTTGTGCTTTTGTGTACTTTACTGTACAGTACTGTATAGAGTACAGTATCTTTATTTCAAGCCCAGAACCTGTGCCATCCACGTCAGGTGTGAGTGACATTGCAGCCTGCCCTCCGTCTCCTACTGCTGACAACCCTTCAGCTCTACCATCTCCCGCCTCCTCTCCCTCCTCCAGTCAGCAACTCTTCTTGCCTGTTCACTGGATGCCAGCCACTGGATGCCAGCTGTTGTACTGTACTACTGCACTACTGCACTTTTCAAGGTACTGTACTGTAAGATTAAAAATGTTTTCTTTATTCTTTGATTTTTATGTATTCTTTGTGTGAAAAGTATTATAAACCTATTACAGTACAGTACTATATAGCTGATTTTGTTAGTTGGGTACCTAGGCTAACTTTGTTGGACTTATGAACGTGCCCTCAGAACGGAACTCATTCATATGTAGGGGACATACTGTATTTAGACTCCTCATTTTTCCCTCCTTTCTTGATTTACAGACTTCTTCTCTGGCCTCTTTGGATTTATAAGTGAAATCCATTACCCAAGTTATTCAACAATGAAGTTACCCAAAATTGCTGACAGCCATGTGGTACAGAAAGGGGAGGGTGTTAGCATACTCAGGTCTGGGTTCTAAGACCATCTCTGACACTCACTAGCTGTGTTACCACGGCAAATTCATTTAACCTCTCTGTGCCTCAGTTTCCTCATCTGTAAAATGAGCCTAATCATACATCTAACAGAGGTATTAAACAAGCAAATATATGTAAAGTGTCCCTGTAAAGACCTTGGCAGAGAGATAACCAACCCATAAAATCATAGTAGACCATGTAAAACCTAAGATTCAACAAACTAGCTGTGCATCCCCCTGCCCCGCCACACATTCACACACACTCACACAACACACATACACGGCCACATACCTTACAAACACAAGTACATCCCTGTATTAGTTTTCTACTATCCATAACAAATTACCACAAATTTGATGGTTTAAAATATTGCCCATTTATTAACGGACAGTTCCATGGATCAGATTTGGCACAGCCTGGCTGGACCCTCTGCAGGGTCTATCACAGGGCTGAAATCAAGGTGTCCGTGGAATAAGTTCTCATCTGAGGCTCTGGAAGAATTTCCAAGCTCATTCAGGTCACTGGCAGAGCTCCGTTCCCTGCAGTTGTGAGTCTGCAGTCTGCACTTCCTTGCTGGCTGTCAGCTGGGGACAATTCTTAGCTCCAGAAGCCACCTACCACCCCGCACTTTCTCTGCCACACATCCCCTCTCTCTTCTAGCCAGCAATGGAGCACTTCACCTGAGTCTAACCCTCCACGCTCTGAATCTCAAACTCTTCTGTTTCTGACCTCTGGACCCAGATTTAAAGGGTCATCTGATTAGGTCATGCCCACCCAGATTATCTCCATATTTTAAGGTCAACTGATGTGGGATCTTAATTACATTTGCAAAATCTCTTCACAGCGGGATCTAGATTAGTGTTTGGTTGAATAACTGAGAGAAGTTGTGTGTATGCCAGGGGTCAGGAATCTTGGGAACTGTTTAGAATTCTGCCTGCCACAATCCCCCCAAAAAATAGGTAGAAAAAAGAAGAGAAGAGAAAAGGAAAGAAGGAAGGAAGGAAGGAAGGGAGGGAGGGAAGGAGGGAGGGAGGGAGGAGGAGGAGAGGGAGGGAGGGGAGAGGGAGGGAGGAAGGGAGGGAGGAAGGGAGGGAGGAAGGAAGGGGGACACCTTAATAATTTGACTCAAGGATTTTAAAATTTGATTTCAAATCAGATTTTAAAGTCAGAAGATGACAAGCTAAAGTCACCTTCTGACTTTAGTTTAGAAAGACAAATTAAGAAACTAATCTGAAATTCAGGGGGAGAAGCCTCATACGTGAAGATGTTCATTGCAGAATTATGTATAATAGTGAAAAAGTAGAAATAACATAAATTTCAAGAAATAGATTATAGGTGAAAACTTTTATAGTCAAGTCATATGATGGAATGGAATTAATGATTTTAAATGATGTTTAAAAAGACATTTTTGGCCAGTAAATGGTTAAAGTGATAATGTTTTTTAAATATGTAAAATCATATATTTAGTATGAGTTTGACTATGTAATATTAAACATATATAATATATATATACACACCTATCTGTACAAATAGCTAGCATATAAATTGATATAAATAGGATGAGAAGGGAATATACCACAATGTTAATAGATATTATCTCTGAGTAGTAGAAAGACAGGTGATTTTTATTGGTACTGATCATTTTTTAATATTTATTTATTTATTTGGCTGGATCGGGTCTTAGTTACGGCATGCAGGATCTTTCGTTGCAGCACGCGGGCTCTTCGTTGTGGCATGCAGGCTTCTCTAGTTGCAGTGCGCAGGCTTCTCTCTAGTTGTTGTGTGTGGGCTCCAGAGCGTGCAGGCTCAGTAGTTGTGGTGTGCGGGCTTAGTTGTCCTGCAGCATGTGGGATCTTAGTTCCCCAACCAGGGATCGAACCCCCATCCCTAGCACTGGAAGGTGGATTCTTAACCACTGGACAATCAGTAAAGTCCCTGGTACTTATTTTTTAATTATAGCAAAATATACAAAACATAAAACTTACCATTTGAATCATTTTTAAGTTTACTTTGGCATGAAATACAATTCACATTGTTGTGTAGCCGTCTCTACCATTCTTTTCCAGAACTCTTTTATCTTCCCAAACTGAAGCTAACTCTGTACTCAGTAAATAGTAACACCTCTTTCCCACTCCCCCCCCCGGCCCCTGGCAACCATCACTCTATTTCTATCTCTATGAACGTGACTGTTCTAAGATCCTCATCTAAGTGGACTCACACAATATCTGTTCTTTTCTGTCTGGCTTATTTCACACTTTCACTACCTCTGTCTTCAAGGGTTCTTCTGAACCCTCTTCTCAACTAGGACCTTTACCTTGGTCCCTATCCTTGCTGGTCCCACATCATCCAGTTTTTGCAAGAATTCTGTTAAGTCGGTTTAGCAACAAGCCCCTAACCTTAACATCTCCTGTTAGGAATTTCCCATCCACTGACCCCCTCACTCTGCTTGTTGGTTGTAAATCCCCAACAGACTTTGTCATATCTGGAGTTTAGCCCTCTCTCTCTCTCCCATTGTGATAGACTTGACACCAACTGCAACAATCTTGAAAAAGTACTTTTTACCATTTTAGCAAATGTCAGAATCATTTTTCTTTAGCAGTCAAAATTGCACTCATTTTTAAGGCTGAATAATATACCATTGTATGTATTGTTAAATTAATTAAACAAAGGGCCATCAGACTGAAGCGGCCCTAATCCATGATAGCCTACATAAGCAAACCAAAATCTGAGCCCGTAAACGCCTCAAGGTTTTGAAATTGAAACCTAAGGACAGTCAGTCACAAACAGCCAACTAGGCTTTAAGCTATAGCCAATCAAATAATTCCTTTGCTTTGTTTTCTCCTTTTCTCTATAAAAGTATTTCCCCTAGCTGCTGCTGGTAGAGCACTCCTAACCACTTAAAGTTTGGTGCTGCTTGATTTGAATCGATTTTTGCTCAAATAATCTCAAAAATTTTAATATGCCTCAGTTTATCTTTTAACAGTTCATACCACATTTTGTTTATCCATTCATCCATTGATGGTTATTTGCATCCTTTCCACCTTTTGGCTCTTGTAAGTAATGCTGCTATGAACAGGCGTGTTCATAGCAAATATCTGTGCAAGTGTCTGCCTTCGCTTCTTTTAGGTATAGTCCCAGAAGTGGAATTGCTGTATCATATGGTAATTATATGTTTAATTTTTTTGAGAAACCAGCATACTGCTTTCCATAACAGCTGCAATATTTTACATTCCCAATAGCAATGCATAAAGATTCCAACTTCTCCCCATCCTCTCCAACACTCATAATTTTCTCCCTTTTTTTTTTTTTTGATAATAGTCACGCTAATAACTGTGAAGTAGGATCTCATTGTTGTTTTGATTCGCATTTCCCTAATGATTAGTGACACTGAACATCTTTTCATGTGCTTCTTGGCCATTTGTGTATCTTCTTTGGAGAAATACCTATTTAAGTTCTTTGCCTATTTTTTAATTGGGTTTTTTATATTACTATTGTTGTTGAATTGCAGAAATTCTTTAATGTATTCTAGGTATCGATCTCAGATAGTTGACTTGCAAATATTTCCTCCCATTCTGTGGGCTGCCTTTTCACTTTGTTGATAGTGTCCTTTGGCACACAAAATAAATGTTTTTGCGTATTCCTAAGTTTCCACAATAAACATGTAATATTTTCAAAATAGAGGGAAGAACTTTAAGAACTCTCTATGATGCTTATAAAGAGTTTTCAGTGATATGAATAAATATATATGTAATAAACTATTGCTAATTAAGACACAAGAAATTCAATTATAAATATAATCAGATATCAATAATTAATAACTATATATATATATATATATATATATATATATACCCAGTACAAAAAGATCAGGAAAAAAATCCATGATTTTGTTGTTTTCTCTGGGTCTTGAGATTATGGGTGAGAGTTGTATTCTTTTTACTTTTCTGTGTTTTTCTAACTCCCTATTATAAATATGCATCACGTTTAAACATAGAGGAAGAAAAAAATGACATTTAAGAGGTGACCAAAAAAACCCTGAGCACTCAAGTATCAAATAAACTTTTCAAAAGCACAAAGAAAAGCAAAAATGATTTTTGGTCCCTTCTTTTTGTCATTAGGGTCCCGGCCCTTCTTTTTGCAACTGGCAGCTGAGATCCCTTACCCGGGCACTGGGAGTGAGGGAGAGAAGCACGTCTAAACGTCCCTCTCCCTCAGAAGCCAGGTCTTCAATACGTATTTCCGTCTCGTGCTAAAAAGGCAGAAAGAGCAGCAAGTTCTTGTAAGAGATGAAAGTTTACAGTTCTATTTCTGAAGAGAATTGTGACTGAAAACTGCCACTGCCTTTATATAAAAGAGGACTTGCAGATGACAGACATTTTCTTTTACTGCGTTTTGCATTAGTTCACCTCAAGGTATGAAACTCAGCAAACACTTTCATATGCTAATCTCCAGGATGAAAGAGTAGAAATAAACCACTGATCTTAAGAAAAGAACTGTAAACAACAGGGTCTTAATTCACTTTCACAACCTCCCCTACCACTGCTTTGGGCAGCAGCCAGAATGTACATCATTTACCTAAGGTTTGTGTACCTATATACTTTGCAGTAGAATTCATCACCTGCTCTTTACTGAGTAATTAGGGGACTCTAGGCTGCATCTGACTAGTGGACTGCAGGCTTCCTTGAAGGCAAAGCAGTATTTTAAACCCGGTGGAACAGGTTACATTCTTGAGGCCAGAGCAGTTCCCCAGATCAGCCACAATCAGCTCGTATAGTGCTGGGAAAGTCACTTCATTTTTCTGTGGTTCAGTTTCCAGAGAGGAGTCCAGAAGCACGGCTCCTCCTGACACAAGTGCCTGGCTGATTCTCTCACCCTGTTCAGGTCTCTGTGCTCAGAGCCACCTTCTTTCTACCAACACTTCTATCTCAACCATCCCAGCCTGATTTCGTCCTTCCTGGTGCTATCACTTCCTGACACTATACTACATGTTCATTTGCTTATTTTTTTATGTTCGTCTCTCCTGTAGAGTGCAAGTCCAATGTCGACAGGTCTTTGTTGTGTTTATTACCCACTCCCGAGTCTAGCGCAGTTTATTACCCACTCCCGAGTCTAGCGGCATATGGTAGACGCCCAGGAAGTATTTATTGCATGATGTAATGAGTCAACAATCATTCAACAAATCAATCACTAAAATAAGTTAGCTTCTACCTCCTTCATGTTCTGAAGACAACATAAGGCTATTTTTGTGAACTTTAAAATTCTATATTATTTTCAAATATTGTTCATTTTGTATGCCCTCAGTGTCTAACTCAGTACTTTGCATATAGTTGGAGATTAATAAATCTGGTGAATGGATGAATAAACTAACACATAACGTACTTACAGTCGTTCAACTTCCAATTATCTGCATTAACAAACAGAAGGCAGGCAACAGATAATTTGAAACAGAAGCTAATCTGAAGATGAGTCTCATTGGCTGGAGTGTGTGCCATATTATTCACAGCTTGGTCTACCAATAATCACAGTCGGTCTGTGAGCCAGCAGCTGCTCTGAGCTCAGCGTACCTGATGACTCACCCTCCAGACATTTCAAGTCCCCTTTGCCATGTGTTCCAATAATGTATTCATTTCCTGCTGTCTTTTGAATACTAGCCTGGCCTGAGTTTCTCCATCCCGTCCCTTCAGCTCTGATTTACAGGCCTGTTCTCAAAGCCAGAGGCATCCAAATGTGGCCAGAGCTGGGGCAGGCCCTGCAGAAAGGCTGCAGCAGAACTTGGGGGAGGCTGGGAGGGTGACTCCAGCACAGTACGTTCTCTTCAGCAAGACTTTGGCTTTTCCCCGGGACATCAAATGTCTCCTGCAGAGCAGCAGACTTCCTGGAACCCTTTGCTTTCTTCTTCTCTACTTATTACAAGTGCAGCCAACAGCTATCATTTATTTCTTGAAGCCACTTTTGCCTTGTTCATGAATTATCTCATTTAAAGCTCAGAGCAGCCCTTGGGAATCCATAGAGACAGTCTTTCTTCTCTGACAGATGAGGAAGTGAGGTTCAGAGAGGTGAGATTCCCACCCAGGGTCACACAGCTGGACGGTGACCCAGGATTGGCCACTTCACCACTCCTGCCCCCATACATCATCCCAGTAATCTGATGTTACTTTTAACTGGATGTTTCTCCCAAAATCACTGGATTCTTTAAGGAGGTTTTATTAGCACTTAGGAGCCCATTTCCAATGTAGTAGTGAAGACTGATGAGAAAATAAGTTCAGGACACCAAAATTTGGTAGGAAGTTAAATGACAGACTTACTGCTTTGGTTATGTTTTGCTCAGGCCAATATTGTTAGTTTGTGCATACAATCAATAAATATTTATTGAGAGCCCACTCTGTACCCAGTAGTATTTTAGGCTCTTGGGGGGTACAACAGTGAACAAAACTGATAAATATCCACCTATGTGGATTTTACATTCTAGCTGAGGCACACAGAGAATAGAGGTAATAGACAGGGGAAAGATAGGGTAGGTTAGCTGGCAGTACAAAAAAATACAGTAAGGAAGCGGGGTGGCGAGCCTAGGCTTGGTGGGGTATATTCAAACAAGGACTCATGAGAAGATGGTATTTAAGGAAAAATCTGGAAGAAGCACAGGAGTGAACCATAAGGATATTGGCAAGAAGAGCAGTCCAGGTAGAGACAACAGCAGACTCAAATACTTCAGAAATGTGCCTGAAGTATTGAAGAAACAGCAACGAGGCCAGTGTGCTAGAGAAGAGTGAGAGAGGGGCGAGTAGGTGAGGGACGAGGTCTGAGAGGCTAAGAGCAGAGGGTTAGCTCATATTGGGCAGGGTCCACAGAGAGCACTCAGTGTGTCCACGGACTGGGCTGGGAAAAGAATCACAGCTGCATCTTCACATCTAACAGGACATGCATGGTAGTCTTGCCAGAGATCAGCCATGGTTGAAGATTCTTATTCATGTTAGGCCACTATAACCTTCACCCTAATGTGTCTTTCAAAAATTAACTTTCTGATACTTTTTAAAGTATTTTTATTATATACTGCATTAATAATGAAGTGCATATATCACTATCTCCGATTTTGCTGTTTAATAGCTTGATACCTCTGTTCCACTACAATTGATGTTATGGACTAAAGGTTATGTCCTTCTAAAATTCCTATATTAAAGCCCTAAGCCCCAGTGTGACAGTATTTGGAGATGGGGGGCCCCTTGAGAGCTAATTAGGTCATGAGGATGGGGCCCTCATGGTGAAATCAGTACCTTTAGCAGAAGAGGAAGAGAGAGATCTCCAAGGAAAGGCTATGTGAGGACACAGCGAGAAGGAAGCCATCTGAAACCCTGGAAGAGGGCCTGACCATCCTGATCTCAGACTTCCACCCTCCCGAACTGTGAGAAATACATTTCTGTTGTTTAAGCCACCCAGCCTAGGGTATGTTGTTATAGCAGCCCAAGAAGACTATGACAGCTGGTTTCATTTGAAGTCCTGTTTATTTTATTTTATGCATTTAAAAACATCCCAAGAAGGGATCTGTAGGCTTCACTATGCTTCCAGAGGGTTCCAGGGCACAACAAAGTTTAAGAATCCCTCCCATGGGATCTTTTGAGTCATTACAAGGACATGGACTTTTTTTCCAGTTGGGAGAGGAGGTCATTGGTGGGGTGAATGGATGTGTTACTTGAGCTGACATATGTTTAGGAATCAGAGTGATTTCATAGTTGAGAGTATATTTTGGGCAAAAGCAGGGATACCAATTAGCAAGCTACTGCAATAATCCAAGAAAGAGATGACGATGGCTTAGACTAAGGTAGTTATGTTTATTTTTTCTTAGGTCAAACAGTAACTACTGAATGAGAAGCAGACAAGGCCAAGAGTGAGAAATCGCCAAGGCATTGAAGCCTACAGAGATCATTGAGAGGTGACTACAGAGTGTAGCCTGGAAGGAGACAGCAATTATAGCAGAGTAGCTGGGTACTTGTTTCTATAAACAGCATCCTTTCATCATTAAAACATTACAAAAAGCCATTTATGGGGCAGCCTAATGCAGACAAATGAGACAATAGAATTAGCAGTAATTAATCCCAGTTAAATCCAGTCTGAGAACCTGTGCACACCCAACTCCCAATTCCCCACCCTCTCTCTTCCTTCTTAAACCCCACCCATCACTTGAGATCAACTCTTCCTGATAAGATCGGGCTCTTTCAAAATCAATTCAAATGGCATGAAACAGCAGCACACTCAGCTAGGGACCCCGACATGGAGGTCTGCTCCAAAAGGACTGGACTCCAGGTGGGAGGCAAGGCATGCACTCACGACCAGCAAAACAGCTTAAGCAAGAACTATTGTGGGAATAAACGCCAAGCAGACAGGAAAGATTCCAGGAGCTCAGGGCAGGGAGAATGTGCTATTGGGTAGGGGGACCTGGGAATCTTCACTGTCAGGAGGGACTTGGCCTGACCCTGGAGGGATGAACCATTTGGGAGCTTCCTTCAAGCAAGGAACATGTCTCAATCATCTTTATAACTTCCATGCCTAGCTTGCACCTGTTGCCCAGTGAATGGAGGCCATGCAAGAGAGTAGACCCTCCAGGTAGCAGTCACGTGCGAGCAGAGACAGGGAAGAAGGGACACAGGGACATTCAGATGACCAGGCCACTACATGGTTTATGTCAGGGTCAGCCAACCCGCATCCTGTGGACTCAATCCAGCCTGCTGCCTGTTATACAGCCCTCAAGCTAGAATGCGTTTTACATTTTTCAAGGGTTGAAAAAATATCAGAAGATGATTCATCTTAATTGTTTTAATTTTAATTTTGAAATTCAAATTCAGTGTCTGTAAAGTTTTGTTGGAACATCGCCATGCCCATTCATTTACATATTGTCGGCGGTTGCTTTGGTGTGACGATGGCAGAACTGAGTAGTTGTGACGGAGACCATCTGGCCCACAAAACCTAAAATACTTACAATCTGGCCCTTGACAGAAAGTTTGCCAAACCCTGCTGTGCATGAATGGCTCGCCCTAGAATTACGCAGTGCACAACCTATATCACCAGACATGCAGCCCTGGCCTGAGATCTTACAGGTTGGTTTCCACCTTGTGCATCCTTTAACTTAGGCCAACCCCTTACCACTCTGCTCCACTCGTATGCCTTCTTGCACATCAGAGATTTTGCACACACTGCTGAGACTGCCAGGAAGTCTCCTACCAGGTCATCACATGCCAGGATGCCCTCTTATCATTCAGGACTCTGTTCAGATGCCTTCTCCACAGAGGAGCTTTCCCTCACCATCCACTTAGGGCTCTGACTTCTCTTCTTCCCATCGTTTATTGTTCTCTGAAATGGTCTCTGTGCGCATTTGTAAACTTGCTTACGTCCATCTTCCCCACCAGAATACAATCACCTGCAGAGGAAACCCTGGGTCTTGTCACTGCTGTATCTCCAGCTCCTGTCATGTAACAGGAGCTCAAGGACTGTCTCTCAGATGAATTTAAGAATTCCATGCTAATAGAAATCTTTAAAATATCCAGGGACACAAGAGTTTATGATGTTATTCTATGTTTTTAAGTGTCCTAAGCTGTAATCCAGAATGAAGAGGCTCAGCAATCAATTATATTTTATTTGTAAAATAACAGCTACTGAGGAAATTGCCCATTTCATCATTTGGTATCCATTCCATAAAATGTTCTGTGAGAAAGACCTTACAAAATTTAATGCCAAGAAAGTAAAAAATGTTGACACTCCTTACCGACACCTACTCTTCCTGACTATAAGACTAAGAGAGCCGTCACATTTCCCGTTCTGAACTGGCTTCCAGGAAGCTGAGATGTTATTCTATTTTTATATATGTTTGAAATTTTACTTAAGAAAAAGTAAAAGAAAATTTGCATAGAGCCAACCTACCATTCAGGTGTAAAAGCAAAATGAAAACATTTTAAACAAAAAGCAAACAAAAGCCACAAGGAGACACTACGGCAAATTACAAGACTCGTGCCATTCCCGTTCTGCTGTCTTCTGCCAAAACTGGGTTTTGGGTATAAGAAATAAAGACCATCTCATAGAAAAACAGTGTGATACCCAGGACTCTTTCAGTTGCAAGTGTCAAAATCTAAATTCAGACTCATTTAAGAAAAACAAAACAGAATGTATGGCTCACAAAGCTGAAAATTCCAAGGGGCATAATCCCTTCAGGCACAGTGGGATTTAGGGATCTAATGGCTGTCTCTGGGTCACGGCCTCTCTCAGAGCTGCTTGGCTGGCCTCACTTCACTCTTAGAAAGCCTCTCTGCATGGCTGCAGGATCTCATGGTCCTAAAGGGAAGGAACACATCCTTCATTCCTGCGAAGACTGTCAGGAAAGCTCTGGTGACTCTGACTGACCCAGCTTGGGTCACACGCCCTTTGGGAACCAACCACTGGGCCAAGACGGTGGAGTCCTCTGGCCAGCCTGGGCCACTGGGGCAGAGTGGCAGCCATAGTCTCCTCAAGCCAAACCATCAACCAAGCATGAATACTGTGGAACAGGAGGAGGGTTTCCCCAAAGAAAGGGATGCTGGGCTATATATAGGAAACATGGAATGGGGTTTGGTGCTAGGGCCTGGCTTTCGCAATAGACTGTAGAGGAACAGAGGTCAGGAAACTGACTCTGGGGGTAGAGTCGGGCAGGTGGGCACCCAGCCAAAGATTCTGGAGCTCAGGAGCTGTTCCTTCTGTCAATCTTGGATGTTACTAGGTGACTTAAGACAAGAAACAAGGCCAATCAGTGTACCATCCAAAACCAAGAAAAAAATTCAGACCTGAGGATGAAGCCAGCACCAGGAGTACCGCAGGTGAGGCAAGAGCTTTGACACAGGGTCAGCCCCAGAGCCCAGGGACTGTTCAAATTCAGGACTGCACTGACACTAAAGGAAGCAACAGATGGGGTAACCGACATGAGCGCCTTCGCACCTACCTGGGTCCAGGACGTAGAAGTCAGCCACCACACAGCCTCAGTACACGCTGCACCATGTCCCTGGGGACAACTGAGGCAGCAGAAGCAGGAGCTTCATGCAGATGTGCGCAGTCAGAAAGGAAATGGCAGAAGCCTTCAAACAGGAAAGGGAACGAGAGAGAAGCAAGAAAAAGAAAAAGAAATGGAGCTCAAAATTACCCCCTGTCCTGCCTCCCCCTCATGATTAGCTTCCCCGTCTTCTATCCAAGAGGCCCACAGTTTTCTCACCTGAAGAAAAGGGAGAGTAACAGCATGTGCTTCGTGGGTTTGTTGAGTGGAATGAAAGACATAGTTGATGCAATGCAGTTAGCACAGTGCCTGACACAGAGTAAGCATTCAGTACTTGCTTATTTTTCAGTATTTATAGTAGTAGTGACACTAGATGTGTACTGGGGGTGAATGAATGAAGGAGTGGATGAATTCATTCGCAGGTAGCTACATGGCTCCCTTCAAAATGACATAGCCCCCTGACTTATACAAAGAGGAGTTCCTCTTATTATTTTTCTAGTTAACTGAAAAAAAATCCAATTTGTGCAAACTCTCCATCCTCCTCTTGTTGCATCCTGTGCAAACGGCTTCCTTAATTAAAAGATCTTAATCACAGCACAGCTTTTCCCACAGAGCTTTCCGAGGGGAGGCAAGATCTGCCAGGGTGTGTCCTGCGAAACGTCGGAGTGAGGGAGTCACCTGCCTCTGCAGGCGCCTTGGGAACTCCATAGCATGGGGCTCCCTCTCCCCCAGTCTCAATCCCCACTCCTACCTGGCATCACTCCTTTCCTCTCCTCCTAACAATCTTCATTCCCTTTGAGACTCTGTCTCTTCTTCGTTGCCGCTCTGTCTCGGCCTGTCTTGGCCACTAGGTCATCCTGACCTCTGTGTTCCCTCACTATCTCCCTTTTCCAGTAGGTTCTTCGTGTTGAGGCTGGTGGCAGATGCTGCTTCCACAGCCTTTGGACTTGGTTACTATGGAAACTCCTCTAGAAACCAACACATTGCTCAGCTGATGATGCATCATTGCATAGCTTCCACCTGGGGGCCTTTCCTCCAGCCCCTCCTTACATCTTGCTCAGATGCAAGTGTGTTCAATTTCCTCTTTTAAGATACAGATATACAGCCCCAGATTTCCCTCCTCCAAGAAGTTTCGATCATGGTCATGACGACGACAGCAATGACGATGATGATTGCTAAGTCCTCCCAGCTTGTATAGAACTCCCTCCAACACCCAGCCTCTGAGGCCATCACTGGCATGGTACATTTAGCCCCAGCTGGCCTGTGACTGTGCCGCAGTCCTTAGAGAGCCTCCACCACCATGAATCTGTCCGTATCTGCCCTTATCTGCCCTCCCTGGGAGCAGTCAGGTAACCATTGAATAAAATGGGGTTGGCTTTCCATGGGGTCATATTTGAACACAGTCTATCACAGCTTCATTTGACATACTTTAGGCCAAAGTTGTGACCTGATCATAGTTTATAAAAAGAGATGGTTTGGTCCAGATGTTCAAGAGAATGTAGATTCTGGGGAGTCTGAGGCAAGGGTTAAAGTTAAAGTCAGGGAACTGGTTGTTGAGCTCCGGGCACTGAGCAGGTGGGAGGACCCTCATGTCCAGGAAGGCCAGTGGGACCTGCAGATCATCTTCTGGATGGATATCAATGATGGATGGGTCACCCGGGAGTGTGAGTCAGGAGGAGTGGGGAAGGAAAGGACAATATTTTCAACTTAAAGAGGACCATAGAGATCTCCTATTCTGTGATTTTTCACGTAGTTTTTGAGCCTCAGAGCCTTCTTCAAACAAAATATTTTGCAAAAGCCCCAAACAGATGTTGTCTGATTTACTTCATCATCTAGTTCAGAGAAGCCTTTCCTAGCTTATAGAAATCATCATTTTGTAGGTCAAAGTTGGTAGAATATTGGCAATTTCATGTAGTTCAAACGAATAGAAATGCTTCAGGATACATTTTTATCAATATTTACCAGTGCTGGCAGCCTCACCACTCACCCTTACTCTAAGTCTAAGGAACCACAAAGTTTGCCCTGGATTCTCTATGCTTTTCCTTCTGTGAACATCAAACAAGCTGGCAGCCTTGGTTCGGATGGTGGTTTTCCAATCATTACCAGAACATGATAGAAGAACCAAACACAGGCTATGCTATGGAACATGAGTAGGTGCTTTGAGAATCCACATTGTCCCAGAAACAAACAGGGGAAATGTGTGTATTCATGCAGCTGTCATTTCTTCCCCACATGCAACTATTTTCATGGGATGAAATTCATGCAAGTGAATGTTTTATAACCCAAGGAATACTCTCTCCATGGCAGCAGAGGCAGACAGAGTGACTATATGTTGTTCCTTTATTACTAAACTTATATTACTAATTACAAATGTAATAAAAACCCATTATATAATACAACATAGATAATACAGAGTTAAAAAAAGAAAAAGATGTGTTTTGACCACCAACAATCCTATCCTTTAGAGAGAGCTGTTGTTAATAATTTGATACATTTCCTTCCAATCTTTTTTTTCAATAAAAATAGAAATACACTGCAAATATAAGTAAACATTTGGTGGCATATATTTTAAACAAAAGTAGAGTCACACATACTTATTGATTATAACTTTTTTTCACTCAGTATCATATTGTGACCATGTGTTTATATCAGCAAATATGCCTTTACATCAACACTCTCAATTACTGTGTGGTGATACATTGTACAGTATAAATGATGAACTATTTAGCCATATGCTAATTGATGTACATTAAGAGTCTTTTTTCCTTTTTATTATAAACATCACATTGATAAAAGTTCTTGTACACATATCTCTGTTTATTTGCCCAATTATGTCCTTTTAAAAGGAAAGTAGGGCTTCCCTGGTGGCGCAGTGGTTGAGAGTCCACCTGCCTATGCAGGGGACACGGGTTCATGCCCCGGTCCGGGAAGATCCCATATGCCGCAGAGCAGCTGGGCACATACGCCTTGGCTGCTGCGCCTGTGCTCTGCAAGGGGAGAGGCCACAACAGTGAGAGGCCCGCATACCGCAAAAAAAAAAAAAAAAAAAAAAAGGAAAGTAGCATCGTTGGACCAAAACAGTACACACTAGTGTTGGTTAGCTGACCAAACCCCCCTAGTTTGGAGCACCCCCTAGATTGGAGCACCAATCCCTAGTCACATTGTGCACTAACCACGGCTTTTATTTTCTGTATCTGATGACATCTGGGGCCTTGCTGACTTTGGAGAGACAGCATCCCCACCTCCTTCCAGGGTGAGCTACTTCTTAATGATAGTAAAAGACTCACCTGCGAGGGCATTTTTCAAATAGGAGCCAACCAGCCCAGAGCGCACACCCCACCACCTCCTTTATTGGGCTCTCACACTTGGGGTCACTTCCCACCTACCCTAATACCTCAGGGCCAGGTACCAGGAACTCGGGACAGCCCCTGGGCCCCAGAGCCCACTGAGCTTATTCAAACTAGCCAATCAAAGCCTGCTGACCCTTCCTCAGCCGTTCCTTCCCATGCAAATCACAATCTCGCTCACATTTTCCCCTTTGTCCCTCTGCCTCCTGACTTACCCTGGTGCTTCCCCATGTGGCACGTCCCTTCCTCTTGGAACCTATGAGTTACAAACAATCTGTTCAATGGCAATCATCTCCAGTTCCTGTTGGCCTTACTGTACCTCAAATTTTCTATTAACACACTACATGGGCAGGGGGTGGGACAGAGGCCTGTACACCTCTCTTTCTTTTGTGACTGCTGCAGAGCCTGCACACGGGAAGTATTGGGCTGGCCAAAAAGTTCACTCGGGTTTTGCCAGATGTTATGAACGAAATTTTTGGCCAACCCAGTATGTTGGCATGGCATGCTCTGTGTTTCAGAGTGACTATTCTCTGGCAACAGGAGGAGGGCTTGGGCCCAGCATTGACCACTAACAGAACAGGCTCATCAACAGCCCCACACCTACCACCTTCTCTGGTTACATCTCCATCTGCCGCTCCCTCGAAGGGAAGCTGTATGACATCCTCTCCTGCCACATCTTGCCAGCTGGCTTCCCATAAACGGGTATGAACCCCTGGTGGGCAGGCTTCTTGAACCTGTACCTTGATGCAGTTCCAAACGCATGGCTTAGCTCTATGGGTAAGGACAGAAGTCAGAAAGTGAAGGGAGCAAAAAGAATGCATTAGACCAAACAAGTTGGTACTATTGGAAGCGGTGCAGAAAACATTTTAAATCATAGGTGTTGGAGTTAGACAACCTGAATTAGAGTCCAGTTCCATTACTTGTTGTTTTGTGAGTTTTGGAAAATTTCTTAGACTCATTGAAGGTCAATTCCTTCATCTCTAAAATGGAAAAAAAAAAATTCTGTCTTATAAGGCTGTTATTAGAATTAAATGAAATCATACATGTAAAGCACTCTATTAAAATCCTTTCAGTTGCAAATGACATAAATTAAGG
The DNA here is from genome assembly GCF_000442215.2 of Lipotes vexillifer. Taxonomy (NCBI): domain Eukaryota; kingdom Metazoa; phylum Chordata; class Mammalia; order Artiodactyla; family Lipotidae; genus Lipotes; species Lipotes vexillifer. Next base: position 3,106,990 of record NW_006783631.1, read on the forward strand.
CCCAAAAAACGTATTAGGTCATATAACCTGGAAGTCCAGAGTGGTTAATTTCAGGCAGTGCTGGATCCAGGGGCTCTAAGGGCATGACCAGGCCTCAGCCTTTCTCTCTGCTGCCCTTGGCTTACAGTCCTTTGCAGAGAGACTTTCTGCATGTAGTGCCTAACTGGCCCCTGGAGACCCCAAGCCCACCTTGTCCCTATGGCTTGTGATCCCAGTAGAGCAAGGGTGATTGACTTAGCTGGGCTCCGGTAGAAATCCCAGGAAGGTCTCCGATTGGTCCAGCTTGACTCACGTGTCAGCCCTCAACCAGTCATCTCTGTGGTCAAGACCAGCCATCTGGAGAGTAACACCAGGAGTGGACTGGGTGGTTGCCTAAAGGTAGGGATGCTGAGACCAACACCTCTTGTCCATTACAAGTTTTGGCAGAAATTGGAGCTGAGTTTACAAACTGGTACCCTTTGGGGAAACTCTGACCAGCAGACACGTTCTGTGTGGCTCGCAGTGTTGTCAGCAATGGACATTAATTGACCACAGTAAATATTGCTATGGGGAGTGTAATTTATCACAACTCTCATGAAGGGCAATGCAGCAATAACTATCTAAATTAAAAATATACAGTAAGTGCCCTGCATACGAATGAGTTCCATTCTGAGAGCACGTTCGTAAGTCCAATTTGTTTGTAAGTCTAACAAAGTTAGCCTAGGTACCCAACTAACACAATTGGCTCTATAGTACTGTACTGTAATAGGTTTATAACACTTTTCACACAAATAATACATAGAAAACAAACACAAAGAATAAAGAAAACATTGTTAAGCTTACAGTACAGTACCTTGAAAAGTACAGTACAGCAGCTGGCATCCAGGGGCTGGCATCGAGTGAACAGGCAAGAAGAGTTACTGACTGGAGGAGGGAGAGGAGGTGGGAGATAGTAGCGCTGAAGGATCCTCAGCAATAGGAGATGGAGGGCAGGCTGCAATGTCACTCACACCTGACGTGGATGGCACAGGTTCTGGTTCCTTGCTGGCTTCAATTCTATCTACCCTCTTGAAAAAACGATCCAGTGATGTCTAGGTAGTAGCTTTTTTTTTCTCAGCATAGATGATAGGGTAGCACTGGATTGCATTCTGAACGGCTGCTGCAAACTTCATGTACCATTCTACATTCAGGTCCTGTGCCTCAAAAACTAACAGGGCCTCCTCAAATAAAGAAAATCCCCTTGCCATTTCCTGTGTCATAAACCTCTTCAGTTCTTCAGCAATACCAGCTACATCGCTGTTGCTTTTACGCTTGCTTCCAGACATCCTGGGCTTGAAATAAAGATACTGCACTACTGTACTCTATACAGTACTGTACAGTAAAGTACACAAAAGCACAACCACTTGTAGAGGATGCACACACGTGACAATATATGCCAGACACGTGAACTAACTTACATGATTGGACATATGAAGGCATGTTCTTTGAAAGTTTGCAACTTGAAGGTTCGTATGTAGGGGACTTACCTGTACATGCTTTTGACCCAGGAATTCCACTTCTAGGAATTTATCCTACAATTCATTCACACATATATATTAATAGTTCCAGGAAATGACTGAATAGAAAGTTGCATACAGTTTATAAGAGCAAAAGACTGGAAACCACCTAAATGCCCATCAACAGAAGATGAGTTAAAGGAAGCAGGATAGACTGATTCAAAGGAATTTTAGAGACAAGAAAACATGAAAAAAATTATCTTGAGGAACTGATATTGACCAATCCATAAAATATTTATTTTGTTGAGTAAAAAAGCAAAGTACAGCATAGGGCGTATAGCATGACGCATTTATTTAAGAACTGGGGAACTCTGTGTGTGTGTGTGTGTGTGTGTGTGTGTGTGTGTGTGTGTGTGTGTGTGTGTGTGTGTGTGTGTGTGTGTGTGTGTGTGTGTGCTTTCATGCGCCGGGAAGGATTCAGGAGAAATTGGTAACACTGGTCATCTGCTGGGGAGAGGGGTAGGTCTGGAGGATAGATTGAAATGTCAACTTTCCCCTGAATATTGTATTTGATTAGCTTCTACTTATGTTATATTTTTGAACCATGTGAATATACTACCTATATTAAAATAAAGTAAAAATATCGTTGTCCAAATAATATGATGTTAAGTACTTTGTAGGGCTGAGGTTTATATTTGGAGTTCAAAACACAGCCTGGAATCTCAAAGGAAAAAGACCTCAACACATTTACTTCTTCAGCTCTTCCTCCACATCGCTGAACATCTAGGTGTTTAAGAAACACATAGGGATGGTTTCTGTTGGGGGAAATGAATCAGGGAAGGCTTCCTGATAGAAAATTCCAACAGGCGCTTGAAAGATGAAGAAGAGCTCAATGTGTGTAAAAGGAGAAGGGCTTCCAGGCCAAGGGAACAGCACAGACTAAAGCCTCTGAATTTGCAGAAAGCATTATGAAGGGACCAGGCTAAATTCCAAGAAGGTGGAGGAGGCTGTGTGCTGGGAGCAGGCAAGACTAGAGAGGTCGGCTGAGTCAGGTCACTACGAAGCGCTCAGGCTCTATCCCATAGGCAACATGAGGCAGGGCAGTGTTCCATGCCACGTTCAGCAGGGATGAAGGAAGCCAGGCCTGACCAAACCACAGACCCAGGGGCTAATGAAAAGGCCCAGCACCCGGGGACCAAAAATGCCCCCTCTTTGTTGGCTTGGTTTTCACAGGCCGTGTTTGCGGTCTTCCAGTTATAGCATTCTGCCTTAGAAAGGAAGAAGCCAATTACCCCTGCCCCTTGGAGCCAGCTGTATTTATCTCTCCTTCCAAGTCCCCATCTGCAGTGGGTGGTGCAGGGTGCCTCCCAGGGCAGGGCCAGCCCAGCCCACACCTTCCTGTTTGCGACCCACAGCACCTTCTGTTTCTGGAAGGCACCACACTGTGTAGCAAAGCTGTAAAGAAGCCAGCCATCCTGGAACCTCACCCTCAGGCCCCAAGGCTCTCCTTGCCCTCCTCCACCTCCCCTCCCAGACCTCTCTTCTCACAGTTTCTGTCTGCTCTTCCCATCATATCTTGACCCAGACATGAATTATCCCTGTCCACAAGGATGACTGGGTCGACCAGATGACCTGTCTGCCCTGCTGTCCCACCAAGGGGCCATGGACTGAAAACACCTGTAGGAGGTGCTCTGTCCCAGGAAAGTGTCCTGAGGAGGGGCAGCATGAGGAGGGAGCGGGGATTTGAAAGGGCCTCAGGCCCCATGAAAGCCCACCACGCATGCTGGCTCCCGCTCAGCCCAGAGCAAGGCCAGCTGGCCGTTGGGGACTTTGATGTTCTACAGGTTCAATCTGAAAGAAAGACTCAACAAAATAACTTTCTCACTTTTAGAAAATTACACATGTAGTTCCTATTGATTATTTTTTAAAATCAGAACATAGAAATCAGCAAAAGAGAGAGAGGGAATATAAAACAACCCGTGAACCAACTATCCTAAAACACTGATGCTTATTGTTTTGGTATCTATCCCTAAGGTTGTTTTTTATTTTTTTTCAAAAGTAGAATCATACTGTGTACTTTGCTTTATAACCTGATTTTCCACTTACCAAATCATAGCCATCTTTCTACAATAGTAGATATACTTCTACAATATCATCTTTAATCAGCTTCATAGGACCCCACTATTTAGATGCACCACAGTGTATATAACCAGCAGCCCTCCCTTACTACTTTATTCCAATTTTTTGCTCTTGAAATCAGTGTTCCAGTGAATATTCGTATACCTGTACCCTGTATGCTTGCTCAGTTATTTCCTTTATGATCAACTTATAGGAGGAAAACTTCTGGCGGAAGGGCTTGTGCTCTTTTAGGCATTTGAGTTATTCTTCCAAATGCTAAACAATAAAATTTCTCCACAGAATTATATCCCATCCCAGCAGCTTGTCAAAGGTATGGTCCCCTCGATTGACCATACCTACCCTGGGGATGGGAGGTGACCATGACCAGCAGAGCAGCCTCAAGGAGGGACAGAGAGCCACAGGGAGCACATGAATTTAGCTGTGTAAGGAACCCAACCCGCTAGGTCAACAGCTTCATTTCATCATGGTGATACTTATATGCTAAAGCACTCCCTCAGTCCTCGTAAGTCCCCAAGGAGGTAGAATCCCTGTTTCCAGCTGAGGAAACTGAGACTCAGACCAGTTTGAATGCCTGCTCAGTGTCATGTAGCTGGCAGGAGTAGTGCCAGCTCCAAAGGAAACCATCTGGTCCTGCCACATCCTGAAAAGAGGAGGGTGCTGACTGCAGGGCAACTGGGAGAGCCCTCTTTTTGTCCCCTACCTACTGCGCCCCAGGTCACTGGCATAAACACAGCCCACTCAGAGCCAAGGGCAAGTTCCCAGGTGACTTCCTTACAGCAGCTTTCCAGGAAAAGCCGGCATGAAGGGCTGGAATTCAAATTCAAACCATTTTCATGTGCAGTTGGTGGTGAGAGACAGTGCTGACGTTTGGGTCACTCGACTCACAGACCCCTGTCGTGTGCCCAGAATGTGCCTAGACCACCCCACTAGAGACAGTGGCAGATGTAGAAGAACTTTAACACTCAGGTTTCCAGCAGAGGCTGGAAGGAATGACTGAAGGCCACGAGTTGTGGGCTGCTCCTCTCACCCTTGGACAAGAATCAGTGTTGGTTTTGATATTATGATTGGAACCAGCTAAATAAACAACAGTATCTGCAAAGCCAACATCGACTTCTTCCCTGCCCTTCTCATCTTAAGAATCTGATCCCCATGTAGAAACATAGCTTCTATTGTTGAATGGTTGTTCCACCTGAGATGTAGCTTCCAGTTACAGGCAGAAATGCACTGGCAGACTCTGCCTAGGAGAAATATTCTTGTCACATAAGAATCCCCCTATTAATCAAAAATCACATTATGGCTTCGAGAATGAAGTTTCCTTTACTACTCTTTAATAATAAGCCCAAGATAAGATAAAATTGGTAATTGCACGTTCTCTTCTGATGGGAGATAATACAAAAGTGGTATAGAAATTTGGCTTGACTTAAAAGAGTATATTCACTTGGCTAATAGGCTTCCATTATGTGGTCTTCACTTATTCATTCATTACAATTTTTGCCACATATGGAAAACTTTAATTGGAAGTTACTTATTACATTGTTCCTGAGTGTTTGCAGCAGAGGAAAGTTTTCGATAATCAAAGAAGGATGAATGCAGTAGAAGCCCGGGATTTTCTAGACAGTGAACCCTGAGGAAGTAGACCACCTGTACCAAGCACGGGAGAGGGTTTCTCCTCAACAGGTGACCTTCAGATCAGAGATTAAGAACTAATTCCAGGTTGACAAAACTCAGATCTTTTCAGTGGAAGAAAGTGCAATAAATGGATTCTAAGTACTATCTTGACATGTGCATTTTATTTCTTTTATAACCCATATTGCAGAGGGCAGCTGACCCTCAGCTACTGTCCACAGGCAAGGGAGAGCAATCAGATGCAAGGAAATACTTCCATTTATAGGTTTGTGAGATTTTTCCAGCTTTCAGGTTATGCCTTAATCACCAGTCATTAATGCCATGAATCAATCAAATCATATTTACCTTGCTGACACCAGCATGCCGAACTCAAGTAGCACTTTCAAAAGGGAATATTCCTGGTTGAGATGCAAAGCCCAACAAACACCTAACATAATTTGTGTAATTGAAGTAGGAAGTGCAGCTCGACAGGCATTCAGTGGTTCCCATCAGCGCCACCTGGGGTTTGGTCCTGCCCTGGAACTCATCTCGCAGGTATGGACTGACTCTAGGTTGTATCTGTGTTCCAGAGAGCTCTGTGAAAGTGTTTCCCTGGGCCTCACTTACGTTGCAGAACAGAAGAGTTAGAAGCAGATTGGTCTGTCCGAGTCGTTCATCAGCTATGATTTTAACCATAAAATGAGAATGTGTTCATTTGCAATTGGAAGTATATGTGAGCCATACTCAATCCAGATAGCAGATCTACAAGAAAGGCTGGCAGAGGTTTACCATCATCATCGTTATCACCATCACCGTCTTAGAGATGCCAAAGCCAGAGGATTCTGCTCGTGCCCAGCACCGCGCAGCTGGTAAGTGGTAGAGCATGTCAGTAGCCCAGCCTTCTGACCCTCCTACCCTGCCCCGGAGGTGCCAACTGCGTAGGAAGGACCCAGGGGTAAAGTCCTCTCTACACAAGCAGATGATCTACTTTGGGCTAAACGGAAATCTGTAAATCAACTCTTCCCTTCAGATTTGGCATGTCACATATTTATAGAGCTTGGATCTTTCCTCAGAGAAGCGTCTTGTGAAAAATACTTTCTGTAGCGTAGCTAAGCTTGAGTCTAAGTTCTGCCTGCCCTTAGAGGTCGCTTTAATGAAATCTCAGGAGACTGATGAAATGAGATGGCAGCCACCCCTGCATACATTTTTATGGTGGCTCGTCCATCTCTCCTTTCCAAAATTGCCACCATTAATTAACAGCACACGAGAACAGTACCTAGTCTTGGCACTGACTGGTGAAAAACTGCACCAAAATAGAGAAAGCATCTCACTGCACGTCCGCAAGGCATGATTCCCAGGAGTTTGTGTGGGGAGATCTAGCATAAAGCAAACTGAATATGCTGTGGAGGGTCTTCCAGCTGCTACCAGAAGCAATGGAAATCAACACACCCCAGCTAGAGTTCCTGGGATACTCTGGCCTCTGTCACTTATTCACTCAACAAACAGTGTTGAATATCCCCCTTGCACCAATCAAAGAGACCGCCATCACCCCTAAAGGAGCTCACAGTCTGGGTTTGGGGGGGAGGGGTTGGCAGAAAAGTCACTACAAGATTATTGAATAATCAGCTTTGGGGGTCACAGTCCAAGTGGGATAAGAAGAGACCCCAGAAGGGCAGACCTCACCCAGACTGGGGGGCAGGGAGGTGGGAAAGCTTTATCCATGGAGGCGGTGCTTGAGCTGATTCTTGAATGATAGGTAGAGGCTATCCAGATGGTCACACGAAGGAAGGCCATTCTAGCAGGGGCACAGCATGTGCAAATGCACAAAAGCTAGAGGAACGTGAGGCAGGCATCATGGGGGTGCTGAAGAACTGAAAAACCTGCTCGAGTTCTTTAGCAACTCCAGGAGCCCATCCTCCCATCGGTGGAATACTCCAGCACTCATGAATGTTTACCGAACATGACCAGCCATCACCAGAGCCCTGGGCACTCAGATGCTGTGCAGCTAGAGCCTGGTTCAGCATTTGACACCAGAGGAAGGTCAGTGTGGAGCCCATACTGGCCCGTGTCACACTAGAGGTCCCTGGAGAACTTCCTTGAATTCTCTCTTCCTCGGTTTCCTCATCTTGCAAATTGGATTAATAACACCTTCTCTGAAGTTTTTCCGAGCATTTATAATAATGCCTATGAGACACCTGGAGCAAAGGTAACAGGAAGCCCATATACGATTGTTTCATTGCTCTTGCTATGATGGGGCATCTTGGCTGGATCTGGGATGATCCTGGGAGCCACAAAGACAATGCCATCCATCCCACACTCACCTGCTGATTTTGAGTTAATGGCAGGCCTATGGGATGGCAGTGTTCATACTTCCAGAGACCTGCAAGCTGTACTCTGCCTTGTCATGAGGCTTACCTCTCCTTCAAAGCCCACAGAATCCAGACACCACCATTTTTCCCCCCTGGGCCTTCTGCCCGTGGTTCCCTGTGATTTTAAAGAATGCACCCTCCCTTTATTATTAGTTGGAGCCAAAAAATAATTACAAAGTTTAAGTCTGTCGGAGGGAAGAGCAATGTCACATTCTCAAGACAAATAGAAATGTTGTTGGAGAGTCTACTGTTTGGATTGATGGCACCACCTCCCTGCTGCCCTAAGATTTGAATCAGTAGTTTTTCTTCTCCATCTTTCTTTCTCCCTCAGGTGCTTCCTCTTTTACCAATCAATTTTAGTGGTCTTTTGAGGTAAGAAAATTAACTTGATTTATTACAGGGATGACTGTTCTTGCCCACTTTCACTAACTCTCCACTGCTACACAATAGATCCTGCCATTAACTCAAAATCAGCACTGAGGGTCCCACATCCCAGGAAAGCCCTCAGCCCCAGGCAGCCTGGGACCATTGGGCAGCCTTGCTTGGGTACCAAGCAGTCCTTATGAATCCCAACTCCACTGTGTATTGTGACCTTGGGCAAGTTACTGACTCTCTCTCAACCTTCATTTCTCATCTGTAAAATACTGATACTATACCTATCACACAGTTGTGAATGCTTGTCACATAGTAGACAATAACTGAAGGACAACTGTTTTCTTTATTTAGTATCATTATTCTCTCCCTTTCTGACTCTGAAGGGATGTCCTATTGCTGAGGACTTTCGCCATCCCCATGAAGAGCCCATGCAGATTCTAACTCCTAAGCATTTGTTGACTCCAGTCTCCCTTACAGGAATAGCAGCCTTCTATTCTACATCTCTATCAACCTACTGTGTCTCTCCTCCAAAACCCTGGGCAAGAGACACCCTCCTTCAGGAAGCCTTCCTAGATTGACTCTACCTGGGTCCAGTCACATTCTTTTTTGGTCTCCCAGCAGGAAAGAGAAAGCACACTCAGATGAGATTCCAAGGAGAATTTTAACAGAGGGACCATTTACAGAAATATGATCCACCATGGGAAATCAAAGCCCCAGAGATCAGCAACAACAGAAAGCTGTATCCACCCCTTGGCCTGTAGGTAATTGTGTTCTCGGAGCCTGGTGAGAGCTGGAGCCAGGCTGGAACTGGCCAAACCCAGAAGCCAGAGCAGCCAAGGGGGCCTGGGTGATGCAGTGCATGCAGGTCAGCTGTGGCCCCAAAGCACAGGACAGGGAAGGAAAGGGAAGGGATCTGGGGTGGGGGCATGAATGAAATGCCCATCGACAGATGAATGGATAAAGAAGATGTGGTACATGTATATAGTGGAATAGTACTCAGCCATAAAAAGAAATGAAACTGGGTCATTCGTAGAGATGTGGATGGACCTAGAATCTGTCATACAGAGTGAACTAAGAAAGAGAAAAACAAATACCGTATATTAATGCATATGGGTGGAATCTAGAAAAATGGTACAGATGAACCTATTTGCAAGGCAGGAATAGAAAGGCAGACATAGAGAACGGACGTGTGGACACAGTGGGGAAGGGGAGGGTGGGACGAATTGGGAGATTACGTTTGACATAAAAACACTACCATGTGTAAAATACATAGCTAGTGGGAACCTGCTGTATAGCACAGGGAGCTCAGCTAGCTGCTATGTGATGGCCTAGTTGGGTGGGATTGGGGGAGGAAGGTCCAAGAGGGAGGGGATGAGTATATGCCTATGGCTGCTTCACTTCGCTGTGTGGCAGAAACTAACAAAATACTGTAAAGCAATTATACTCCAATTAAAAAATAAAAGACTAAAGCACAACCCTGTTAGTCCAGCTCCTCCATTAGGCTCTGCAAACAGGGTAACGGGGGAGGAATCTGCTATTTGTGAGACACATATTTTCCATTTGAGGATCCGTGGTGGAGGCTATGATGTCACATCCCACGATGTCCCCACAAACCTTCAACCATGTCTTCTTCTCCCTCTAGATTTCCCTCTAGCTGGCAGACAGCTTGCCACTTATTGAGCACCTACTATGTGCCATGCACTGAGCCTCATTTGATCTGCACAACAATCCTGTAAGAGCTCCTGGTTTACAGATGAGGAAACTGAGGCTCGGAGAAGCTGAGTCTTGCCCAAGATCACTCAGCTAGATCTGCATCCAGCTCTGGCTGTGAAACCATCAATTTGTGTCACAAGACTCCATGGTTTTCAAGAAAGAGCACCAGCCCTAGCTCCCTCCACCCTGGCCAGCTGCCCACAGGCCTTGTTCGGGCCTTTACTATTTATCTATCTACACAGGGCTGGTTGATGGGATCTACTCAGCCTTCAAACCTGAACCCAATGTTAGATGCACCCAAACAGATGGGCACTCTGTGTGGTTATTTGTCCTGTTATCACCTCCTGAATGGTGTTCGATAGAACCAACTGCACGATGCACGTCCTTCACCTGGAACTTACCTTCCATGGGTGAGACACCAGAATGAAGCCAAGACAAGCTTCGTCCACAGCATGAGAGTCCAGTGGTCTAGCCTGAAAAGGGACACGACTTCTCAGCATCAGAAATGAGAGGAGGGGAATTCTCTGGCAGTCCAGTGGTTAGGACTTGGTGCTCCTACTGCCGGGGGGCCGGAGTTCGATTGCTGGTCATTAAGATCCCGAAAGCCCTGTGATGTGGCCCAAAAAAAAAAAAAAAAAAGAGAGAGAGAGAGAGAGGAAGAGAGGAAGTTTCTGCCACTCTCTGTGATCCACACCATGAGGAACTCCTATACAAGAAATGGGACTAAGAGGTAGAGTGGTCAAAACAGAATGAAAACCGACAAATGTCCACTACTGGGTAAAGTCTTTTAAAAATAAACAAGATTCTCACTCCATGGAGGCTTTTGGACATGGTTCTGCCTGAACTGGGGAGAGGAGAGGAGATGGGCTGACATCCGCCCCAGCTTTCATTCTGAGTTCCGCGGTGAGTAAGCTCCTTGTCAGCGTGAAGCGGCAGTGGCTTGCTATTTTCAACAGGAGCACAGAACAGACCTTGGAAAGCTGTGTTGTCCATCTCCCTGCTTCTGAACGCAGCCACAGGGTCTTCCTGGTCGCCATGCCAAGGCCCTTGCCCGTCTCACGTTCTTCTTTCTATCTAGCCTCCATCTCTCCTGCTGCAGTAGGGCAGCCCATTTCCTCTCTTCCCAACCTTGTGGAGATGGAGAACAGCTGGGCCCTGATCCTCCAGAGAATAACTTTTCAGAGATTTGTTTTAGTGGAAACACTAGGGTCCTGAAGAATTTTCCCCTTTGTTTGAAAACAAATGACTTCCTCCTAGGGCCGCTCTGAGGGGTTTCCACCTGAGCTGTGGTAACTTCAAAGGCACCCCACATTTCTGTTGCAGAGGCCAGGGGCTGTCTGGGACCTCCTCCAGCTGCTTCTGCCCGAGGCTCTGCAGCCTCTGCCTCAAACCCACCCCTTGGCAGCCGGGGGCAGGGTCCCGTGCACACGTGTGATGGACTAGGTGTCTGCATTTGCACAGATGTGTATAAAGGCTTGTGTTTGAGAGTGTGTGTGGGTATCCAAAACGCACTGCTCCCTTTGCATTGTTAAGAGCTGGCCTCGGAAAGCAAAGAGACACGAGGGGAGACAGCACTCAGCAGAGTCTCTTCAGTTTCAGTCTGTCATAAGTATTTATGACCAAGTTACAACAAGTCCTGAAAAAAGAAGCTTTTAATGGAGACACAGATACTTACCGTTGTGTTAATTACAGGCCTCTGCTGGCCCTTCCAATATACACTTTATGTTCATTTTTTAACGCTTTCCAGGGATTCTCTTCTTCCTTTTTTAAAAACTGTGCCCAGTGAGCAGCTGTTTTCTATATGCAGCTGGGCCCTGCAACAAACAACCGTTTCTCTTTTAGCAACTTTGTCAAGCTTATTGTGAGATTAATCTGACTGCAGGTGTCAGGTAAGAACAGAACTCTGTTCGCAAAGACCAAGGACCCTGCAGAGGGTGGGGAGGGAGGTCCAGAAACCAGAGGGCATGTCGGTGAGAACTCAGGAAGGAAGCTCAAGGACCCGCTGGGCCTGGGATGGCTGCGTCCACCCTCACCCGGCTGCAGGGCGGTACCACCTTTCCATCGGGACTCCACACCTGGGTCTCAGAGAAAGAAGCTTTGCAGGCAGAAGAGCAGAGCCTTTCAATTGCCATGTCCCCAGTGACATAAAATCTCACAAACAACCTCCATAAATCACACGCTGACAGCTACCGGGCTTGTCCAACGCTAAACACAAGTGGACTCTCCTTTTAAGTCAAGTCTTAAGTTGTAGGCAGCACCATCACCCTTCAGCAAACATCTGTAGTTCATCTTATCGTTTGAAGAAATATATGAGTTTCACTGTCATTTTTTTTTTCTTTAAGCCTTTTGCCGCTTCTGCTGCTTGATTTCTTTGAAGACCATCTGCTCCATATAAAATTGGGGGCGGTCGGCATGCTGTGCACAAGGAACATTTGGGAGATAGCTGTATAGGCTGCTAGAAAATGCAAATCCCGTGAAAGCTGTGTCAGCGATGCTGGCCAGGCCACTTGCCCTCCTGAACCCCCGCCCCTCAATGAGAGTTGAACCTGGGACACTGTTGGCTCTGGCTGCAGCGTGTTCTGGTTCTGCCTCGTGGCCGTGACTCTACCGCTCAGAGAACGAGAGTCCCAGCACTGGTGATTCTGAGAAATCTCAAAGTTGGAAAATACGATGCTGGGGTTGACGTCCCACACTCCCCTAAAGATACCCCGTGGACTGCAGGATGCAAAGGGGGACCCGGGTGCCTTCGGTGATGTTTCTCACAAGCGTGGCCAAAGGCCCTGGTCTCGGGAGTGTATGTCATGGCATGAAGTTACCACAGGGGGGTAGAAGTCCTGTACTCAGGCCTTCTTATCTAAGAAGCAGAGGGGAAAAGAAACCAAACTCTCTGATGCAAAGAATGGCAGCCAGCAGCCAGAGGCTTCCTGCCCCTCCTGCCCCAGTGGAGGTGTTGGAGCTGAAGCTGGCTTCATGGAAGCACCAGATGTTGAAACATTTGACCCCTGAGATCATCGCCACCCCCAGCCATGCCCGGCTGGGTTTCCTCAGCCCTAACATGGCCCAGGCAGCCTGCATTGCTCAAGTTCCAAGAGTACCGCTCCACTTGCCAGGAAATGAATTTAAAGGATGCTTTAGACAGCCAGGGTGGTGGCTGTTTTGCCACGAAGGTAAAGCTAAAACAGTGATGTTGACGGAGATTTCATTACAATCCCAGCTCTTCCTGCACCCTGGAAGTTTCTGTCCTTCTTACTTTGACCAAAGGGGTCCTTATAAATTCCAAAGCTTCCAACATCCAGTTTCATTTTGCCATCTGTCCCACGAACTCCAAAATGCTTTAGTAAAAGTGACTAAAGCGTTTACGGCTATAATCCTTATCATTAGCAGTATTAGTTTTACCACTAGAATTTACAGAAAAGTTTTGTGAAGTTCCAGCTCAGTCCTTTGTGGGACAAGCAGTCCCTGCTTTTATTTCTCCTGCAGGGCTCTGGTACATGGCCACAGAAAAAGATTTTAAGCAACGCACTGAGCCACAGGTTTTGAAGGCTCATTTGAGCCTTTGCCCCTGAAAAGATCAACGCAAGCGTCGTCAGTATTGCTGTGGTTTGTAATAGAAGGCCCTTCTCTGGCTGTGTCCAGCTGGGTACTCCAGCCAGGTCGGGCCTTGCCCACGCTTCGAAGGCAGCGTGGGACCACAGGGGCCCACGTTCACGTAGCAAGGGGCTGTCACTGTCCCCACCCCTCTTCCCAAGAGGGCCAGTGGAAAACCCAAAGCACGAAGATTCCTTTGAACAACAGCAGATTTACCCAACTCTGTCAAGTCTGAAGATTTATGGGACAGAGGAAATTTTACCCGAAGGAACAAAAAAAAAACTTCTTGTGTCAATCACCTCCTACAAGCCGAGAAAATAAACTTGCTTGCAGTTGTTAGCTGCTTGGTGGAGAGTTGCAGAGAAGCTGCTTTGAAAAGCTGATTCAGTGGCAACATGGAGGGGTTGGAGTTACAGTAAGCCTCACTCACTGCCAGAGTCACCTTTTCTCCGTAGCTGCCTGGGAAACCCTCGTGTTGCTCTGCGATTACAGCCATGATTTGTTGGTGCTCTTTTATGTCGAAGCGCCTGCATCTGAGGTCTGCAGCGCTACCTCCTCGACAGTTCCAGATGTTGTGAAGATGAAATACCTCCTGCTTGAGGAACTGTGCAACTAGGAGCCCCAAAAGGTGTTCTGAATGCAGTTTAAAAAGGCATCTGTCTTAACGTAATTTCAACATCTCACTCACCTATTTATAAGCCCTGTCAGGTGTTTTTTTTTGACCCTCTCAGAGTATTTTAAGAGGCTCAATTTTACATCAACATATTTTAACCGATGAAGCTTCAAACCTTTGCCCCGTTTCTTTCTCCGCCTGGGACCACCCATTCAACCTGCCTTCCAACACTGCGGATATCTTTCTACATCAAGCTTGAGGCGGAAGGGCCTCCTGTCCTTCCCTTGGGCCCATCACCACCAACAGGGCTCAGTGTTGGGAGGAAGGTGGAACAGTCCTGGCCATGACTGATTCAAGATTCATTGGTGAGGGGGCAACGAAAAGCCCCACTTCTCCCTCAGACCTCAGTTATGACTCACCACACTGTCGACCTCTGCAGCTAGGAACGAGACCTGACCTTTAGCAGGACTTTGGAGCCCTGTCTGAGCTGGAGTTTCCCGGGATGAAAAACTACTCTCGAGACCACCCTTTAGAAGACCTGTCTCGCTAGTCCTGGTGCAGAGTAATGTTATTCTTGGGTCATTTAACTTCACTCTCAGGAAAAGTCAAGAATGGTGCTAAATTGAAAATCACTGCCCTCTGTAATGGATTTGTGCCAGAATGGACCGAGCCGAGCATTCCTGAATTCAGCTAAACATAGCTGTGTTGACTTCGTACATTCTTGGTTGTCTGTCTCACTATAAAAGTTTAAGACCTAGGAGGGAAACGGCATCCATGCTGTGGAATCGCTCTCACTCCAGGGCTACGCGGGCCTCTCACTGTTGCGGCCTCTCCCGTTGCGGAGCACAGGCTCCGGACGCGCAGGCTCAGCGGCCATGGCTCACAGGCCCAGCCGCTCCGCAGCATGCAGGATCTTCGCAGACCAGGGCACAAACCCGCGTCCCCTGCATCGGCAGGCGGACTCTCAACCACTGTGCCACCAGGGAAGCCCGCCCTGGGGTGGTTTTAACTGGTTCCTCTCACAACGCTACCAAAACAGAAGGCAGCAAACCCCGAAGCCGGCTTGTGGTAGCCTGAACTTGTAAATCACTCTTCACATGTTTGCCACTCACGTGGTTGAAATTAGCATTCCCTTTACCCTGATGTCATTAGATGAGTCCTAAAACTGCAGTGGCGTCATCTTAGCTGATCTGCTTTCCCTGCTGGGGGCTCTTCCCAAAATCCTTCAACCCATGTGGATAATAGTTTCTCAAGCTGCAGTCTCTTGACATTTCATCTTTTGGTCCCAATATCCAATTAAAAAACAAAAAAAAGATGTTCTCACCTCTTCTTACTCATTGGACCACATATGTCCACCAGCCTGCTGGAAGAGGGGGGTTCTAGAGATGAGAAATAGAATACACACTGTCAGCATGACTGTCTTTAAACCCCTGGAAGCCCTCTTGCTCTTGGGAATGTACGTTTCCAGAGCTGCTTCCCTGAAGGAACGTGGCAGATGGCGGCTGGGCTGCAGAAGCAGGTCAGCAGGTGAGAAGGCCAGGATGCCATGACGGAGGGGCCTACACCCCACTCCTGTGTGCACAGAGAGGAGAGGGACTGCCAGCATGGTCAGACATGAGCAAAGACACCTGCAAATGAACAAATCCCAGCCTCTAGGGCTATGTCTCGTTGAATGAGGTAGAACCAGAAAGTAATTTTGATTAGCGTTCGTCCAAGCTGTTTATGATAGGAAATTACACAACTGCACTGGAGGCTAGAATTTTTACTCACCTATGGCTGCCTGCATTGCTGTGATTTCACAGCGGAAGGCAGGCGTGTCAGATGGCAAAGGTCCCCTTTGCTGAACCTCTGCGCCATAAGAGTCAATGTATAAGGAAACCTGAAAGAAGATATTTTTAAATTACAAGCTCAAGAAAACAAACCAGAGTAAAGAGAGTCCCTCTTTCATTTTTCCCCCACATTAAAGGAGCAAGAAGTAAATGTGTCCCTTCTTGTTGCGGAACCGATCCACCAGCAGCCCTGAGAGTGAAATTTCCTCTGCGTAAGACATGAAAGAAACACTTGCATCAAAATGTTTACTAAGGGTGATGGGATCTTTATTAAGACTGATTTTCCATAAAGGGAAATAGCTCTAGATAAGAGGAGCATTCTAAAAGTGGCATTTATAGGAGTTTGTAAATCTGGGCCTGAATATATTCATACGCATCCATGCAATTTTGCAAACAATTCATTTTTTTCTCTATTTGTGCTGCCACTGATATAGCACTTTCTTAGTTATATGGAGCAATGATGTTTGCAGCCTGCTGAATTTTCTGGGACCTGTAGAGAGGATAGGGAATGCTCAAGAGTGCCATTTAAAACATGCAATGCACTTTTGAAATCGGTAAAGTCAGACCAACAAATCACCGGCAGCTTCTCTTCTTATCTACCAGCCTTTGTTAGAAAAAGAGTGCCCACAGGGTCTAGCACTGGAAACACTTAGAGAGATTGTGTCTTTTCTCTCTTAGAGATTTCTCTTTGTCTCCTTGCCTCCGTCCAGTGGATGAGTTTGCAGCACAAGGGAGATAGGCATGCAGGGCTCAGCCCAGAACTGGGGGAAGGGCCCAGCCCCCTGGTCCTCCAGAGAGCAGGGCTCCCAGGACCTGGCGAGGACAGACAACTTGATGAAGCTAACGAAGGACAAAAATACCTACAGCTAGGCAAGGGGAAGAACTCATTTCTTACCATTTCAGCCATCTCGATTGGCTGCCAGAAGAGAAGCTATCATTCCAGTTTTCCAGAATGGCTGTGCAGACCAGGCTAAATCAGAACTCTCCAAACCCTGCCATCTGGCTAAAACCTGAAAAATTCAGTCTGCAAAGTGCATGATTTCCCAATACTTCCAAGTCATTCTTCTTTTATTTGAAAATATCTGAATTTCTCGCCACTTGTACATAGATGTTTGATGTCATTCTGAGGAAAGCCTAGATGGATATTGATTGGATATGTTACAAACTTCTGAAGGATAAAGAAGGCTCCTTTATCCACAAGAAATCCAAATATCTTTTTGGCCACAGCAGCCCAGGAATCTTTGCAAACATCTGGAAGCATACAGTCTGCTCTGCTTCTTCCCCCCAGATCTTTGGTTTTGTAAATGCAGTGTCCAGCTATGCTTGCAGCTTTAGGACTCATCCTGTACCCCCGTCAGTGTGAGGAGGAAAGAGGTCGTGGTGCCTAGTCCAGCACTGGCCCATGGTTCACACTTAATCAATCCTCAGCGATGTGGTGTTGGTGGAAGATCAGTGTTAGCACGCAGATGGCAGCTTCCCAGGGACCGTGCTTGGGGCTTGATGTGCCCTGTTTGGTTCGAGCAGAGCAGCTGCTTCCCTGAGCCTGGGGATTTCTCACTCGGTGAAGGAAATCCTTTAAGTATTTACAACCACTTAACAACTGCCTATATCCTGACAGTTTTACCTCCCAAATTTCTCTTGATACACACCCCTCAGCCTCCATGCCACCCCCACCTCTGACCTCTGCCTGCACTGATCTCCCTGCTTCCACCCCAGTCCCATGGAGGTCCCTGCTCCAAGGAGCAGCCAGAGCCATCTCTTTACAATGCAGATCTGCTTAAAAAAAAAAAAACAAAAACCTGTACTGGCTTCCCACTGCATTCAGAATCAAGACCCAAAACTTTACTGAACCTTCTAGGCCCTGCATGACAAAGCCCTTTTCTCATCCCAGCCACTGTCTCTGGACCCCACCGTACTGGCTTTCTTGTATTTGTTCAGAGCCTTTGCACATCCTGTTCCCTCTTCTTGGGGTGTGCCCCCTTCCCAACCCAGCCTTCGCCCCGAGAGCTCCTGCTGACCGTTCCTCTCACAGCTCCAGTGCCATGTCCTCGGGGGCGGGGGGGTCTTCCTGACAGCCCTTGACCAGGTCAGAGCTCTACTCTCCCCCAGCCACCCACACAGACACACAGACACACACACACACACACACACACACACACACACACAGACACACACACCTATAGCAGCCTCTATGGTGCCCTTCAAAGCGTTGCCCCTTTTGTGAAATCAATTTGATTATTAGGGGTTTTCCTTCTAGACTGTAAGTCCCATGAGGGAGGGACAATGACAGCTTTGCTCAGTCTTGTATCTCCAGTGCCTAACACAGTGCCTGAAGAACCTGGTGTATAGTAGGTGCTCAATAAAAATGGACTGAGTGAAGGAAAAACTGGCCGACAGACAGGAGGAAAGAGGGAAGGAAGGAAGAATGGGAGGGAGGGAGGGAGGGTGGGGAGGGAGGCTGGCTACAAACAGTAACAACCAACTCCAACACTACGCGAATTCCTCACCATTTCTAAATCCCCAAATCCCTGAATCCTATACATATCACTTCTCTTCTCTTCACACACTTTTAAGTGACTCAAGAATGCAGTGCTACAAAGAGGAGAAGGAAATGAGAAGAATGGCTGGTACTCGTGATGACTGGCCCATTCATTCTTTCCACAGCTCGCCACGCACGGGGCCCTGTGCTCAATGCCGAGGAGAAGCGTGTGGCACAAGGGTGGGAGCTGGGGGATCTCGGCTGAGTCCACCTTACCCAGGACCTTGATCAAGTCACCCACCCGCTCTGAGCCCCAGTTTCCCCTTTTGTAAAGTGAGGAGGTTGGTGACTCCTAACGACACTTCCAAAGCTAGTGTTCTATTGCCCCAAACTGGATAATGATAATAATAATAATAACAAAAGTATTATTAACTGAGCACTTAGTCGGTGCAAGACACTGGAGTTTCCCTACATGACCTCATTTGATTCCCAGCTACCCTGCGAGAGAAGTACAATTATGCGTGACTATTTTAGAACTATGGGAAACTGAGGCAAAAGCAGTTGTCTGACTTGCCAGTGGACAACAAGCTAGGCAACGACAGGTGTAAACAAACATCCCCGACTCTCCTTTTCTACACGACCTCAAATTGCACAATGCCCTCTAACAAGTCTAGAGGTGGCCAGTCTCAGGGTCACCGTGCGAGACGACGAGGCACATTTAGTTCTGTGTTTAAAGCAGGAGACTGTCTCCACATGGGGTGACCGCCTTCCGTTGGTGCCTGGGAGACATCTTATCCGGATGTGTGACTGCTTAACTGGACTTCGAGCTCACAGGTGCAAAGCGATGGCATCAGGAAGCACGCTCTCACCTGACCAATGTTCACAGCTGCTGTGGGCATCATCCAGGAGCTAGTTTCCCCCACTAGACAACTTCCTGACCCAAACCTTCCCTGGTTGTCTCCTGCCTCCATCTGAGGTCATGAGCTGGGGGCTCTCAAGCCAGATATGATTGCAAATAAATTTTATTTGACCTCACAACATCTGAAAATTGGAAAATTTTACATAAAATTCCAGATGTGACTTTGCTTGAAAAACCAAAAGATCTGGCCATAATCCCACATGGCAACAATCAGCTGGAACTGAGCAGGAACTGCCCCTTTAGATAGACAGGCTCTCTTCTCTCTGGCTGACCTCAGAAGCTACCACATCTTACTGTCTCGCAAGGACCCTTGCAGGCCTTTGAGTTTGGCAGCCCTGGACCTCAGGACCAAAGCCAAAGACTTTAGCCTGGCATCCAAAGCCCTTTGCAACCTGGACCCTAATTTCTCTTTCCAGTCAACTTAAAACCCTGCTCTCCATCTTTCTGGAGTGGGCCTGCCTTGCAGGCTTATTTTATTTTATTTATTTATTTATTTATTTTTTGCGGTACACGGGCCTCTCACTGCTGTGGCCTCTTCCGTTGTGGAGCACAGGCTCCGGACGCACAGGCTCAGCGGCCATGGCTCACAGGCCCAGCCACTCTGCGGCATGTGGGATCCTCCCGGACCGGGGCACGAACCCGTGTCCCCTGCATCGGCAGGCAGACTCCCAACCACTGCGCCACCAGGGAAGCCCCTGCAGGCTTATTTTAAGCACACCTCATCCTGTGGGTCTTCCCTCTCTTCCCAGAGAGGGTAGGTAACTGCCCCTACCCCCAGTTACATTTGCTTCTGTATCCTCAGTTCTCTTTCCATTTGCATGTGGCTTAACTGTTCAGCTGGACAAAGCACAAAAGGGGTGAGGACCCTGTCTTTTTCGGGTCTCTGCAGGGAAGAGCTACTGAAGGAGGGCCTGTTGCCTGATTCCTTGCTGCTAATCAAAGTGTGACCCACGGCCCAGCCACTTTGGCATTGCCTGGGAGCTCAGTAGAAAGGCAGAATCTCAGGCTCCGCCCCACAGTACTACATCCAAATTTGCATTTTAACAAGATCTCCCAGGTGGACAGTGTCACCATAAAGTCTGAGGGGCCAGGGCCAAGTCAAAGCCAGGCTCAGCTGCAGGTCCGGGCTTCGCCCTTAAGCCCCCACCCCTTAACTTTTCTCCAGGCTGCTCAGCTTTTCCTGCGTCCCAACAGCAGACTCAGCGCATGGCCACTCTCTGAAGAGGGCAGAACAAAGGGGCTCAGGGCCCCAGGAGCAAAGGCCCTACACAGGGTGAGCACTAACCCTGTATGAAGGCCTAGAAGGTGGTGGCCCCCAGTTCTCCCCAACCCCACTGGGGTTCCTGCCCCTGTGTAAGCCCCTTCCCTTCAGTGTGTGTCGCACCTGGTGACTGGCTTCTAACAAACAGGAATATGGCAAAAGCACTAACACGTCACATCTGAAATTAGATAACAAAACGCTGATTTCCAACTCTCTCTCTCACTCTCTTCCCCCTCTCTGCCTCACCGTGGAAGAAGAAAGCTGCCGGGTGGGAGGAGCCCTATAGGCCCACGTGGCAAAGACCTGATGTCTCCGGCCAACAGCCAGCGAGTCCCCGAGGCCACCTACAGCCCTGTGAGTGAACTTGGAAGCAGACCATCCACAGTGGAGCCCTGAGATGCCCGCAGCCCCAGACGCACTTTGACCATATTCTCGTGAGAGATTTGGATGAGGGGCACCCAGAAGCAATGCCCGTATTTCTGGTCCACAGAAACGGTAGCATTAGAAGTGTCTGTTATTTTAAGCCACTAAATTTTGGGTAATTTTTTTACATAGAAGGCAATACATTATATAGGCAGGTACTATGATGCATCCGTTTTATCTATGATAACACTGAAGCACAGAGAGGTAAATTAACTTGCCCCAGGATACAGAGCAAGTAATCATCAGAGCCAGGGTTTGAACCACAGCAGTCTGGCTTCCAGGGCCCACTGATTGAGCACCACATGATGCTTCCATAAATGATCGCATTTGATAAAGTATCTATTTGTACATCTGCTTCTCTCATCAGACTGTGCTCTCCATTTCAGTTCTTTGTGCCTAGCCCCTGGTCAGCACCCAGAACACACAGAAAGCACTCAGCAAAAATTGACCAGATGGAGCCAGGAGGGTGGCAGTGAGCAGTGCAGGCTGCCCAGGGACTGTGGCAGAGATGGGAGACGCAGTAGGGGTGGGGAGAAATGTCCCCAGAGTCCTTATCAGCCCCAGGTCCTCTGCATGGAGATGGAAGCCGATTTTTCACTGAGACATACAACTCCAAGCAAAGCATGCTAGATTTGGCCCAAGTTTTATATCCTTGATATGATCTCCTAATCTTTTTCAGGTGCATCTCACATTCAGGAATCTTTATTTGGCTTCCAAACAGCAAGTTGTCTCTTGTACCAAAAAATATGTGACTTGTATCTGTTTATCTTAAGTAACCACTGAAAGATATGTTTATAACTTTATGGGAATGTCCTACAAGCCTGTTAAACAACATCTGTTATTGTTGTGTGTACACTTTCGGATCATATATTTTTTAAGATGAACGGTTAGGGAGAATTTTTTTTTTCACTTTTCTGGGGCTAAGTAAGTGTGAATTCACGTCTCCCAAGCGTGTAGCTTTGCCCGAGAGGGTGGGAAAGTCCAGGGAGCAGACCCTGGGAGGGGGTGGGGTCAGGTGAAGATTGAGCTGGCCTTGGGGCGGGGCTCCAGGGCCAGGAGGCAGGAGGTGCAAGGAGGGGATGCACGAGGCAGGAGGGACAGGAATGGGGTGGAGATGGGGTGGGGTTGCCTCTCCACCCAGCTCAACAGATCTGTGTGATGATGAGAGCATGCCATTAGCACCAGGTTGAATCCTCCCGCTGCCGCTTCTGCTGTGGACTTTGTCTCTGGGCCTCAGTTTACGGATCTACAAAATGCGAGTCTTAATAAACCCCTAGACAATACAAGTAGGGGTTTGCCTTGAACACATTCTCTCAAAGTGACACCTTTTCAACACTGTTTAGGTGATAGATGAAAAGGTATTAAAGGAACCTGCTTGAGAACAAAATGTGCAATGCTGAGAAGGGGCCTAAAGGGGCACCTTTTTCTGTGCTAGTCCCCGCACCCCCTGGCTTGCCCTCCTTAGGTGGAACCTGTCTCCCTCACTGGAGATAAGTCAGGAAGGCTTTTCTGGGAGCCTGCAGGGTCCTTGGCTCTATGAAACAGATGCAAGTAAAAGAATTTGGTACTGCCTGGGGGTGCTGAGTCCATTCCCTAGTGTCTTGCAGTTCCAGGTGTACCTACATATGCATCCTTTTTTTTTTAATTAATGGGCTTTTTGAGCAGTTTTGGATTTACAGAAAAAAACTGAGTGAAAATACGAATTTCCGTATACCCCTTCACACACCCCGATTTCCCCTATTTTTAACATCTTGCACTAGTGTCATACATTTGTTACAATTGATGAGCCAATATTGATGCATTATGATTAACTAAAATCCACAGTTTACATTAAGGTTCATGCTCTGTACTATGCATTCTGTGGGTTTTGATAAATGTTATAGTATCATATAGAAAAATAGCTTCATTGCCCTGAAAATCCCCGGTCCTACACCTACTAATCCCGCCCTTTCTCCTCAACCCCCAGCGCTCGCAGCCATTGATCTTTCTCCATCTCCATAATTTTACCTTTTCCTGAATGTTCTATGGTTGGAATCATATAGTATGTAGCCTTTTCAGATTGTTTTTTTTTCACTTAGCTATATTCATTTAAGGTTCCTCCATGTCTTTCTGTGGCTTGAATGCTCACCTCTTTTTTTTGAATGCTCACTAATATTCCATTGTACGGATGCACTGTAGTTTGCTTATCCATTCATCTACTGAAGGACGTCTTAATTGCTTCCAAGTTTTGGCAGTTATGAATAAAGCTACTACAAACATTTGGATGCTGGTTTTTTATAAACAAAATTTTCATCTCATTTTGTTAAATACCAAGGAACACAATTTCTGGATCAAATGGTAAGAGTATGTTTAGTTTTGTAAGAAACTACCAGACTGTCTTCCAAAGTCGTTTTACCATTTTGTATTTCCCCCAGCAATGAATAAGAATTCCTTCAAAAAGAGTCATGTACCAAAATGTTCATTGCAGCTCTATTTACAATAGCCAGGAGATGGAAACAACATAAGTGTCCATCATCGGATGAATGGATAAAGATGTGGCACATATATACAATGGAATATTATTCAGCCATAAAAAGGAACAAAATTGAGTTATTTGTAGTGAGGTGGATGGACCTAAAGCCTGTCACACAGAGTGAAGTAAGTCAGAAAGAGAAAGACAAATACCATATGCTAAAACATATATATGGAATCTAAGAAAAAAAATGTCATGAAGAACCTAGGGGTAAGACAGGAATAAAGACACAGACCTACTAGAGAATGGACTTGAGGATATGGGGAGGGGGAAGGGTAAGCTGTAACAAAGCGAGAGAGTGGCATGGACATATGTACACTACCAAACGTAAAATCAATAGCTAGTGGGAAGCAGCTGCACAGCACAGGGAGATCACTTCGGTGCTGTGTGACCACCTAGAGGGGTGGGATAGGGAGGGTGGGAGGGAGGGAGACGCAAGAGGGAGGAGATATGGGAACATGTGTATATGTATAACTGATTCACTTTGTTATAAAGCAGAAACTAACACACCATTGTAAAGCAATTATACGCCAATAAAGATGTTAAAAAATAAATAAAAATAAATAAATAAATAATATCTCAATAAAGCTGTAAAAATATTATTATCAAAAAAAAAAAAGAATTCCTATTATTCCACATCCTCACCAACATTCGGTGTTGTCAGTGTTTTGGATTTCAGCCCTTTTAATAGGTGCGTAGTGATATCTTGTTTTAATTTGCAATTCCCTAATGACATGTGATAATGAGCATCACTTTATTTTTTTAATTTAATTTAATATATTTATTTTTTATACAGCAGGTTCTTATTACTTACCTACTTTATACATATTAGCATATATATGTCAATCATAGTCTCCCAATTCATCCCACTACCACCACCACTGCCCCCGCTTTCCACCTTGGTGTCCATACGTTTGTTCTCTACATCTGTGTCTCTGTTTCTGCCCTGCAGAAATCTGTACCATTTTTCTACATTCATCTGTACCATTTTTCTAGATTCCACATTTATGCGTTAATATACAGTATTTGTTTTTCTCTTTCTGACTTACTTCACTCTTTATGACAGTCTCTAGGTCCATCCATGTCTCTACAAATGACCCAATTTCGTTCCTTTTTATGGCTAATATTCCATTGTATATATGTACCAGATCTTCTTTATCCATTCATCTGTCAATGGGCATTTAGGTGGCTTCCATGACCTGGCTATTGAAAATAGAGCTGCAGTGAACATTGTGCATGTGTCTTTTTGAATTATAGTTTTCTCTGGGTATATGCCCAGTAGTGGGATTGCTGGGTCATATGGTAATTCTATTTTTAGTTTTTTAAGGAAACTCCATACTGTTCTCCATAGTGGCTGTATCAATTTACATTCCCACCAACAGTGCAAGGCATCCATCATTTTAAATAATGAAATAAAGGAAATAAGTAAAAACATAATCTGCCTGCTCTAAAATGTGTGCTATGCAATCATGTATTTAGTGTACAAACACCACTGAGGATCACAGGAGATAATGGTTCAGGTCTCCTTGTCAAGAAAGCTAGGCTTCTCTTAATGATCATTTTCATAATCATTTTCATAATCAGTCATGTGCTTTGTTTACTTTTTTCTTTGGCTACCAGGAATCTCAAGATGATCCCTAAAAATGACACCAGATTTATTGTAGGTATTTCTACACACAAACTTTATCCCTTATTTTATCTTATAGTCTATCTCTATTTTTAAAATTTCCTCATTTATTTGGAGCTGAGGAATGGACGAGGAACTAAAGTAATAAATATGTACACACAGGCTTCTATTGTGTTGGACCACATGTTGAACTGGCTTGAGCTGCCAGCTCCCTCCCTGGGTCCAACCTAGAAGAGAGGAGGAGACTGGTGACCCCAGAATCTATCGCAGAAAATGTGGGAACTCCTTGAGAAAACAAAAAGTGGTTGGGTCCCATTCAAAGGAAAAAAATGAACTCCTGAAGCTGTGGCCCTGGGGGTGGCCACTGATGAGTGATGGGAAATGAGAACTAATCATAAAATAAATGAAATAAATAAGATAAAATGAGAGGAAATTTGCATGAAGAAATTATGCTCGCCATGACATGCCATGAATTGCTCAACCCAATTTTGTACACCTCAGTGCCAAATAACAGAAAAATGAAAAGATCTATCAAAATAATAAATGCAATCATGCTAAACTATAAAGCACGTTTATGAGCATTGGTTGTTACTATCATGTACTGATTTGATTCTTATTTGAAGCCTTGTAAACTAAGCAGGACATGCATCATTATTCCCATTTTACTGATAAGAAAATTGAGACCCATTATGCTTAAATTTAAGAGGCCATTTAAATCTACCTGAGGATTCAGGCCCAACTACCTGACCTAGGATCTAGGGAGCAAAGGCTGGATGGGCCTGTTTCCTAAGAAAGGGCAAGAGGAAAGTTTCTGAGAGTCAGCCCCAGGACCAAAGGTGAGTTGCTGTAAGAATTTGCAATACTTTTGATGTGACTTTGGGGCTTTCTCTGCATTTTTTACTGCTAGCATTAATTGGTGTTATGGGTTGAATTGTGTCACCCCCAGAAAACATATGTTGAAGTCCTAAACCCCAGTACCACACGATGTGACCTTATTTGAAAATAAGATGGTTACAGTTGTAATTAGTTAAATGAAGATGAGCTCATACTGGAGTAGGATGTGCCTTTAAGCCAAGATGACTGGTGTCCTTTTAAAAGGAGAAGAGAGACAAAGAGGGAAGATGGCTATGTGAAGACACAGAGACCCAAGGAGTCACCATATGATGATGGAGGCAGAGATTGGAATGCCGCATTTACAAGCCAAGGAAGGCAAAGATTGCCAGCCATCAGCACAAGCCAGGGGGAAGGCATGGACCAGATTCTCCCTCACAGCCCTCAGAAGGAAGCAACACTGTCAACCTCTTGATTTCAGACTTCTAGCCTTCAGAACTGTGAGAGGACAAATTTCTGTTGTTTTAAGCCACCAGTTTGTAGAGTTTTGTTATGGCAGCCCTAGGAAATGAACACAGTTGGGGTAAGCTAAACAGCTGTAACCAACACACCCAAGATGTATCATGGCCCAAACACAACATTAGGTTTACAGTAATGGTCCAGGGCCGAGTTCCATATTAGTGGGTAGATCTACTGCACACAGTCATTCAGTGATCCAGGCTGACAGAGGCTTTGCCATCTTTGACAAGTGGTTTCCAAGGCTGCCCTGGTCCTCACCATTCCAGCCAATGGGAACAGAAAAAGAGCATGAGAGGTTTGATGGGTCAGGAAGAAATGGCCATATCACTTCCGCTCACATTCCGCTGGAGGGAACTTAATCCCATGGCTCTACCCAACTGTAATGGGGGGACAGGGAATACGATGCAGCCGGAGATCCAGCCTCAATGATTAGAGCTCCTACTTGAAAAATAGTCCAAATGCTTATTCCCAGGAAGGCTAAAACTGGGGTCTAGGGAAACAATGTCCAAGTCTTTGGCTAGTCTTGAGGGTAATGAAATTCAGGAGATGGATCAGATCAACACTTCTGGGAAAAGAATAGGAAACTAGAGACAATCAAGGAAGTGGCCCATAGGGTGGAACCATTAGAAAACCCATGGGAATGCCCCATGATTTCATCCAAACAGTCTAAGGAAGCATGAGAGGAACTCTTCCCACTGTCCCTATGACTTTGCTGTAGGTCTGGTGACGTATTTCTGTACTTCCTAACAGTAATCTCTCACTTGAATTCCCCTGCAGCCATCATCTGGTGAGGGACCCTCAGCCTAACCTGGAGGAGTTCCCGTGGGCCTCACTGCCTCAAGCTGACATTTGAGAATAGGCATGAACACTGAGCAGAGTCATCCTGCTTCCAGCCACAGAGAACTTGAGAGAGGATAAAGTCAGCATGGCATGGCCAGAACTGAACTCCTAGGAAGACTGCTGTAAAGTAGACACCAAGGGCCAAGAGGTTCACCAGAGAAGATTCAGCTTGTTAGTTGCTTGTGTGTTGGTTTGAACCTTTGCTTTGGTGGTAAAGTGTCAAGAGTGCATGTTTGGGAGTCAGATAGAGCCGGATTTAAATCCTCCTCTGTGACCTTGAGCAAGTTATACATCCTCTCCGGGCAACAGTTTCCTCTTCTGCAAAAGGGAGGTGGCAAAAACCAACTTGCAGGGCCACAGTGCAGAGTAAATGAAACAAAGTTCGGCCCGATAAATAGTTATCTTCCTTTTCTCCCTCTCCCTCAATTTTGGAATCAGTGTGTAGACCCCATGTTGTCTTCTTATAGCAAAGGGTACTCACGGGGAGACAGTAGAATTTGTAGTGAGGTCACCTGCCATCACATCTCACATGTTCATGGGCTGGAAATGTACATAGTTTATTTCAGGTTTTGCTCACACCCTGCACCTATAATGACCTCCTCACTCTTTACCACCCACCAGAATTCCTTCCATATTCCAAGGCCAAGGTCACAGCCAGCTCTACGGTGAAATCCACTCAAGCCTTCAAGTAGGATTCGATGTCCCCAACCTGAATGTAAACACCCTGAGGGCAGGGTTTATGTCTATCTTGTTCACTGCTATATCCCCAACACTTGGGAGAGTGCCTAGCATACAATAGGTACCCAATATCAGTTAAATGACTTTATTACTTACTTAAACATTCCCCTCTCTAACACCTACAACCCTACTCATCCCATCACCATTCATTCGTTTTCTCATCTGTCAGCAAATACGATGAGCCTGTTACACAAGACATTGTGGGAAATGCTAAAATGACTGGGACACAGACTGAGCTTAGCAGAAAGGACTGCCCTCTAGGAAGTCATGGCCAAGGAGAGGACGTAGGCATGTACTGTGTATACACACACACACACACACACACACACACACACATACATATAATAAGAATAATATCAGGTAAGTGTAGTACTGTGGCACAGGGTTTGTTCAGCGGGAAGGAAAGCTGCCTTCCACTGGAGTGATGGAATGGAGAGAGCATTATCAGATAGAGGGTTCTGATTTTAACATATCTCTCACTGCACATCTTGTTACTTATTTTCATACCTGACTGCTCCAATGGCCCACAACTCACTGGAAACATAGTCACCCCCTCATCTTCTGGGTCCCTCACCCTACTTGGAGGGTTCACCCTCCTTCCTGCTCCTGGCACACAAAAGTGGCTTGAATACATGCTGTTTTATTTATTTATTTAATTTTAAAAACATTTTTGGCTGCGTTGGGTCTTCTCTAGTTGCAGCAAGTGGGGGCTACTCTTCATTGCGGTGCATGCGCTTCTCATTGCGGTGGCATCTCTTGTTGCAGAGCACAGGCTCTAGGCGCGGGCTTCAGTAGTTGCGGCTCGCAGGCTCTAGAGTGCAGGCTCAGTAGTTGTGGCACATGGGCTTAGCTGCTCCGTGGCACATGGGATCTTCCTGGATCAGGGCTCGAACCGGTGTCCCCTGCATTGGCACGTGGATTCTGAAGCACTGCGCCACCAGGCTAGTCCTACATGCTGTTTTAGAATGCAGGTATTGCTGGGCAGCAATTGCTCAGGTAGAGCCTGTCTGAGTCACAGGAAGAAATGTGTCTTTACGTCTCTCCTTTTTAGACGGTGAGTAAATCGGGAAACAGTGCCAGCTCAACACAGGTCCTCATTTTCCCACTGAGTTAGTTTGAGGGGTTTTGCTCCAATTCTGCTCCCAGAGCGAGAGGCTGAATCTCGAGGCTTGACATTTGATTCCTTCAAGTATCATTTTTTAATTTGCAATAAAAATACAGACATTCTCACTCTTAACTGGGTTGGAAATACATGGATGGATGAATATGGACCCAGGTATGTGGGGTCTTAAGAGAACAGACTTTTATCTACAGCCTCTTGCCTGTTACCTTCTTGTCAATGGCAAATCATTTTGTAAAATCTGGCCCACATCCTGTTAAGCCACCCCTTGCCCCAAATTCACCTGTGCTAATGGCCCTTCATGAAGGCAGGGGTCATCTGCTAAATAACATACCATTATAACATGAACAAGACGTCTCAGCTTAAAAATATCCATCAATTTTCTTGTCTCTAAAAATGTTAGCCTTCACAAACCCAGCAAGCACCATGTATAGAAAAGGCAATGAACCTGGATCAAGGACATCGGAGCCAGGTCTAGGCCCAACTCAAGTCATACCTCTTCCAGAACACTGTTCTGACAGCTCTATCCCTCACCAATCTATCCTTTCTTGGAATTTTTATTTCGTTAATGACCTGTTTCAAACGATTTACATAATGTGCTTAGCACATGCTTGATATATAGTTGGCCCAGCAAATGTTCACTCTCATCATTATCACTGTTACTACACAGTCCACCCCTGAATATATTCCATCTTAAATTATGCTCTCAAAATGTCCTGTGTAAACATCCTGTATAATCAAAAAATCTTAACCTTTGAGAACAGGAACTTAGATCTGTACTCCCCTGGGTATACAATAAATATTTAATACTATTATTTTTGTTTTTCAAGTTTGAAACCACAAGAGAATAAGCATGCAAGTAATCTGTAAGTACAGGAAGAAAATGTGGGAGAATCCTCTGTAACATCTAACATCAGTGGCCCATATTGCTGGCATGGCTATAATCTTCAAGATTCAATTCAACAGGGAAATGTGTTAAGCAGACTTCTTTAAAAAACAAAATCAATCCAGACTCAGGATAAAGAAATAATAGGTAAAGGGCACACACAAGAAAAGCAGAGAACAACAAGGGCACACACAAAAAAGCAGAGAACCATAGTGGACCACAAAGCATATACAAATATATTGCAAGTCATTTGGGTCAGGCTATTTTTAATGGAAGGGACTGCCTGGGAGTGGAGCGAAAGTTGCATAGTGCTTGTTCTAGGATAAAACAGAGCCACTTAATCAGGACTGCTTTGAACTATCACAATTCAAGAATGATGTGGGAAATATGGAAAAGATTTAGAATAAGTTCACAAACAGGTCCTAGGAAGAAAGGCAAAACCCTCAAGTGAATTGTTACTCTGGAGCCCGAAGACAAGGGTAAAGACTGAAGTTGTGGCAGTCTTCATCTGTGAGCAGGTAGGACAGAGGAAGAATGGTGAGCAGCTGTTCCTCGCTCCACTGAGTCCGGAATGGAGGAAACAGTCAACAAGAAGAATTTAGGTTAAATGTCAGGATTAATTTCCTGACCATGAGGGTTGTTAAATGCTAAAGTGGTTGACCCACAGTTGTTAAGGACTCTCCTTCCTTGACACTCATTAAAAGAAAAAATGAATGAAAACGACACTTCTGTCTTGAACAATTAGGTGAAGACTACCTCCAAGCAGAAGGATACAGCAGATGGCTTTTGAAACCTCAGGCCCACGTATATATGTGTTATTTCATACATGTCTGTGAGATGGGAGGTATTCAAGAAATAACTGCTACACACTCAGAAGATAATACTCTGTCCAAGTGCACGCTTCTCCCTGCGATGACGCTTGAGGATGAGAGCAAGTCCAGCATCACCAATTACAGCCATTACCAAAACAAGCATCTTTAGGAACACACTCCAGATCAGCCAAGCTCAACATGCCCAGCAGTGATGTTCTATAGCCATCCCCAAAGAGGGTCCTCTTCTCTTAAACTGAGTAGGTAAATGGATCAAGAACAAGCTAAAGCTGTCCAACCTGGGCTGAGTCTGCCTGTTTGTTGGTGACATGAACAGTCTTGGTTTGCAGAGGTGGGAGGGGTGCACTGTGCTCAGAGGCAGGGCCCTCAGATCCTGTCTTGTGTTGGAGCCCAATCCGCTGTGTGGCACCAGACAGACCTCACAGCTTCCCTGATACAGTCTGTGCTCCTATTTGTGAAATGGACTGCCAACAAGAACTGTTGTAAGTTAGGATTAGATACCACTACAGAAAATACCAGACTTCCAAGGCACCATGTGGAGTCATTATTGCCAAAGTGAGTTTCCTCAAAGGAACCCTCTGCTAAAGAAGAGGCTGCTGAGTAATATTCCATTGTATATATGTACCACATCTTCTTTATCCATTCCTCTGTTGATAGATGAAATTGGGTCATTTGTAGAGACATGGATGGACCTAGAGAGTGTCATACAGGGTGAAGTAAGTCAGAAAGAGAAAAACAAATATCATATATTAACACATATATGTGGAATCTAGAAAAATGGTATAGGTGACATTTGCAAAGCCGAAATAGAAACACAGGTGTAGAAAACAAATGTATGGATACCAAGGGGGAGGGGAAAGGGGTGGGGTGAGAGGAATTGGGAGACTGAGATTGACACATATACACTATTGATACTATGTATAAAATAGACAACTGATGGAAACGTACTGTATAGCATAGGGAACTCTACTTAATACACTGTGATGTCCTAAATGGGAGGGAGATCCAAAAGGGAGGGGATATATGTATATGTATGGCTGATTCATTTTGCTGTGCAGTAGAAGCTAACACAACATTGTAAAGCAACTATACTGCAATAAAAATTAATTAATAAAAAATAATAAAGTTGTGATGGAATATTTTTTAAAAAGGAGAGAAGAGGCTGCTGATTTGGGCTGAGCTGGACTGAGCTGGTAGTTCCTGAAAGCAGTGTTCAGAGCCGGCAGAAGGGAAGACCAGGACAAGTCCTTAGTTGTCCAAATGCAATTAGCTGCCCTGGGGGATCAGCCAGTTGTTGGGGAACTGTGAGCCACAGCTCCCTCTTTCAGCTTCACACGCTCACATGTTTCAGACAAAAGGTCAATTTAAAGATCCTACCCTGTTTAACAATTGGCTGATCACTCTTCAGAGAAAATGATTTCTGGATGGAACCTGGACAGGGTAACAGTGAAGAGAAGCATTAATGACCCAAATTTCCAGTAAGTCAAAATAAAATCACTTCCTCATGAGGATGTGCAGCTGTGTTGGAGATCCTGTGATTCTTTTTTATAATTATGATTGTTTACGAAAAAACCCTCAGGGCCATTTCCAGTTGTAGATTCCCAATCTGTGGAAGTAATACTAGAAAATGCCTTTCCCCTTCTCCTGTCACCTTCCCTAAGGACACTCTTCAGCCTGCCTGGTACCCCAAGACTTGTTAGCAGAAAATCATGAGGGTGATGGTGAATTCACCAAAGTTGGACTTAAAGAAGCCTGGGAGGCCATGAGTGAAACAAATTGTCCATTAAGGCAGAGCAAGAACCCTTGATGTGGAGAAGAAGACAAGCTGGTGCTCGCTGGCCGGTGATGAGCAATTCATTAGTGCATCTTTTGCACTTCTTTTTTCAGAGTGATGTAGATGAAGCAGCATGGTTTGGTACACAAAGCATCGGAGATAAGAAAACACAGTTCTAATGCTGGGACTACCACGAGCTGAATTAGAGGCCTCAGCAAGTCTTCTCTTGGCTTCAGTTTCTCCACCTACACATAAAAGAAATTGGACTAGATCAGCGAGGGCAGACAGACCTTCCCTTGCACGTCCCCTCCAGTTGACTGACAGTGGTTGCTGGGACACTACATTGAAAGAGATTCTAAGGCTGTATCCTGGCTCACTAAGAAAAAGTGCTGTGATCCATTAATGATGCCTGCCATGGGCACAAATAACAGTTGTGGCATGTGTGCCATGGATTTGCCAGCCCTGAGGTGAATGAGCTCGGGGTTGCATTCCACGGTGGTGGGATTCTGCGAAGCCTTTACAGAGTTAAGCAGAGCCCAGAGAGAAATCATCCTTCCCTTTTACAAATCAACTTGAAGGTTCTTCAAGCTTTAACTGCTCACCTCCCCCTGCATGTCCAAATTGCTGGATCTGAAATGCCTTCTGCAGTCCCACATTGTCCCACATGTCCCAACACACACCTGAGTCATAACCTTGCTCTGTCATTTAACATGGTGGGAGATGACACCCAGCAAAGAGGTGAATAGGAGCTGAAATATTTTTTCATAAAATCATATGACAAGGCCAAATCACATGACTAAAGGTAGCTAATGCGACATAAAGAGAAATGAGCCGTTGAATCAGGAGTCCTGGATTGTAGCTCCAGACTTGCCATCAACCTGAAGGCTCAGACACACCCCACTCCTCTGAAGGACCCCAAGCCCCCCCTCTTCCAACCCTTGTGGGTGATGTCCTCACTTGCCCCCTCTTCACTTGTTACTACTCTGAGATTGTGAAAGTTCCCTGAACTTTTTTATGGGAATTAATTACCCCTACAACTTCAGAGCTGAAATGGAACTCAACCTCTTCCCTTGGATAAGGAAACCAAGGCCTCAAGAAGAATGAGTCTTCTCCCAGAGACCTCAAACTGGGATGAAGTCGCTGGGCACCCAGGTGAGGAGGCCAGAGGTATTGTCCCCCCTATGACACCCAGCCCCATCCCTATCTTACTCTCTCCTTGGATAATAGCTGCTCTTCCCATCTGGACTGGAGGCTCCTATGGGCAGGCAGCATTGTGCAAACAGCAACAAGATGTCATGGAAAGTGTACAGATTAGCATCTGTCTCCTGTCAGTGTTGCCACCCTCCCAGCTGGACTCAGCACACCTGCCACCCCCTTTATCAAGCCACCTCCAAACCCTCATCCACAAGACAGAACGATATATTCCCTCCTGCACCTCGTTCATCCGTGCTTACTCACAAATCACCCGGCATATGGTAATTTATGACTTGTCTACCTTCCTACTAGTCTGCATCTCCTGGGAAGTTTCTTCACGTTTCCTGTCCCCTAGCCTCCAGAGACAACTGGAGTAAGGTCATGTCTTCAAACCTCAGTTTCCTCATCCCAACTAAAACAAACAAACAAACAAACAAAAAACGCTAAAACTAACCTAAACTAAAACAAGAATAGCAACGCACTTTGAGGGCTGGGCACTCTCTCATTTGATGGCTCCATCGCTATTTCCATCTTACCAGTGGAGCAACGGAGGCTTAGGGAGATTAAGCAACTTGCCTAAAGTTTCTCAACAAGTAAGAGCTGAAGCTGGGAGGGGACCCCTGGCAGGTGGAAGCCAGGGTCCCCTAATCACCACAATGCAGGCCAGGCCACCTCTGCCAGAACCCCCGACTGTGCCCACCCTGAGAGATGGTTGTGGGAACACATGTGACCCCACTCCACCCTCCCCCATCCAGGCCAGACATCACCACCCCACCCCCCACCCCCGCTGCCCAGCATGTCCCTGTAGGATTCATCTGAGTCCTTCTCAACTCTGACTTTGTCCCATCACAGTCCAAAC
This sequence comes from Lipotes vexillifer, assembly GCF_000442215.2. Classification (NCBI taxonomy): domain Eukaryota; kingdom Metazoa; phylum Chordata; class Mammalia; order Artiodactyla; family Lipotidae; genus Lipotes; species Lipotes vexillifer. The sequence continues at coordinate 3,141,508 of NW_006783631.1, forward strand.
TCAAAGGCTCCAGAGAGACGCAGGAGGAGATTTTTTAATGGGCTGGCACCTTTGGGCACTTAAGGTCCCCTTTCCACACTGCCGTCTAAAAGGAGGGATGTCCTAAAGGGTAAGACCCTTTGTTTCAAGGCAACGGGGACCACACGACCCCCCCCCCAGCGAAGCATAGGCTGGAACTAGAAGATGCTTTGTAAAGGGTTTGAAGAAACTCAGAGCATGCTTGGCTGTAGTGAGAGGTCAAGGCTGGCAGTGCCCCATCCAGCCTACAGCTCCCCATGCACCTAGGTCCCCCTGTCCAGAGCAGTTCCCAAAGAGCACATCTGTCATCCTGATGGGAGAGGAAGAGGCAAGGAGGAGTGATAGGCAGGTGCCTGCTACATGCTAGGTGCTGGCTAGAGTTCATGTGTGTCCTCAAAGTTAGGACCACCCTTGAGGTGGCTGTTGTTGGACCCATTTCACAGATGAAAACAGAGAGGCTCAGAGGTGAAGTGACTTCCCCAATGACTCTCCCAGAGGACAAAGTCGTCCTAGGGTAATACCCCCTGTTCACCTCTTTCCAACCATGGGGGCAGTTTGGGGTAGCGGCAGGGTAATGGTCAAGCAGGCTGGTGTGACAAGAATATGCCCATTCTAACTGGGCAGAAAGTGATCCTTCCCTGCAGCCTTCTTCTCTCTCCTTCTCCCACCCCCTCTCCTCTTAGGTATGGCTTGGCTGTAGATGCACAGGCAAGTGAGAAGCATGTCTAAATAAAAAGTGACCCCAACAGACCCTCTGATCCCAAGGCCTCGAGGCTAGAGGAACATGGGCTGCAGCTGCGACCACATTCAAGGAGGGGCAGCCAGAGGCAGGCCAGAACTGAGGAAGAGGTGAACTTGGATTTCGTGCTTCGGCCAGGAGCTTCTGGAGCCGCCCCGGGCTAACTGCCACGTACCTGAGTGAAGTTAATAAAGTTGCATCCTAATAGCCTCCGAGGTCTCCTGGGCTGAAGTCCCCGAGGGGTCCAGGCATCATTTGGTGCTTTGTTCATTTATTTTGGCAAGTTTAGCTCTGTATGCTTCTCACTGCCCATCCCCGTCTTTCGCAAGCTTAATAAAGTCTTCGTAATGAGGCTCTCCTTCAGTGAGGCTGTGCAGAAGCTACTGAGAAATGGGGCAAGAGTGACAGGTTTTTTCTTTTTCTTTTTTTTTTTTTGAAAAAGAATTATTGTGTTTGCAACAGAGAGAAGTAAGAACTAATGAACTTCTACTCCATTTAGAGGCTACAGTCCCCATTTCTATAATGCATCTCTTCTAGGGGCAACCCATTTCTACTTGATTATTTCCAGGTTCAGCTTTTACACAGTCACTCTCAGGAAGTGGGGCTCAGGAAGTAAAGACACAACATCCCCGAGAGCTGGGCAGAGGCTTTGATATCCACTCAAGGGTAACACCTGCTCCATCTGTGTGGCTAGCACTATGCTAGATACTGATGAAAACCACGAAAGAAAGAGAGGGGGCAGAGGTGGAGGCCATTGCTTGGCCCTTCCAGGATGGGTGGTGGAAGGTGAGGTCCATGTACCTTGGGGAACAGCACACAAAGCCTACACTCAAGGCTGGCCTAATGGTGTAGTCAATAAGGGCAGCTGTGACTCACTGCAGGGAAAGGACTTTGGAGCTAATGTTCCTCAGGGAAAGCTTCCTGGAAGAGGGTTCTGACTTTGGTCTTGAAGGAAAGGGGAAAAGAATGAGAACTACTATTTGCTGAACATCACGTTAGGTATATTACCTTATCCACCCACCCTATGAGGGAAGTATTGAGATTATCTCTATTTTCACAGATGAGGAAAACGAAGCCCAGAGAGTTTAAGCAACTTGCCCAAGGACCAACAGCAGCAGCAGAACTTAAGCCCAAAACTGTTTGACTCTAAAGCCCATACCTTTCCACTCTTCCTCCTGGTCCTGGGGAAATTTAGGACTTGGATTAGCCAGAGAGATTTAGGGAGAAGTTCACAGAGAGAAAAAGGTTTTAAAAAAAAAAAAACATGAAAAAAAGTTGAATGCTCAATCTCAAAAGATGAAGGTCAGTGTGCCTGCAAACCAATTATAAACTCTAAAAAGAGAACCCAACTGAAGCTCAAAGAAAATGTCTTCCATCAAAGACAGCTCTACTTTACCTGTTGCATTAATTTCCTCAGGTTATCATAACAAATTACCACATCAGAGTGGTTAAGACTACAGTAATGTATTTTCTCATAGTTCTGGAGGCCAGAGTCTGAAATCAAGGTGTTAGCAGGGCCATGCTCACTCCAGAGGCTCTGGGGGATAATCCTTCCTTGCCTCTTCCAGGTTCTGGTAGCTCCTGACATTCCTTGGCTTGTGGCAGCATCACTCTGATCTCTGCTTCCATCTTCACATGGCCTTCTTCCTATGTCTCCTCATGTTCTATCTTTTATAAGAAAACGGGTCATTGGATTTAGGGCCCACTCCAATTCAAGGTGGACTCATCTCAAGATCATACCTTAATTACATCTGCAAACACCCTATTTCCAAACACAGTTCCATTCACGTACCAGGAATTAGGATTTGGACATATCTTTGGGGGAACACAGTTCAACCTACTACACTTACCATGTTGAAAATTTAATTGAATCCATTTCACCCAGTGAGTGTACAGTAACCAGACCTATAAAGCAGTTTAATAAGGGATTAGTGACTTCCCGGTAGAAGGTATGGAATGCCTCCTCCCCAGGGGAGAGCAGAACATATGGGGCAACTTCCATGGCCTCCCCTCCCTCCATTGGAACCACAGTCAAGGGGTGTTGTGACTGGTCTTACGGGTACTGGACATACTTTTCCTTGCATCCTCTGTAATGTCTTTCAGCTGTATACCTTCCAGGCAGCATAGCAGAACAAAAAGAATGAGCCTCAGAGTTAGATGAGCTGGGTTCAAATCCCACGTCTGCCAGTTACTAGCTCTGTGATCTTGTAAGTCATCTACCTGTTTTAGCCTCAGTTTCTCCACCTATAATGCAGAGAAATAACAGAACCTTTCTCATCAGGATGTCATAAGGGTTGACAAGGCAACCCTCGCAAACTTTCTGCACAGTGCCTGGTACATGTTGGCTCATATACCTATTGGACCTTTATCTTATATATTCCTGCAGCTCTAGCACCTAATACTGAGCTCTGCCCATCTGGAGCAATGGCAGGTGATTCCTGAAGGATGTATACATAAACTGAACCAGCTGCAGCCCTGGAATCATGAAAGGTGGTGGATGCTATGGATTGGTTTCTCAACTTCCTTTGCTCCCTACTTCTTCACTTCTTAAACTGCAGAGGATGGAAAGCTAAGAAATACACTTCCAGAGTGCTTTACCGCTGGTGTACTGGATGTAATTTGGGTTCTGTCAAGATTTGGAAGGCTCCTTTCAATGTTTTCCCCCTTCCCCTTCCCTTTGCACCAAGCTAACAAGGAAAATCATGGAGAACAAGGAAATTATACAGCAGGGTTCCAGAGTCTCCTTTTCAGCTCCCTGAGTATCAAGAGACATGTGAGGTGGAGGCAGCTTCCTGATTCCTGATTCCTGACACCAGGATCACGGGGACTCCATGGTGGTCAAGACAGTCCCTCCCCTGGTGGCGGGGGTGGGGGGGTCAGTTTGATAGTGCAATGTTCCAGGACTCATTCCTGGAGGCCCAACCTAGACCCTACTCCTCCTGCCTTTCCCGTGATTATGTAAGCATCTAATTCCTTCTATGAGATTCTTTCTGCTCAAAACATAGATGTGTGTTTTCTTTAGCTTAATACCACACTGTCTCGATTACTGTAGCTTTATAGGAAATCTTGAAATCGAGTGCTGTGAATCCTCCAAGTTCATTCTTCTTTCCAAAAACCGTTTGGCCAGTGCATGTGCTTTGCTATTCCACACGTAAATTTTAGAATCAGCTGGTCAGTTTCTACAAAAAAAAAAAAAAAAAAAAAAAAAACCCCTTT
>NW_006783631.1:3145579-3148421 GCF_000442215.2 Lipotes vexillifer
AAAAAAAAAAAAAAAAAAAAAAAAAAGCCCTCTTGCCATTTTGAATGGGATCATATTGACACTTCCTGAAAATATCTAGAGTTTATTTCACTTCCTGTTCTCTACCTAGTCTGACAAAGGCTCTTCCCTGGCCCTTAATTCTGGGCTGCCCCCTCCATTCAGTTCACCTGGGGTCCCTGTTCAGCTAATGACAAAGATATGAGCTCTTTTAGCCTCTCCCCAGGTCCTGAGCCATTGGCTCCAATGGGCAGCAACTGAAATACACCTCTCCATTTATTGTTGGTGATGTATGCCTCATCCCCCATCCCCATCCCCCATTGCCTGACACTCCATTTTTCTTCCCTCACCTGGCATCCTCCCTCTTCTGAGCCCCTTATGCCACCTATCACCTCAGCTTAAGGTTAAAAGACCTTTATGCAGATTTATTTTTGCACAAGGAAGTACAGCTCTATCCATTACCCTCATTTCCCTCTCCCTCCACCCACCCACCACACTGCCAACCCAGTTCCCTGCCCCAATACACAAAGCCACAAACACTCTCCCCCAGTCCTAGAGAAAGAGATGACCAAATTCTTCCTCTTCTAGCCTCCAATTGCAGGCTTCCACAGTTGGGGAAATTATAAGGTGTGAGGCCTTAGAAAGTTCATAAACTTTTATGCAGATTGGTTTTAGTCTGGTTTAAATTAGGCAACAGAATAGAATTTGCAGATGTTCTATTTGGAATTAACTTGGCTACAGAGGAAAGGCTACTAGGAGGAGTTGGTAACGGGGCTATTTTTACATCCCAGAAAGGGAGTCACAAAAAGCATATGGGCTTGATTAGAAGAGAAGAACCTGCTGGCTGGCGCATTAAGACTGTTCTCATTTATTCTGGTTGAGGACACACAAAGGTGCAATGAAACATTCTCAAGCCACTGGGAAGATAAAGGGCCAGGGCAATGGTGTTTTGTTCCCAGCAGTCGGCTAAAAGCAGCACAAGGATTTGGGGCAGATGTAAGGAATTCTTTGAATATAAGTCTGATGCTTCTCAAGCTTTAATGTGTGTTTAATGAATCCAGAGTAGATCTTATTAAATGCAGACTGCAACAGGTAGATGATGCCATAGCTGCTGGTCCACAGGCCACGTGTCATGGAGCAAGGCATTAGCAAGGCATTAGTGGGCTAAAATGGAGCTAGAAAAGAAGATCCACTTACACCAGTGTTTCTTAAGGACATTCCATGGATCAGACCCATATCCAAAGGCTGGAGGAGCGGGGAGACCAAGAGGGAACATGTGAAAATTGGACATTAGCACAATCTCCTGTGAAAGTGAAGTATGGATAAATGACTAAACAAAATTCAATAAATGGGTCATAGATCTTTGACTCAAAGTGCCACGGGGACCCTAATTCCGTGGGAACAAAAGGAGGTTCAAACAAGCCAGGTCTTGGAGATGATGGTGTGTCAGGGAAGAGAGGGAAGAGCATTCTTTGTGAGAGGGAGAGGATTTGCAAAGCCCCAGAAGCCACGAAAAAGCCACAACATGTTTAGGAAACAGTGAAGTGGGTGGAGAACATGGTGGATGAGAGAAGGGCTAGAAAAATATAAGGAAGCCAAACTGGAAAGTCCTTAGAGCCATCTGAAGTTAGGGCAAAAACAAGAGTAGCTTGGGTTTATGTCAAGGGTGAAAACTGAAGAGGAGGGGATGAGATGCCTTCATCCTTGATTAAGATGAGATTCTTAAACAAGATTATTGCTAAAAACAGAAAGCCCTGATTTCTAGACTTTGCTAATTTCTGTGCTGTAAATATGTCCCCTCAGCTGATTTCAAGATACCAAATGACATCGTTGAACTGAGTTGGGCAGAAATGCTAACAATAGGCCCTTGTGAGTGGATAAGAGTCAGATCCCTCACACCACTACATGGAAGGGCTCCAGGCCTGGCTACGGTCTGTGCGTGGGTATTTCTGATAGTGTCGTTGGCTTTCTGGGTTGTATTGTCAATGTCTCTTTCTCCCATTTTATTCTAAGATCCTCCACTATCTTACTCTAAGCCACCATTATCAATGGTGCAACTCTTTCAGCAGCCTCCTGTCTATTCTTACACTTTCTTCTCTTGTTCCCGCCCAGATAGGGTAACTTCTTAACACACAGTCTAATCAGGTCAGTCCCTGGGTTTAAAACTTTCAGTGGCTTTCCATTTCTATTAGGATAAAGTCCAAACTCATCACCACCGCCCACAAGGCTAGTTTTGACTTGGCCCCTGCCTGCCTCTCCAGCTCTATCAGGACCACTCCTGGCTCAGCCACACTGACCAGCTTTGGGGTGTTTGGCTGAGCCAAGTTCCTCTTTAACTCTGGGGCCTTGCAGTGCTTTGCCTCTGTCTGCAAGGCTCTTCCTCTCCCACTGTCTCCTTAGGTAACCCCTACTCATCCTTCAGGCCTCACTCAAAGATTTCTTCCTCAGAGATACCTTCAGTGCCCATCCCATCACCACTATTGTTGTCTACCATAGAACCCAGACTTTTATTTTGAAGTGCTGATCCTGTTTGTAATCATAGATTTATATGTGTGGTCCTTTGTCTAACATCAGCTTCCCACACTGGACTGTAAATTGATGGAGAACAGAACCATGTCGGTCTTACTCCCCATCATATATTCAGCATTTAGCATAGAGCCAAGCACGTGGTAGAAAATATTTTTTTTAATTGAATTAACACATTAATGGTCTATAAGCCCAAAGAGATAAGCAAGATCTTCATGATGGCCATTCCCAGCATTAGTCTTTCCGGAAAGAGGAGGAACCCCGGAGAGAAAACTAGAAGTAAGAGGGCAGGCATGAGATCGCAAGGGAGGCACATGTC
>NW_006783631.1:3148546-3165229 GCF_000442215.2 Lipotes vexillifer
CCCTGTCTTGAACTTGGACTTTGAGGAATCAAGAAGTCTAGACATATGTCCTGGGTGTGGGTGCTGAGGAGGTATGCACCCGCGAAGACAGTCACACCTATAATTCAGGTCCCCTAAAGGCCCTGGTTTATTCCCCAGACTTGGAAAGAGCGGATGCATTTAAGCTGGTTAAGCGGAAATCAGGAAGCCTTGAACCTAGAATCTTCTACTTTTGTGATGGGATCAGGAAAGGAATGTATTTTCTGTCTATGTTTTGGTCAAAGGGTAAAAAAGGAAGCAGCAGTCGTCCTTAAGGTACTACTAAGTGGTGGTGATGGGAATTAGCAGGAGAACTCAAGAGGATGCTGAATCTCAGGACCAGGACAAGACGTAGAGCTCTTGGTCTCACGACGGCCAGCCAAGTGCAGACTCCCTCCAGGTCCAAGCTTGAAGGATCTGGTCCTGGTTTTGATGAGGCATAACAGGAAATGTCTTTATGGTCCTGTGGCCTACGGTCTCTGATCCTCCAGAGTAAGGGCTGTAGATCCATGAGAGCTGCTGCATTCAGGGTCAACATTAAGGGGCCAACTGTAGACGCAGGGCCTCGGGCCATGGCCTCTGAAGGAACTATGCACTGGCCTAGCCAGGGTGGCTGGATTGTTCCTGGAAAACAAGGAAACTAGGACCCATCAGGAGCTCACATGCAGTGATGGCAAGGCAAAGACGGACATGGATGGTCCTGGAGAGCGGCAGGCAGATAGGCCAGACCCTGTGGCTCTGCTAGGAATCAGAGGACCATGAACTCCGACTCCCCACGCCCATCATGCAGCTATGGCTCCCCCTCTGTCTGGGGAGGTGGGCTGTCAGTCCCTGTGGGGAAGGAGAGACCAAAAGGGAGCCCACGCCTTCCCAGAGGCTGCCCAGGGGTCCTGCCATAGGGACCCTAATCAGCTCCTCTCTCACTTCCAAATCACTTCACTCATCCGATGCTGACATTCCAGCCCACTTTTCTTAAAGTCTACACCGCATAACTGCAATGCATATCATTCTGGATTTGTCTCCAATTCGTTCACCTCCAGAGTAGGATGTATGAAGAAAGAATAGGAAATTCTACTTGTGTTGTTATCTGGCTAAAGAGTAACACAAACTTCACAAATAGCTAATTCAGGATTTGGCATTGTTGCCCCTCACTGGTTCATTAAGTCAGACCCTCAGGCTCACAGTACGGTGGGAATGATGATGACTCCCTCACTCCTCTGATTGTTTCAGCATCTTGTGACATACACAGTATATGTGGAAGTTACGCATTACATTATCTTAAGTAGTAGAATATTTACAACACTTTGTAATAAGATGTGGAGTGACCATGAATATCTTTTGTACCCTAAGAGGACTGTAGGCTATCTCTTGGCAAAGTATTTTGTTAAAATTAATCAATTTTAACATGAGTTATACAGTCTTCTTTTGCAAAACAAATTATTCTAAATTTGCTGGACTTTTTTGTTATGAAACTGGCTCTCATAGTGTAACAGCTGGAATATTCTTTTTTTTTTTGCGGTGCGCGGGCCTCTCACTGCTGTGGCCTCTCCCGTTGCGGAGCACAGGCTCCAGACGCACAGGCTCAGCGGCCATGGCTCAGCGGCCCCAGCCACTCCGTGGCATATGGGATCTTCCCGGAACAGGGCACGAACCCGTGTCCCCTGAATCGGCAAGCGGACTCTCAACCACTGCGCCATCAGGGAAGCTCTGTAATATTCTTAATTAAAAAAAAAATCTATCCTTTCCAGGTAAAAGTAATATTTTAACAAGGAGTGATAAATAACTTGTTTTGCCAAAGTAACGTGTGCTATAGTAAAAGTACTTTGAGCACAGATGTTTGGAGATGTTTCCATTATTGCGTAATTTTCTTCTTCAAGATAATATATGTAATACATTTTCCTTAAAATGCTCTAGTATTTGCATACCTAAAAAAAACTTGGAAACAAGTTTCTAACCTATTTAAAAATTCTCTGAAAGGAGAGCTTCAGTGGATCATGAACCCATTTGTTAAAAATATAACTTTTGATTAGCTTACAAGAATTGACATTAAGGAAGATGGAAAGTGACTAGCTGACTAGATGAATTTCAATAAAAACCTTTGCATAATTGCTGGATGGGATTTTTTTTTAATGAGTATCTTGATTTAGTAAGCATAGCCAACATTGCATTCCTTCCATTTGGATTTCTATGTCTTTATAAAGATTCTTTTTTCAGCTCTGACAACCATTAAAACTAAGTATTTTTTAAAAACTAAACTTAGGACCAGAATTTTGAATCCAATCGTCTATCACAAAGGGTTAAACCAACATTAAAACATATTCACATACATTTTTCTAAAACTAATAATAATTTTGAATGAGAACAAAATGTCTTTTGCCATTAATAAATAAAAATAAGTTTTTCAATACTAAAAAGTATTACTTAATGCACCTTTATTGCACCCCCTTTTGTTTCTATAAGTATTTAGTTTCCTTTGAATTTATTTCTTTTTATATTTAGTTCCTTTTGTCCCATTGATAAATACAATCTTTTAAAATTTTATTATAAGTATTGATACTCCTTACTTTGTTTTTAGCTCACTCTCATTAGTCTCTAACTTTGTGTATGTTTTATCCTGAATATAACACTAGTGTAGAAAGAGATACATATGGTTTATAAATAAGTAATCATAATGGGGGACTTATGTGGCTGCATAATCAAAAGTGTATAGTGATCACTCTTGCTTCATGTGAATGCCTGCTTCACCAATAGACTGAAGGCTCCTTGGTGACAGGGAGAGTGACATAATTCTTCCACCACTTCTCTATCCCACCCAACACCTGGCCACTGCTGGTCAGGAAACACTTGTTGAATGGAGGGATGACAGATCAGTACCGTCAGCAAAGGATGAATACAATTGTCGAGGAGGCTTGGAAGATGCCTTCCCCTCCTTGGAATTCCACTTGCCTGGGAGTCAGAAGACCTGTGCTCAAGTCATAGCTTTGCCAGCAACTTCTTTAGTGACTTTGGTAAGGGTATTACTAATTTTTTTCCTTAGCTACAAAATTAAGTTTCTCAAACTTCAGGCCTTTATGTACCAAAAGGATTTTTGCCATTTTCTCATAATCCCTAGCCTCTGATTAACCTAATACTTCTCTTTTTTAAAAACTCACTTTTTCACAAGCCTTACCTTAAACAATAGCCTGAAATCATGGGATTAATGAAATAGTTATTTTTGTCTACTACACATTAAAATAAGTATGTAACTATTAAAATATAAAATATTCATATTCTTGTTAGCCAGAGTGTATGCACCATTCTTTGGAAAACGTGGAGCCAGATGGTATTTCTAAGGTCCATTCAGCTCTGAGCCTTGTGAGTCTGTAATTCTATGAATGGGGAGATTCCCGGCTTCCTTGGGGCTCTACAAGTCTGGGCACCAAGTTGGGACTGAGGCTCCCACCTTATTTCCGAAACTCAGGAAACACTTCCTGCTTTCCATCTGGATCGTGACTTCAGACAAACTCTTGAGGATAAAAGTAGGATCACTTTTATTTCAATATGACAAGCTCTGTCATATTGAACCACTCCAAACCAGAGCAATATGATACTCTATTCATGAATCTCTGATGATTTCTTCTTAAATTCCAACTTTTAATGCAAATCTTCCTTTCCACCCACAAGCACTGAAGCAACAGTCAAAGTAGTATTGCCAAGACTGTGGACTCTATATGCGAAGTGACAAGGGAACTGGTTTAGAATCAGGAGACTGGTTTCTGGGTCCAATCTTCCAGCAACTTTTCAGCACTGTCACAATGGGCAAATCACCTAAAGTACCTCAGATGTAAGTGGATCTGTGACTGGTCCTGTCCCTTGCACAAAGGATGGAGACACATATGACTATTTTAGCGTGCGCACACACTGCTGCTGTTATTCATACGACAAACATTGCTCTGCTCCAGGGCCTGTGCTGAGCATGGGGGACACAGCAGCAGTCAAAACAAAGAGCTCTGCCCCCATGGAACTTACATTCTACTAGGAGGAGTCAGACAATGAAGACACTACGTCATCAAACAGTGGGGAATTTTAGGAGGTGGAGAAAAATAAAGCAGGGTGGGGGGATGGGGGATACTTGACAAGAATCAGAGACTCATTCTTCCCTGGACTGCAATTCTCCTCCATAACCTTCCTATCAGCTCCCTTGCTTCTCCCTCCACACTATCCCCCAATTCCTAATCACCCCCATGAGTCAGGCCCCATTACTCAGTTCACAAGTAGTAGCATGAACCATCCACCAGCCCCCAGACCCAGACATTGTGATGTTCCCCATCTGGTCCTTGTCAGACAAGCTATTAGCCTGGCCCTGAACTAAACCAAGCCAGACCTGGAACCTCAGATCTAACCACAGCTAAAGCAGAAGCCCAAGCAGCCTGCTTGTAGGGCCTGGGTAAGTCACTCGGCTTCTCTGGGATGTCAAGTCTCCTTTTCTGTGAAATACAGAGGTGGGACTAGGTTATTTCTAAAGGCCTTTCTAGTACTAAAATTCCTCAAGTGTAATTATCAACCACAAATAATAATGCAAAAAATATTGAGAGAAGTGGATTATACCCAAACCATGATGATGCTCCTAAGACCCTATAAGAACATTAACCCTGAAATGGGGGCAGAAAATGGAACTGATGTAGCCCCCAAAGCCATCGCTGACCTAAGAGATCTTGGGAAAATATTCCCTATAGGACATACAACACTACAACATTGAATTCCTGTCATCTGCCAAGCGCTGTGCTAGATATTCATTTAATTGTCCCCACGGTCCTACGAGAGCTGGCTTAGACCTTCACAGCACTTTATACAAGATGAAGCTCCTAGTAGATTCTGCCAGCTCCTGCCATTCCTGGCTCCACAGTGCCTCCTGCCTGTCCAGAAGAGGGCAGAGTTTCTGGGCCAGAGGTCATACACTGGAGGCCTGCATCTGGCCCACAGACATTTGACTTGACCCACACATGCAGTTCACCTGTACCATGTTTTCAAAAACTATTAAATTGTAAACAGCTAATTTCACACTAAAAAAAAGACTTTTTTTTTTGTAAAAATCTGAGACTTTAGCCCACACTTATACCTGGCACTGGCTGGATATGGGCCACAATAGCCCCATGAGACAAGGCATGTGCACACCAGTTTGCCACAGACCCCACCACTCTCTATTGCCTCTGGATCAGCCCCCTTCACTCATTGAAAATACTTACCTGGACTAGTTCCAGACTCCTGTCCTCTGTTCCAGACTTCTATCATGCCAGGATCCAATGAGTAATGGAACTCTGAAAGGTTCTTGGCCAAGTGAGCTGTAGTGAATGTACATTAGATTTATGTAGAAGCCTGCCTACCCCACCAGAAGCCTGTGCAAAGTGCTCTCTCACTGGTCATTTCATCTCATCCTTGTGGCAACCCTTAGTAAACTTCATTTCCAAAAAAAGGACATAGAAATTCAAGAGAGGTTAAGTGACTCATCCAAGGTCGCACTTTTGATATTTCGAGCCTAGACCAGCTCTACTCTGCCTTAAGCCAGACTTCCCCTCGTCCCCATACCTTGCATTTGTCTAGTCCTTTTGACTTTTCCAAGATGTGAACTCTGGCTCCATTATCAAAATCAGGATGTTGTTCTAAACTAAATGATGTTTGAAGGGGTCAACCAGATATATTTACTCTCTTGTACTGATGGCGAGGATGGCAGGGAAGAGGCAGGGCTAGAGGCAGATGGAGATCGCCTGGCAACAGTTGAGCCATGTCAAATTTGGGAGTGTTTGTGAGACCCATTAACAAGCACGCCTGTGTCTTTTGCAAGACTTCAGACATTCCAGGCCACTAGGCTGATCAAACCAATTTAACGGGGCTAGAGGTGAGGGTGAGCTCAGATTTGCTCAATGTTAGGCTGTGTCTGGGCACACAAAGTCATGCATTTCTCCCTGACTGGTCAGTACCACTGCAGCAAGGAGAGAATTAAAGAAAAATGCAAAATGAAAACTGTACATGTTGCTGGTGTTAGATTATCCTGCTGTTTGCTGGTTTGTTTTTGTGACAGATGATCCTCTAGAATCGGCTGTCAGCCCTGATCACAATGAGAGAGTTGTCCTTTGATTCAGCCCGTCCTTACTGAGGGTCGTTCTGTGCGAGCTATGTGCAGCAGATGACTCAGACATGATGCTTGCCCTAGGAGAGACTCCCATGTCACTGGGGACAGAGAGACATGGAAGCAAAGTGTTCTGGGTGCCCCTCTAAAACTCTGAATGAGGAGTTGTGTCACTTGGCCACGAGTTTTGTGACCACTCCGGGCCTCACTTTTCCTCTCTCCACAAGGGTGACAATGTAATACCTACCCCACATGTTCATTGTGAGAATGACCTCACTGGGCACCAACAAATTTTAGCTCTTCTCTTCCCAATCAAAAGGGAAATTGGAGGGTGAATACTTCCTTTGTCCTCTCACCTCACCCCAATGAAGCTTGACACCTTGGTAGATGCCCCTGGGGCACTCAGAAAATCCTCAGGCCTTGGGATGTAAGGAAAGATGCTGCTACCCAAGATCTCAGCATCTTGAAGAAAAGACTCTAAATTCTGCAGAACAAAAGAGGAAGGTCCTAAAAATAGCTAAGGGGAAAAAAGAGGTGAGGGGGTTCGGGAGCCTTTTGCAAAAAATATCCAGAAGGGCAGATGTCGATTTCAATTCAGTTACGCATCTAGCTTTTGAGTGCGGCGCCTCCTCAGCTATCAGGGTGGGAGTCACAAAGATGAATCATAACCCGCCCCCTATCCAAGCAGTTAGACTCTAGATTAGTGAGATCTCTGGGATCCAGCCCCTAGTCAGTCAACCTTGTGCCTTGCTTACCATGCAGACGCCCAGTAAGGGTTTGATAAAGGTGTGACTAGACTCCTGGTACCTCCTCTGTGTTCTTCAAAGCCTACCCACCACTATATCCCTGCTCCATCATCACGCATGTCTCCCCAACCTGAAGCCACCCCAGGCCCTGCAAACCCCTCAGACTTCCTAGGATCACACTCTATACCAAGTGCTTTGAGACCAAAGTTGATTCTGCCTGTACAGTGCACAAACTTTCATTTGCCAGCACACAGTAGGAGCACAATGAAAATTAACGAATTAAAGCTCCTTGAGAGCAAGGACTGTGTATTTATCTATGTCCCAGGCCTATTTCGTATGTTAATAAATTCTTGTAGCTGAGCTGTGAGGTTGCCACACACAGAGAACATGCAGCAGCCTGGGAGAAGGAGAAGACAATGTCAGTAAGTGGGCCTCCAGGCCAGAAGTGGCACTGGCCGTCCATCCCAGGGCGGAGCCACGTGGTCACACACAATGGCTCAACAGCCGGAGCGCCTGTTAAAAAGACCAGCCCTCTGCCTCCTTCCGCAGCTCAGAACCCCAGGCTGTACCTGCCCGCAGTCTCAGCCGCTGCTCTGCCCAGTGAGTGCAGAGCAAACGTTCTCTTGGTGAACAATGCTGAAACCTGAACCTGCTATGGGTGAAAAGCCCCAAAGAGGGAAAATGGTTGTTTGCCAAGTGATGCTTTTCAAAGCACGCATTTGAAAAGTTTAGAAGAGATGGGTCATAACCCTTAGCCTTTCCCCTCTTAGGATCAGGACGATAGTAATTGAAGGATAGCTTTAGTATTTTTCCCAAATTCAGCGGCACTAATCTATTTAATTAATTAGACAGACTAAGTCAACATCTTTCTGGTTTGCATATTTAAAGAAGAAATGTGAAACTGTTTAAATTTTCTGGAACTTGACACTCATTATTTTCCAGTGAAGTGATAAGATCTGTAGCTCCAAAACCAAATTCAAGCCATTTAAGAAATTTCATGTCAAGCCCCTCAAGGCCAGGTTTGGTCTCACATAATTTTTCTGCTCAGGCTCAAGTCTAGGCGAGGAAGTGGCACAAGGACCACAAGAGGTCACAGACTTCTTAAGGCTGGATGGTCCTCCCACCCGGAAATTCTCTTCCGAAATGTAAGTAGCCGAGAACCTACCTACATTCTTAAATTCCAGTGAAAAAATATCTCATCCTGGTTGCAATGAATTTGATACTTTTGTGCTCTGTGCAATATATAATCCATATCAAGATTTCTAATCCTAAATGGAATATGCATCCTGGAAAGAGAGTAATTCTTTGCTAATCTTTTTGAATTTATTGCATTTTCTGTCTGGGAGTACTCGATTCTAACGTATCCACTTCTGGCCTTAAAAATCGCTCACTGTGCTTCCCTGGTGGCGCAGTGGTTGAGAGTCCGCCTGCCGATGCAGGGGACACAGGTTCGTGCCCCGGTCCAGGAGGATCCCACATGCCGCGGAGCGGCTGGGCCCGTGAGCCATGGCCGCTGAGCCTGCGCGTCCGGAGCCTGTGCTCCGCAACGGGAGAGGCCACAACAGTGAGAGGCCCGCGTAGCGCAAAAAGAAAAAAAAAAAAAAAAATCGCTCACTACATTGTTTGTCTATCTCGTAATGTTATCAATGGAGTCCGGTTATTTATTTGATGAAGAGCAAGGATTGTCCTCCGAGACCCCTTTCTCTGGTTCTTTAACAATTACAATAACTGAATCATTATGCAGGAAACTAAACTCCCATTCAAAATGAATTTTAGATTTTGTTCCTATGCTTTCTGCACACTGAATTGAAAGTTCATGAGTTTTATGACCCGATTGTGAGGGTGCAGACGAGTGCTAGGGAGGGGAGGGGGGATTCTCTTGGATTGTCATACAGAGAAATCACTGTATAAAATTTTAATTATCTATCTTGAAGTAATAATAAATGTTTGATGAGATAATAATGAGACACGCAGGGAAATGTTAATGAACGTGTGGAACATTAAGAGTTTAAATAAAGGAGGAAGCAGATCGCTCGGTAATCTGCTGTTACTATTGATGTGTTTGCGACAGTGTCCTGGAAGGACGCCTTGTGGTCTTCCTGAAGTCGGAATAATATTGTGTTTGTTTATGGTGGAAACAAAGAGCTTTGCATATTTTTCCCCTGGCAAAACTGTTACCAAAATAACTCCTAGATTTCCCTGGGATCTGGAGCCCTGTCCTGAAGTTCCATTTCATGTTTTTCTCACTGTATCTCTGTGCTGGTTCCTACTTCCTTGTTGCTACCGTCCAGAGAGAACTTGCACAAGAATGAGGACAGTATCACAGTGTCGGAAGCCTCAGGTCGCTGACGTCATCAGCAATCGAGGTGCTGGGGAGGTTCCCAACTTAATTTCAGCAAAAGATCAGAAGGTGTTTTCTCTTTCGGTGGCGTTGTTTACTTGGAAAAACACCATATAATTAAAACCACTTTATGAGTTGTTGCAAGAAGAGAAGTGATGACTCACGCGGCAAGATTTGTGGTTGGCGGGGAGTAGGGGGAGAGTGGGGGGTGGGGATTCTACTCAAGTGAGAAATAGAAAGTTGTGGCCAGATGGGACATTTGCAAATAGTTTTAATTTTTCCCTTATGCTTAGCGGGGCCTTACCCCACCCAGGACTCCAGGAAGAGGCAGAACCAGAAATAAGTAGGATGTGCGAGAGCCTTTATCTGCTGCAGGACCAAACCCCTCCTCGGCATCAATTCTGAAGCAAGATTTGAGCGACACAGATGCCCTCGAATGTGGTAGAAAGAGGATGGAGGGAGGGAAACACTGAGAGCTGGCTCCACGCAGACTTCACATTTGACTCTTGCCGAAATACTTAAAGGACCAAAAGGAAATTTTCATCCGATAACAGAAGGGTGGCCAACACTCCAAGTCTTGCAGCAGCAGAGGTAACTTTCGGTAGGTACTTACCATGTTCTAAGGCCTGTGTTAAGCACATCACAGGTATTAGCTCATCTGATCCTCAAAACCCCAAGACATAGGTACTCCTACACCCATTTTGCAGATTCCATAACTCAAGGGTGGAGAAATTAAGAATTTGCCTCAAATCACAATGCCAGTAAGTGGAAGAGCCAGGATCAAAATCTAGTCTCTCTTAAGTTGAAACGTGTGGGTTCTCTCTGCGCGAGGTGGCACTGCCCCTCCAAGCCCTTCCCCTGCACTATTGGGGTGACATATTCCATTCATCAACATGGGGCGCACCTCCAGCACCGACTGTGTTACCAGCCCTTCCAGACCCATATGTACTTGCTGCAGAGGTTGGGGACAGATGGCCACCTGGACTGTCAGAGGCCTCAGAGCGGAGTTTAGGGACCACCTTGGACAGACCCCTCACTTTGCAGACCAGGAAATGGGGAGGCCTTGTGTGGGTTGGGTGGGAGAGGGTAGGAGAGTGGAGATAGAAAAGATCTCCCGCCTCACTGCCCGTTTTTCAGGACCTAATTGTTCTGGTCAACTTCATAAAATCACCTCTCCCGGCACACAATGTGTCAGAAGGGCTCTGCCCTTTAGAGCATCCAAGTAGGGGCTTGATGGGAGGAAGGGGAGGAAGGAAGAGAATAAGAGGAACTAAGAAAGAAAAAGGGAAGAAAGTAAGAAAGAAAAAGGGAAGAAAGTAAGAAAGAAAAAGCTGTGCCTGAATTCAAACAAACCATATTCCGTTGGGACTGAATTCCTTTTTGTTTGCATGTATCACCGACTCAGCATTTCAGAGTGCACACTAACAGCATTCTCACACAAAGCTAAGTCAGACTCAGAATCCACCATTACCACTTACTATATCCAGTATGTAATTTGTACTCAACGGAGAGATATTTGGGGCCGTCTCCCCTCCCACTCCACCCTTCAGACTCCCAGCTCCACAGAGGGAGGTACACCTCAACGCAACACGACCTTCGTTTTCAATCTTCTGATACCGGTGGCGGTTGGCCGGCTGGAAAATTCCATCAGTCTCCTCCGAGGTCCTTGGGCCTGGACACCGGTTCTCTGGCAAGAGAGCGGACACTCCCGGGTCCTGCTTCGCTGACATTCTGGAACAAGCCTCCAAGGCCCAGAGCCCGGAGAGAAACGGGGAGCAGAGGACCCCAAGCCCTTCCTCCAGAGAGAGTTACCTCATCAAGGTTGGGGCCCTCCCTCCTCTGTAAAGTTAGAGACTAGCCTGGTGGACGCCGGCTCTGAAGGTGGCCACAGAGGCTGCTTTCCCTTCTGAGGCCCGCTCTGTACTGCCCACAGTGTATAGGTTGGTCCACGTAGCTGTTCACCAGGCCAGACAGGCAGGCTTTGCACACATGCCCCCCACCCAGGATCTGCAGAGCAAGCTGGGTGGTGATGAGGACATAATTTAAACTGTTGCCTAGTGTTCTCCTAAGCCATGGCCTACTTTGGGGGGAAAAAAAGACAACCCAAAAAAACCCTTCATCTTCAGGCAACAGCTGGAAGGCTTGGATGAATGGTGTGGCTTCAATGTGGAGGGTCACAGAGTACTGATCTAAGGGCTGTGAAGTCTTGTTCACCCAACTGTTGACACTCAGTAAACGAACAGGGCAGGCGGGGCTGGTGTGGGCATCTGAGGCGGAAGGCGCCCACCCCACCCCCAGCCAGAGAAAGAATAGGAAGCGACGTCTATTCAGGCTTCCCAGGGGTCCCGGCCCCGCTCCGGCCCCTTCCAAAGCCCTGACCAGGCCCTATCCCTGCCTCCAAGTTACCTTGTATTATAACAGGATTAAAGTATATTTAGCTCCTCTATTAGCATACTTTAGCCCCATTTTGGCCTACTTAAGTCTTCCGGCTGGCTTTGATCACTTTTGCGTTATACTGGCCAACAGGAGGGCCTGGCAGGCCAAAAAAAAAAAAAAAAAGGTTGGGGGGAGGGGAAATCAGACTGTGAAATTATCCTAATGCTCTTCTCTTCTCTCCTTCTCTTGTTCCGAGTATTCTGTGGGCTTTCTTAAACGGCCCAGTTTACACCCAGAATGGGCAGGAAGAGAAGAGGAAGGTCGTAGGAACCAATAATAATTAGGTCTTAGCTGGAAGAGGAGAGAAAGGGTTTGAGCATCTCCTAAGAAAGGAGGGGGGGAACCCTATAATTTCTACAGTGTCTGCCTTTTTATTGCTTGCATTTGCATATAAATTAAATCCATATTGTAGCTTTAAGGCAAGTCCGGGCTTAGAATTCCACACAGCTCGGGGTCCCATTGTCTTACAACCAGTTCTAGGCGGCAGGGAAATGAAAAGGGAGGGGACAGCAGAGGAAGGAGAAAGTCAGCTTTGTAACGGTTTTAATTGCCTGTTTGTTTTCTCCGCCAATTACGGGCAAATTAATATTTAAACTTTGGGAGGCTGTGAGGAAGTGCTTACGAAATAGGATTCAGCCTCCGAGGTGTGCGGCCCGCTGCTTTCAGCCGTCCTATGGTTGAAATTTCGTGGTGGTGAAATTAAAAAATCATCATCGGAATGAAGGAACAGCGTGGACCTAGATCCTGTTTCAATTTCTTCTCTCACGGTGCGCAGGGCGCTGAGATGCCCCTGCGAGGAACATGGTGGGAAAGGGCCTCCTGGCTCTCTTAAAACTATTCTGAAGCAGTGGGGAGGAGTGGGCTTCTCCCTTGATGTTCAGCCTGGTCCAGCCATGGAATGGAAGCACGTTCTAGGGAACCCCTGAATCAAAAAGTAATCATTTAGGGGCTTCCCTGGTGGCGCAGTGGTTGAGAGTCCACCTGCTGATGCAGGGGACACGGGTTCGCGCTCTGGTCTGGGAAGATCCCACATGCCGCAAAAAAAAAAAAAAAAAAAAAAAAAAAAAAGTAATCATTTACACAAGGTTCTAATAGAATGCCAAGGAGGCAAGAAGTCCCAGCTAGGCCCGTGTATCTTTTTTGTGGGATGTGTCATTTGGGTTTATTTCTTTAATTAATATAGGTACCCTACACTGATCCCTCCTCCATCCCACTCCCCTCATCTCCCAAAACATTTCTTCTCCTTATTGCTGCTGTGGAGGTGTGTCGTCTAATTTGGGAGGAGGGGTCAAGTGAGTTATTGTTGTTATTAAGTTCCTCTTATAAATCTCCATTCTGACATTACTTCAATAAATGGTTCCACGGAGTGCTTGGCACCTCTTTGGAATCATTTGCCTTTGCTAAGCCCCCTCAAAGCCAGTTTCTCTAAGTTCTGTAACCGTTTACACTCTTGGAGTTGATCTGTCTAGAGGTTTTTTGCTCCCACCCGCTTCCTTTTTTTAATTTCCATAATGTTTCTTTCCTGGAAAGAGAGCCAAAAATACTTCAGCTTCCCAAACACAGCCTCCCCTTTCCTTTGTACACAGAATCTCAGAAAAAATCCATAATTTCCCCCCATGGACAGACTCTGCTTCTCCCCTGCACTGAGGTCTTCTGAATCTCATTTTCCTTCGCTTTAAAGACGATTCCAAAGGTTCCGTGTTCCTCGCTGAACTGCACAGGATTTTTTTTTTTTTTTTTTTTTTTTGCAGTACGCGGGCCTCTCACTGTTGTGGCCTCTCCCTTGCGGAGCACAGGCTCCGGACGCGCAGGCTCAGCGGCCATGGCTCACGGGCCCAGCCGCTCCGCGGCATGTGGGATCTTCCCGGACTGGGGCACGAACCCGTGTCCCCTGCATCGGCAGGCGGACTCTCAACAACTGCGCCACTAGGGAAGCCCCTGCACAGGATTTTTTATTTCTTTGAAACAAACCCTTCATGACTCCTCCCTGACCTGGTGCCACGTGGGCACTGCCAGATGGGATGCAGTTTCCTGGGAAACAATGGTGAGTCTAACTGGGTACATTTTGCCCATTTCCCTGATCCATATCTCTGGAAAACGTAAGCTGCCCACACGGGAGATGCCAATTCCAGCACGTCCTACTGTGTGTCCAAAAAAAGAAAAGTTCAACCTGGTAACCAAAATTTTTTAAGATCAGTCATTGACTGACTAGATGTTATCAAGTTGTTTCAAAATAATAAGAATTATAAGAATGGAAGCAAATATTCTTAATTGTTTACTCCAAGTCAGGCTAAATGCTAAGTGCTTTATGGCAGAACACGTATCTCATTTTTATCCTCACGACAACCCTAGATGAGCTACGTACTATTTTTTATCCCGATTTTACAGATTATATAACACAGAGAGGTCAAGTAACTTACCCTAAGTCCCACAGCCTACAACATGCACAGCCAGGATTCAAACCTAGGCCACCTGCCTAGAGCCTGTTAATTAACATAACCGTCTGCCAACAAGGTCACCTCAGTGACACCAGGTAACAGGGGCATCTGGGAGGGGCTGAGACTGCACACCACACCCCATTCACATCGCCTAGTGACAGCCTGCAAGGTACATCCCCATTTCGCTGATCAGAAACTGAGGCTCAGGAAGGTTAAGGATCTTGCTCCTATCTATTGTTAAAAGATCAACTGAGGCATATTAAAATGTTTGAGTTTATTTGAGCAAAAATTGATTGGAATCAGGCAATGCCAAGTCTGAAGTAATTAGGCACCTCACCAGAGGAGCCAGGAAAGATTTTATATAAAGAAAGCACAGAGGCAAAGAAAGGAAATTATTTGACTGGCTAAAGCTTAAAGCCTAGTTGGCTGTTTATGATTTGGTCATCCTTAGTGTTTTGATTTCATAGCTTTGAGGCATTCATAAGCTTAGATTTGGGTCGGCTTCCTTAGGTCACCACCAAGGCTCATCAGTCTAACGGCTTCCTTGCCTACATTTAGCACTATATTCCTCATATGCTTAGAGCCCACACTCAAACCCAAGGCAGCAAGGCTCCAAATGCCACCTTCTTCCCGCTGTACCACCTGCTCCCGGTGTAGACGACACCTGGGCGTAAACAGCCATGTTGGTAATACCCACTGGCCCCAACAGCTAGCTGACTCCATCACCACCCTTGTAAGTACCCGAAGGTATGCATGCAGCACTGCTGGGGCAGGTCACACGGGTCATCACAGACTCTGCACAAAAGGCTACGTGACTGTCCCTGTCCTCACAGACCACACCCTCCGGGGTTGGGGGACAGAGGAAGTCAGACAGACACTGGGAAATGCGCGTGTGACTTGACCTAGCCATGTGTTTTCAAGATCATGGGCAATTCAAATGCTCTGTTTTGATTCTAGTGGACTTGAGGGTTCCTAGACCTTCTGAGCCAGCCCGGGTCCTCCCCACTCCCAGGCCTTCTCTGGCCGGCAGCTGAGCCAGTCCCAGACAGAGCCTCACTCCCAGGCCTGTGTCTCATCAAGGCCACTGTCACCCGGAGTGAGACTGTCACTAGGGGGTGAGATTGGCCTGGAGATCCTCCTCTCTGAATCTCAGATAGCTGAATTAAAAGCCTTTAAAACCAGGAATATATGCACACGACACAAAATTCAAAAGGGACAAGAGAGCACACAGTGAAAAGTTCCCCTCCACCCCTATCTCTCAGCTATGCAGCCACCCAGTTCTCCTTCCCAGAGGCAACCACTGCCACTATTTTTATGAGTATATCCTTCCAAAGACATTCTGTGCATGTGTAAGCATCTTCGTGTATATATATATATATATATATATATATATATATATATATATATATATATATATATATATATATATAAACACATATATATATATATATATATATATATATATATATATATATATATATACTTTATCATCATCACCATCATCAGAATGGTTGCTTAATTTATATGTTAGTATACTCTCATTATCAAAGAGTCAAGTGTTTATAAAGTCAACAATTTATGCAAACAAGCCAAAATAAGTGAAAGGATTGAAAAATTATCAGCATAATTAGAACCCAAAATAAAGTTCTTTACATAAGCCTGAAGACAGAATCTCTGAGTGCCCATTATGTCTATATATACATAAACACATATGTGTATATATATGTGTTGCTGTTTATAGAAATAGTAGCATTTGTTGTGCAATTATTCTTTTCACTTAACAATATATATGAAGGATTATTCTATATCCATATACAACGCTGTCTCATTCTTTTTAATGGTTATGTAATATTTTATCATATGGATATACCATAATTATACCATAATTTATCTAATAAGTCCTCTAAGTAGTTTCTTAATTACTTGACTCTTATTTGTTGTTCCCAGTGCTGTAGTGAAAATCTTTGTATATGATCACCTTGCAAGTGTGCTAATATATTTATAGGAAAAATTCCTGGACCTAAAAGGGAATGTGCATTTTTCTTTTTTTTTTTTTTTTTTGCGGTACGTGGGCCTCTCACCGTTGTGGCCTCTCTCATCACGGAGCACGGGCTCCGGACGCGCAGGCTCAGTGGCCATGGCTCACGGGCCCAGCCGCTCCGTGGTATGTGGGATCTTCCCGGGCCAGGGCACGAACCCGTGTCCCCTGCATCGGCAGGCAGACTCTCAACCACTGCACCACCAGGGAAGCCCCACTTTTCATTTTGATAGTTGTTACCAAATTATTCTCTGCAGAGATTTTATCAGTTTATACTTCCAGCAACATTATATAAAAGTGTCTGTTTCCCCATAGCCTGGGGAGCACACGGTGATATGGAACTCTTTGCTCTTTTCCAGGTAGATGAAAAGCATTATCTCATATTTTAACTGTGTATTTCTACTATTATGAGTGAAGCTGACCAACTCTGCAAATGCTTAAGAGCCATTTGAACTTCCTCTTCTGTGAATGATGCACATCCTTTGTCATATTTTCTCTTGAGTTGGTGGTTCTTTTCTTATTAATTTATAATGGTTCTTTATGTATAAAGAAATTCACTC
>NW_006783631.1:3165239-3193041 GCF_000442215.2 Lipotes vexillifer
TCTTTCCTGGTATGATAAGT
Source organism: Lipotes vexillifer (assembly GCF_000442215.2). NCBI lineage: Eukaryota > Metazoa > Chordata > Mammalia > Artiodactyla > Lipotidae > Lipotes > Lipotes vexillifer. Next base: position 3,165,260 of record NW_006783631.1, read on the forward strand.
TGCAAGCATTTTCCCAGTTTTTAATTTAATTTTGTTTGCTTGTTTGTCTCTTTGTTTCACCTAAGTGGCCATTTTACAGCCTGGATTCTACTTTCACGTTTCCAAACTCTGAGTTACTTGATAAACACGATGGTGTTTAGAGATGCTGATACTGTTGATATTTTAAGGAATCAGATGCATAATAACACTGCTGAAATTCAAATTGCCAGCAGTTCAACAGCTCTAGATCTCAGTATCTTGGCCTGTGGGGTGGGGGGATTAGACTAGATGCTATGCAACTTCCAGTCAGCTCTTGCGTCCTGTCCTTCCCTAAATCATTCCTACAGCTCCCAGGTACCCCTGGGCTGAGGGTCTGGCTGCCCACTCTGCTACTGGGCATTGCTGTTGGATACAGATGCGGGAGGCTTCCTTGGCACAAGGGCCTTGCCTCGTCTGAGCCATAGACTCTCGTCCCCCTCCTTTGGGGTAAGCTCTGCCATCACCTCCACTGGGCAAGTGTACTGAATTCACACCCAACACTCTCTGGCCTGCAGAGCACAAAGTAGACAGGAATCTGGGTCACCAAATATAGCCTTTAACTTCAGCCTTCCCCATCAAAACCCCCAAAACATCCTCTTACATGTAGGTGGTCACCGAAGCCCCCGGCTCTGCCTTTGGAGTCGCTTTTTCGATCTACGCTCAGCACCTGCAATCGCATAAGAAGATACCCACTGTTTGTTTTCAATTACCTGGATAATATAAGCAATATAGACTTGGGGGCTTGGGGTCAGGTAATGGACTCCAAAGAACCTGAACAGTGGTAACTGTGCTGGCCTTTGGTACTGCCATCATGCTTTTCTGGACAAATGCTGATTTCCTTCTGTTGGTCTGTGTCCTCCCCCGGGAAATTTATATTTCTTCCTGGCGTCCATTCTACATCTTCTCTGGCTACCACGGAGACAAAGAACTCCTTCCCTGGCTTTGAGAATGGCTCGTTTTAGAATTCCTCGCCAGCCTCTCAAACAAGGCCCTGGTCTGGAATATGAGAAGCCCCTTTTCTCCCTCCTGCCCTAACTCACTGCCTCAAATGACATTTTCTGAGATCAAAAAACTCCTCTTTGAAACAAAACAGCAAAACTCCTCTTCTGGCCGCATGGCAAAGGCCTGTCACTTAAGCACATCATTTAAAGTGTATCGGGGTCTTTGTAAAAAGGAATATTCTCTACACCCCTCGAGCTGAGCTGGCCAGACATTTTTACCTTCAGAATCACTCCTTTGAATGAGAAATAAGTAAGATTATTATATCCAAATGCTCCACTAGGATTGACTATTTTAAATGCCCTGGGCCAGGGCTGGGTGCTGGGGACAGAGAGGTGAGGGGGTCGGTTGGCCCCCTGGTGACCCAGTGCAGGCAGCCAGGAGAGCCCAACAAAGTGGTAGTGGATGGGGCTCACAGCCCTGCCTGGGAGACGAGCTCAGGGTAACAGGCTTGCTGCTGTTCACCTTGGGAGGCCCAAAGCATCTCTGACCTTGATATGATGAGCTGTGGGGCAGGGGAATTTCATGCTGTAACAAACAGCTCTGTTTGTGCATCAAAGGGGAGCAGAGAGAAGAGGGACAGCTGGAAGGAAGGAGGTGCCCAGAATACCCCCCAGTTTTGCCAGAAGTAAAGCCTGGGTCCAGCCTGGTTGCAGCATGCCTGCCAGAGCCAGGGCTGTGCTATAAACAGGCATAGTGCTGCATACATACAGTGGGGACAGACTCTGGGCCAAGGGCTCTGCAGGCGTTATCTTACTTAAAGTATCCCCACTAAGAGGGAGAAGAAACAGCCTTGGATGAGTAGAATGATTTTTCCAAGGTCACCCAGCTAGGAACTAGAAGAGATGAGACTAAAATGCAGGTCCGTTCACCCAAAACTGACATGTTTAACCAATTGCACTTGCTGAGTGGGACAAGGGCCAGAGGGACACAGAAACCTTTGTTCTTTCACTGTTACCCGAAACAGACCAGAGGCCACTGTGGGCCTGGACATGTGATCAAGCTTCTCTACAGAGCAAGGACCCGTCTGATAAGCAACAGATCACACGGTGTCAGGCTAGATGGAGTCTCAAAAAGCATCTCGTTTTGCAAGGGTTCAAATGTGCTCCAAGGAACCCAAGGGGCCAGCACAGCATCCAGGCCGACCACGAGGCTGGCCGGGGTCTCCATTCTCAGCCAGGTCAGCATCCTCGTGGTCTTAATAAGCTTTTGAATAAGATACCATTTAAACAAAGGGATCCTTGGCCCCAAATGTTTACAGACCGCTAAAGTCTGAAACCCTCAAAGTGTCTGGTGAGGGGATGTCAGAAGGTTGAGTTGTGTCAGGGGCCTGGGCTGGGCTGAGTGCAGATCCCAGGTCTCTCTGAGGTCCAGCTCCATCCTCAGCCTGGGAGCACTTGTGAGAAAGCAGAGTATGCAGGGACACCTGCTCCTGTCAGGTAGCATGTGCCCCAGGATGCCAGCACAGGGTGGGTCAGGGGGCCAGGGGATCTGAGGGCCCCCAGGCACTGAGGACCAGAAGAGAACACCTGTGCTTCAGGTCAAAAGGCCTGGGTTCAGCCAACAGCCTGCACACAACGTGAATGCAGTCACGGGTCTTCACGTTACACACCAAGCCTGTTTATAATCCATGCTCTAGTCAGCAAAGCGTGGCTTTCTGTGTATGTCCAAGTGAGCCTAGTTACCTTGCTGAGTTTCATTTTCTTCAGCTGCAAAATGGGGCTCATCAATCCTTCCCCAGAGTATGTGTGCTCACTTTGAACCTGAAGGCCTATTATTTGATTTCCTTGTGCCTCCGTTTCCTTGTTAGCAAAAGGAAGTTAATAATTCCACCTCCCTCGTATTCTTCCAGGGGTTAAATGACTGCACATAGCTAAAGCACCTGAAACGGTCTTGCACATACTAAGAATTACACATGTACATATACATACATACAAATATCAGCTCTTGTTCTTCTTGTTGATCATGTTAAGTCACTGTGGCTGTGTCTTTGTGTGTTTGGGTGGCTCTTGTTCCCTGGCAGGGGAGGCCCTCATCTTCTGTGTCGTTTGGTGCCCCTGTGGCACCTGGAATGCTCTTCAGCCCACAGTGGATGCTCTGTGACTTCAACCCTTCTTTCATCTCTTCAGTGTTCTTTCACCGAACACCTCCTTATGTATCTCCAGTCCCCAAAGGGTCTGGCAGAAAACCGCTACTATTCTGAATTGGCCAAGTGAAAAAAACGATTGTGGCCACACAGCTGAGGTGATTTGGGCCGAACTCAAAAGGCCTTTGCCTTTCACAATGGGTTAAAATGACATCTTCTGGATTGCTACCCTGACTCTGCACCTGGGTCGACAGACAAGAGGGATGCAGGAGGCATCTTTGCTTTTCCCACAGTGGAGAGGAAGCTATGTCCAGAGTCTCCCAACACCTACGGCCATCTATTCCTTCTCTGGGCCTGCAGCACACCCACCTCGGGCAGGCCCAGATGTGTGGAGTCTCCCAGGGGGCAGGACCCGGTCCTGGGCTCGGAATCTTGCCCATCTGCGCTGGCATTGTTCCTTCCAGCCTTTGTCTCCTGCCTTTCCTTCCCACAGCTTCATGCGGCTTCCAGAATGGTCCTTTCCGAGGACGTGTTGTCATCACACACACACACACACACACACACACACACACACACCCCACCTCCATCAGGCTCACGTTCATAGAACCTCCACCCCCGGCAGGCCTCTGCCTGCCCCCCGCAGCCATGCCCTGGCAGCCTCCGAAGGCCCCTGGGCCCTGCCACGGTGCCTGCCCCAGCACACAGGCCCTTTATAAGTCCCTTCAAAGGGGTTTTACGGCTGAGTACTTGCGGAAAATTTGCCACTTCCGGAGTTTTCTCTCTCTCTCCTGTCTGCCACTGGGGCAGGTAGGCCAGCACCCTTTTCATAACAGTCCAGTTTGCTTTACCATCCAGAGTTTTCCCCAGAGTCCTCCAAGGCAGCCCATCCTCCTGAAGGAGGGACAGGAAGGCCACTATCCCTGCATCTGCCTCGGCCAAGCTAAGCAAACTGGGTACTCAAGAAGGTCAAAGGGATAATCCCCCTGCCTCCAGGCAAGTCATTCCTGGACATCAGCTGTGCTTCCAGAAACTGAGATTCAAAATCCATTCCAGAATTTCAGAGCTGGGTGGTGAGCCTTGGCCCCATCCAGTCTGAGTCCCTGTGTTTGACAGTGAGGGAAGCCCAGCCTTGGAAGTAGGCGTGACCGCCACCAGCCGCAGCAGCATTCCCACTACCAGTTACTGGGCACCCGCTGTGTGCAGACACTGCTCATTCAATCCTCATAACAGCCCTGCTGGGAAGACTCCATCAGCCTTGCCTCTTTAAAGAGGAAGAAACTGAGGCACAGAGAGCCTAAGGAACTTGCCCCAGATCCCTTGGAAATATGGGATCCAAGATTCAAGCCCAGGCAGAATCCACCACTGCACTGTGTGCCTGGGAAAGCTTAGACCCAAGTCCTAGCTCTGCCACTCACTTGCTGTGTGAACTTGGGCAAATCACTCCACCTCTCTGAGTTGCTAAGATGGAGGAAATAATACCTACTTTTGGATAGCTAGCAACGATGCAGGTATAGGCCTGCCCATAATGAGGGCTCAATAAATCAACCCATTCATTCTTGCCTGATCCTTGTAAAATCTGAGAAAAGCCCACTCTCAGCCTGAGATGGTTTAATGTGGTTGCCTCCCTTGTTTGCATTAATCCAACGTCAACTGGAACTGGTTTCCCAGCGAACACATCCAGCCTCATGATGGAAGCCCATCCAAGTTCCTGTGTAAAGACAGGGGTCTGCAGTAGGACTTTCTCAGGGTCACAGGTAGATTTGCCTATGAGGTACACCTTTAACCTGAACTATGCACTTTATGTGTAGATACCTTTCAGGAAACACATGACCATTCATGGAAAGCCTCTGTGCCTTTGCACATGCTGTTCCCTCTTCCCGCATCCTTCAAAACTCACTGTGGGCAGCATCTCGTCCAGGAAGTCTTCCCTGGTTGCACCCATGCCCACCGACTCCTGGGGCCTCACATCTCCCACTCTTGGTTTCCTTAGCACTCTGTCCCAGCAATTATTATCCTACTTTCTTTTAGCACTTAAACCACTCCATCCCAGGGGACTGCTTCTCATCTTCCCACTCAGTGGTCCTCACCTTTCCAAGTGCAACAAAATCCCCTGTGGAGCTTTTTAAACAGACACACACCAGGGCTGTACCCTTGGAGCTTCGAGGTAGGTAGGTCTGGCATAGGACCCATGGAATCTGGATTTGAAAAGCTGCAGGGGTGGTTCCGCTCTGCACCAGCAGTGGGCAGCCCTCAGGGCCAGTCCTGCCTCCTGGTCTCCATAGTAACCCCAGCATCCAACAGAGAACTGCGCCCAGTTGGTGCCCAACAATTATTCACTGGATTAATGAGTTTTGCCTCTCTTTTCCTCCTACCCTCAGATTTTTACCAACCTCTACGCACAATTTTGAGAATACAGTGGGGAAGGAGTCAGGAGGTAGAGTGGAAGGAGAAGGCACTTCCAGGAAGAAAATGGGGAATTCAGTAATTCCTTGGCTAACTCGGGGCCCCTAAAGGCCCTTTTGAATCTAATTGGTAACAACTATAATCTTAACACCCTTGCTTTGGTGGTTCTTTTTTTTTTTTTTTTTTTTTTTTTTTTTTTTTTTTTTTTTTTTTTTTTTTTTTTTGGTGTTTTTATGCTTTGGTGGTTCTTGATGGTTCTCAAAAGGGTTCCTCCTATGAAAGAACTGGGCAAGGGTGATTAACCCTATTTCACAGATGGCCTCAAAGAATTTCAGAGAAGGCAGAGGTCCAAGAGATTATTCTAGCAATAGATATCTTGTTTATTTGTAGACCAGGAATGAGGTCCATGGAGAGTAAGCAGCTTCTGATGGCCAGAATGACAACTCAGGTCTCTGGGCATCCATGGTCCCTTGGCTGCCTTAGGGGGCTGACCCTGGGCAGCCAGGCGAAGGGAGGCTAGTAGGGGGAGGGGGTTCAGCTGCCAGCTTGACAGCTCCACCTTCAAACAGACCCCCTGTCTCGCCCTTCCCTGACTTCACTCTCTTTCCTCATGGCTCCTGACATTGAGGAAAGTTCTCAAAGGTCTCTGAGGTTCATGGACCCACTGAGTCAACAGCCTGAAGTTGGGGCCCTGCAGCCCTCTGGTTGTTTCAGGTCTTCTCCCCAGTTAGAGCCTCAGTGCAGTGCTGAGTGACACAGCAGGTGGCCTCTTCCCTGGAGAGGCTTCCCGGACAGCTCTCTACCCGAGGCCAGGCACTCCCCACACGCTCCATCACAGCTTCCCGCCTCTGGTCCTTCCTCACACATCAGTGATTCTCAGGGCACTTTCCTGAGTCCTCTTCTCCTTTCCTTCCACACCCTCCCTGAGCCTATCTTGCTCCCACCCACGCAAGAGACCCCAAATCTGCGCTTCTGGCCCATTTGTCTCTCGGACTCCATGGACCACCATGGTCATGTCCAACTAAATGTCTAACACACATCCCCAAACTCAAGATGTTTGCGATAAATCTCACCATCAACCCTCACAAAAGACAAATCTGCCCTCCTTCCTTCATTCCCAGCCTCAGTCACCCAATCCTCAAACCTGGAAGGAGCCTCAGCCTCTGCCACCACTGCCCCCTTCTCCAGTCCCATGGATTTTTTTTTTTTTCCAAATATCTTCTTTTTCTCACTTTATTTTAATTTTTATTTATTTTTTTTCCCGTTACGTGGGCCTCTCACTGTTGTGGCCTCTCCCGCTGCGGAGCACAGGCTCCGGACGCACAGGCTCAGCGGCCATGGCTCACGGGCCCAGCCACTCCATGGCATGTGGGATCCTCCCAGACCGGGGCACAAACCCGTGTCCCCTGCATCGGCAGGCGGACTCCGAACCACTGCGCCACCAGGGAAGCCCCCCATGGATTTTTTTAATAAGGATCTCTTAACTTCTTCCCCAGCCAGCTCTCCTTCCCCCACCCACCCACCAGACAAGGCCTCAGCTGCCAGCCTCCCTGCTCTCCACACCACGGGTCAGGGCACTGCCAGGCCACATCACCTTGCTCTGCCCGGGCCCAGGCTCCCAGAGGGCACGGAAAGGAAAGCGTCTTCTTGCACTGCCCATCAGAGTGCTAGACTAGGAAATAAGGTTTTGTGGTGCTTTTCAAACTTCTTTTCTTTTTGGCCACAAAATCATAGTTAAAAATAAAGTCACACTGCAATCCAGTACACATGCACACATAAATTTTTAAATTGTAAAATTACAGCACTCTTACTACACAGTAGAGACAGACTCATGTTTCCTATCCTATTGTATTTATCTACTGTACTTTTTTTTTGGAAAGTTGGTTGCAACCCAGTGAATCGATTCTGTGACCCACTAGTCAATGGGTCATGAGCCACAGTTTCAAAATCACCTGTCTATTGGAATGGAATTTAATTATAGAATTTGCATTTTGAGCCTGGTGGATGATGGGTTGTAACCAGATCTGGTCCTCAGAGGGAGGATCCATAAGACCAAGGCTCTTCTGCTTGTGCGGCCCTTTGTGTTGGGAGTTTGGATGTGAGTCCCACAGAGGAGGCGAGCTCCCTATGGCAGCCGACAAATGTGTGCAGACTTCCGTGGTCGCCAGGGTCTGCTGGATCAGGCCCTTGTGTATGTCGATACACGTCAGAGATCTGTATATGGGGGCAAGAAGCAACTCAAGTTGATGTGACTGGAAGTGTCTGTATGTAAGCGTGAGTCAGCGGGTGTGCACCCGCTCTGAGAGAATCACAGTGGAATCACAAGCTGCACCTCTCAGTGTTCCCGTGGACTTGACCCTACTTATCTGCCCTTTCTCAGCAGCCCGCACCCCTTGTGGCAGCAGCAAGGGAAGGGCCCTGAGAGAAGTCCCAGGAACCCAGCCAAAGTCATGAAACCCTCTGGAGAAGGGCTCCACCCTGAGGCCTGATGGGTTCTCAGATGACACACAATTCATTGGGGCAGGGTAGGGAGCACACAAGGGAGAAAAAAAGAGAGGCATCCTCTGTTCCCCCCCATGTCTCCCTTTCCCCCCGTGGTCACAAAAACATCACAGTTGTGATGTCTTGTCTTCTGAATCGTGGGCTCAGAGTCTCTCATTGGCAACAGCATGGTGGGCTACTTCTGTCCTTTCAACACCTCCTGTTTCTTCCAGTAAGACACGGCATGTGTAACATTCCCAGGTACATCTGACCACAACAGGGTCTGCTGCTAGTATTTACCACTGCATCTAAATATTCTAAAACATGTAAATGTTTAGACCGTAAGTCAGATATGGGCACCCCAGCCCTGCTCAAAGCCCTCCAGTTACTCCCTGCACCAGGAATTATACCCTAACAACCTGTGTCCCAGGCCAGAGGCCCTGCCTGCTCCGTCTCCTGGCGGCCCCCTCACTGCATCCAGCTCCACCGTCCCTTGTGGGTCCAACACACTGGCCCTTGGCTCCAAACCTCTTCCCCCAGAACTTCACATGCCTGATTCCACCTCATCTTGAAGAACTTGGCTCAAACATTAATTAGCCCTTCAGCAGTGTTGGTGCCAGAGGATGGGCTTTGGGGGATGTTAGTTTCTTCCCCCTATAAAATCCAAAATAGCTCACTCCCAAAGACACCTCCAAATAAACTCCCAACTTAAGAAAAAAGTCATTTCAAAACAAATACTCTGACCCCACTTCCCAACCAAATATCCTCCAGACCCTTCCATATAAAATTCAGCTGCAACTGCTGACTTCCCAGTTTAAATACCTATCATCCCTGTTTAGCACTTATCATCATGGGAAATTCTTATCTTTGTGTTTACCTATTTATTGGGTGTCTCCCAGGCTAGACCATAAGCTCCGAGATGGCAGGAGTCTTGCCTGTCTCCTTCAGGCCTGTATTCTGGAACGTAGTAGGTGCTCCATAAACAACTGTTGAATGAATGAGCTGACCGCATAGCCATGGGCTGCTTATATAGAGATGGCTGTGCTCACCATCACCCTCTCCAGGTTGCTTGAGACCATCTGAAAGGAGGAGGAAGGAGACAGTAGTAAGGGACTAAGGTTTATTGAATGCCAGACTCTTTGCAAACATGACCTCATTTAATCCTCATGATAGTTTCAAGAAATAAATACCAGCGACGCCTGCAGCACCACCCTAGCCTCATGGTCTCTGCTGGCTCCCACCTGCACATATAACCCAGAGGCACACTGTCAGGCAGCTTCTCACCTGCCCTGTCACCTCCCCAGGTAGCCCAAACCCCTCTGCATTCTGCTCCCACAATTCCCAGGCCCCGACCTCAGTGACAACATCAGCTCTAATGAAACCCCCCAAAAAGAAGCAACTAGAAATGCAGCCCTGGTGGGAGGCTGCTATCTATCAGGACACCCTCAGCCCGGGGGTATGTAGGCAAACATTTACAACTTTGTGATCACAAAGGCAACAGAAAACAGGCTCTGATATCAAAGTCTAAAGAAATAAAAAGACTTAAGGTTGTGTCTACCTTGTGTTTACATCTGTGTCGACATGATACGAGCAAAGAAATGGACAGGAGCTGGAAGGGGTGGAAGTGAAAAATGATGACTCGATGGGAGAGTGGTAAAACTACGCAATGAGTGATTCTTCAAATTAATTGTATTATTGTTTAAATACTGGTTTTGAAAAGCAAATATTAGGTAGGACAGAGAGAGAAGGAGAGAAGTTGGGAGTGCGGAGGGAGAAAGGCAAGTCCTTTGCCAGTTTTTCCTGGAATATGACTGCCGTCTACAGAGCAGGGGGCCACAGCAGCCCCTGCCACCAGTGGGCAGAGAGCAGTCTCTGGTAGCCAAAGAGAGAGGCAGAGCCAAAGGTGTGGGAAAAAGCCAGGTGTCCCACACCTGTCACCTGTCCCCAGAGCAGCAACCACAGTGGCATCACTTCCAGCCTGACCCTCCCCAGGGCCTCAGCCTTTCTCCATCACCCCGAACCAGCACCCCATCTCTCCCCTCCTCTCCTTTACATACGTCCCCTCCAGCTCAGTCCACACCCTATCCCTCCATCCCCTGCACCCCTTTCTCCTTCAAGAGCCAACTTAGAACTCTCCTCCTGGAAGCACTTCTGGATGACCTTTCACTCTATGAGTCTTCAGCTTGCGAATGTTTGCCTTTATACTGTAAGATATGTCATCGTAGAGCAGCAAGTCTTTAATATTTGGAAAGATCATAGTCTTTCAATTCCAGCTCTGCCACTCTCTCGCTGTGTAACCTTGGGCAAGTTACTTAACCTCTCTGAGCATCAGTGTCTGAAATTATAAAACAGAAATACTGATACACCCTAAAGGGCTGTTATAAGGAGTCAATGAGATGAGATATATGTAAATAGCCCAGGAGAGGACTGGGCAAATAAGAAGCAATCAATAAATGGTAGTTCTTACTATGACATGTGGCGTGGAATTCTAAGAAAACAATCCTGTAGTTGTATTCTTAATTGCATTACCTCTGTAAGAACTATATGTGAAATCACTGAGGAAGAACACTGTCTCTCCTAAGTCTTCTATCTCTCCCTGACCCATCCCTGTTCCCGTCAGAGCATGCAATCCACAGTCAGGGAACAGGCAAGCCATCGGACCCCTAAGTCTTTTCATGCACACTCCCAAGACTCTGCCCACTAGGGCAGGGTGGCTGGTCCAGCTCGGGGCCAAGAAGGAGCTGGGAGAGGGATGGGCTCGAGGTGGAAAAGGAGCTGGAGACTCTGCTCCCTAAGATTCAATGCCTGGGAGTCGCCAGGAACCGTCACACCCTCCTGCACTAGAAGCTACAGCCACTGGAACCTAAGAACATATGATTTCCTGGAGGGGCTTGGAAACCAGCCTCACAGTAGCTCCCAACCATCTCCCCATGAAGAATGCAACGTTCCTGTTATGCCCACATTTTGAAAGCTTTTGCCAACCAAATAAGCTATAATAAAATGAACAATAATAACCACCATTTACTAAGGGACAACAATACACCAGGTGCCTTACAAATGTTATTAATTTTTAAATATTTGTTAAATAAGAAGACATTTATTTTCCCATTTTTATTAATCAAAGGTACATGTACTCAACAACTGCCAGTCAGAGCTCCTGGTCAGCACGAAACAGCATCTGTGAGCATTATAAGCTGCTAGACCTTCACCCCCAAGCGAGGAAACATGAGGTTTGGCTAGCCAGGGCAGCCTCAGCAAGTGGAGTATAGGCGTACTTCCAGCAATTGCCTGAAACATGGGACTTGCTCTAGGTGCCTCCCCCTCTAATACTCCTGTCAAGGACCTCAAGTAGCAGACAGGGGACGGCTGAGCTAACCCAATCCCCTCATCTTGCAAATGATAGGCCCACACCAGGAAGTAACAAGAGTCCCACCCCAGGTCACATGCCTGGCAGCTGAGGAGGCTTCCTGATCCCAGTGGAAAAAGGAGCCTGGACCCCCTGGGGCAGTGCTCAGACCTCCCAGAGGAGTTGCCCTGCCCCCGCCATCCCCCCACACACCCTTGCACTCTGTACCGTGTCCCACCCGCCCCCTTTGACTCTGGGCTCTGGGCACACAGAGAACTCTTCCTCCATAAAAAGAACCCGCCTCCAGCAGGGCCCCATCAAGCACTGGCTTGGTTAGAGTGCCCACAAATATGATTCAAAACAAAACAGCGCTTACCAGAAATCTAGGGAGAAGGAGACCTGAGAGAGCTTTGATGCTTCCCCGAATGACTGTGTTGATACTGTCATTCAGGTGTCAGATATCAAATTATCTGCCCACAAATTGTTTTGGAAGCCCTTGCTTTACTGATGCCACACGCTCAGGGCTATCAGGGTATATTCTGCTGCTTGCTACTCAGCCCTCTTCCAATGTCCTTGTTTCTAGAAGAAAGGGCAGGGCATCCTAGGGCTCTTTAATATATATATATGATATAAATATTATATATATAAAATAAATGAGTGTAAACAGGAAACATGCTTGCTACAGATTAGGTCTCCTGTCAACAGAAATATATTCTCAGAACATGCCTCATGGCCAATGAATTTTTATACATCACTGTTGTCTACAGACCTACATTATGGGAGAAAAGACTTCAAGATGCAAGTAGAGAGTTCTGTAAAAGACACCCCATTGCTAGGTTCTCTCATTCCAGACATGTTATCATGCCTTAAACTAAGCCATTTGACTGGCGTCTGAAGGGCCCGCCCTACCATGTTTGAAATGCAAACAAATCTTCACCTGCAATGTTCACTAGTTCTCCAGCGCCCACTGGAGCAAGGGTAGGGAAGGTCTGCTGTCCATGCTTCAAGGTCGGAATTTTCACCGACCCAGAATTTCCACAGCCAGATATATCTTGTCCCCTTCCAAAGAGACACGCCAGAAACTTATATTTTATTCTAACTACACTGCCATGCTTAAAAGTCCCAAGAACTCTTCTAGAAGTGCATCAGAGCCTGTGGCACACTCTTTTGAAAATCCTCAGCGCTGGAGGAGTTTCCTCCTTCAGGGAGGATCTGAGTTTGGGCAAGAGTTGAAAGTCGTTCTGAGCCAAGTCTGATGAATAAGGCAAGTGAGTTTTAAGCAACACTGAGGTTCGAATATAAAATAACAAGACTCCATTTATGTGTCTGTGATGCGGTGTGTGTGTGAATATAAGATTTGTAAACTAACTTTGGAAAGGGAAGCTCTTAAGAGATATGAGCAATTGCAGTATTCCTGGAACAAGGGCATATACTTTAAAAGTCATTGCTTCAAAGAGGTCAACGGGTATTGGCAGATAGAAACAGGAGAGTACCAATCCAGGTCTGAGGTCATTACCTTGGAGCCCCACTTGATGAAGGGTGAAAGTAACGAGGTTCTATCGAGAGCTGGAGCACAATCCCCTCCGTGGCCAGGCACTGGGCTGCGCACACGTTAAGGAAGTCACCTCGGTGGGAAGGCTGGGAGGGCGCTAAGCTGGGCCCCTGTGGCTGGCCAGCTCTGTTCTGAATGACACAGCTAATTAAGGTAAGTACTATCGCAGCTCTGGACTGGAGCTGCCCAAACGGGGCTAGCCTTCCTTGTGTCACAGCTTCCAGATGAATCCATATTTCAGGGGTTAACAGCTCATCTGTAAATAAAATAAAATGTCCTCTGGGCTGCAGCCAGGTAGGCTATTCCTGCCTTTGGCCTGCATGTGATTAGCACGTTGGGGTAAAGGCAGGGAGGGAGGGAGGGGGCAGCGGGAGGAGGGAATCAGTGGGATATTTTTTTAAACCTCTGAGAAGGGATTTTGGTTACTGATTTCCAAGAGGGGTTCCCCCTTGGAACACTACCTCCCTCAACTTTTGAAATTAAGCCATTTTGAGAAAAAAACCTAACATAGTAAATTAGCTACTTACTGCTCAAGGCCTCCGAACAGTAAGGCTGGGGCACGGGACACGCCTTGAAGGTGCACAGATCCTCCTTGGACTTGGAGGGGAAGGGGGTGAAAGGAGGCTGGGTTTCAGGTGTGCCCCAGTTTTTGTCGGAATCTCAAAGGTGACACCAAGAGACAGCAAGATAACACGAACTATATCTGTAGAAGCAAACAGGCTAGGAGGTTTAGCAGGCAGTAAAAGCATGAGGCACCTCCATGAAAACAATCCATGAAAATCTGGTCCTTCAACTAAACCTAGCTTAAAAAAAAAAAAAGAAAAGAAAAGAAAAGAAAAACACTATTTGAATACACTTAACTGTTATTTTATTTTCAAAACTGAGTTTGTGTGTGAAGCCCCTGCCTCTTCTTCAAGGTAGACAGGAGTCCTGATAAAGTTACACAAACTACATTATATCTAACCTCAGAAGGAAGCTTTCTGACTATTGAGAATGTACGCAGGAAGAGGTACCCTCCCCGCTATTGTAAAAATAAAATTAAGGCAACAATCTTCACAAATTTTTCTGTAAATCGAAAACTCTTGGAAAGTAAAAAGTTGATTAAAAAATAGCAAAGCGACATCATTTAGGTATAACACGCGCCTATGTAGTAAAGAGGCATCAGTCATACTGGGTTAGGTTTTGTTTAATTTTCCAAAATGCCCTAAGTGTGTGCCCAGGTGATATTTTTATGTCTTTTTATATGTCTATCTATTTAGTCTCTTAAATAAGCTTGGAATGATGATGCACATGGGTTCCATTAAGGGCTTAAAAAGTTTTCTCACATCCAGCCACGCAAGAAATTCCTCCCAGCATATCTAACTTGTCTGTGCGTCTGCTCTCTTGTTAACTTTCCAGCAACCTTTCCTTTCTTCACCCCAATTTCAGCATGTGGTGAAGGCATTAGTGAGGGTAGCAGCACATTATTTCCCGGTTCCAGTTAGATGAGGAGAAACAGTTGACTGTACTTTTAAAAGCAAAGTCAGCTTTGGAAATCATGGGGGTTTTTGTCTTTTTTTTTTTTTTTTTTTTTTTTACAAACAGCCCAGCTGTAAGAAGCCCGTCATTTCTCAGCCTGCTGGAGAACTCCTAAAGCCAAACTCTAGCAGTTGTCTTCCCACACACACATACACATACATACAACTCAGCTTCCTTATTTCTAATACCATCCTTCAAAATACTTTTAACAAATTATTCCTACATTGGAGTGCCACAGAATATGTTACATTACAGAGTAAGTGTTACAGAGTAAGGGTTTTTCTAAAATCCAAATCTGCACAGGAGTTTTCTGTTTCCCTGAAAAGGTTTCTAAGATGTGCACAGAAAATGAACTTCTGATAATTGTCTCCACAGTATTAACGTGTATCTTCTGTTGGGAGAAAATCTGTAACCTCATCAAGGAATAGAATTCAAATAAATTTTCATTGTCCCACTGCACAAAGCTAAGCTTAGGCGAATCCTAATTTGCTATTCATTCTTCTTGTTTAATTCATAATTTGATGCTAAACGTAGTGACACAGCAGTGCCCCACAAATTCAACTGCATCTGTCCTCAGATACATTTCTTGCAGCTACAAGGGCTTATGTTTTATACTAAAAATGTTTTTAAGCTCACCGAAGTGCAACATAAATGAAGGATGAATTATTTCTTCTTTGTGTAGCAGGGCAACATTAATCTCTCTCCAAATTCTGGGTCCTGTTTTCAGTTCTTTACTCTTTTTTCCCCCATTCTGGCTAACTGTGCTTCTTAGCATTTCCTGAACCCTTATTTAAAGCAAAAATTCCTCCTGACAAATGCTTTTGTTTGCCCCAACTGGGTAAATGCCATAGAAGCGAAATGGTTTTCAAAAAATATTCCACAAACTGATTTTTAATTTACTGCATCATCAGCTACTTTTATGATAATACTTAATCTACTGAAACAAAACCAGCTTTAGGGGAAAAAAAGCAAACACCAACAACGAAGGGACAGTTTATTTTTAGCAGCTTCATCCTCACGTAAGGTGGCTACTGAAAAGGCAAACGGTCTCACCTAGGAACAGTAGTTTCTCTCTTCTTTCTTTCTTTCTCTCTTTCTTCCTTCTTTCCATTAGTTGTTTTCTCTCCTTTTTCTCAGTAGCTGAGCTAATCACATTAAAGTTTATATTTCACTAAGTACAGTTACAAGTCTCCATAAGCAGAAGGCTTTCAGAAAGAAACTATCCCCCCAACCCACAAAAAAATATTTATACTGTGGTGATAAGCGTAAATAGTCAACCGTGGCCCAGATGTGCAAAACCCCCAAACGAAAAGAAGTTTAGTGACTTCATGAGGTCAGCTTTGGAAGATTTGGCTCAGATGTCCCAAGTGCCAGGCCACGATAGTAATAGTGTCATTATTTAGAAGTCAGGAAAGTAGGGAAGGGAGACAATAAAATGCCTCAAAATTCAGAGGGTTCCTTCAACTCAGGCGCTTCAGACTCTTTGCTCCAGAGTTCATTGTTTTAGAGAAAAGTCAGATGGGAGAGATGGCAAAGCAAACTAAGCATTCTTCGGGCTTTTATTGGTCTCTAAATTCTATGTCTGTTAAGACAGATTTCTTAAGAGCTAAGCATTCTAGTGAGAGACAGTTAAACCTAGCACTGTACAGATAAAAACATGCCTGAAAAACCATGCCCTGAAGATGCAAACTGTAATGGAAACTGAGCCAGGCCGGTGGGCGCCTCCCCCCATACTTAAGGAGCTGCTTCCAATCAAAAGGTGAACCCCTCCACATGCCTCCGCATTTTTAAGCACTGGCCTATATATATCAGGCAGCTCAAAGCCATTAGAACGGGCCTTTCCTGAGTGGGAAAGACTTGACTGAACTTTTGCCTGTGTCTTTTTGGTAGAAAATGGTCCTTCCCCAGGAGCTCTGTGCTGGTGGCTCCTTGTTCAGCAAAGTAGAAAATGTCACTTGCGCATGAGCCATGACAACAGCAAGTACATGCCCGCACATACACTTTCCTCTGCTGAGCAGCTGCTGAGCTGCAAACTGCAAAGCAAGATCAAGAGGACTAAAGAGGCCAACAACTCCAAATCCACAGCAGCTCCGGCCACGGAACACAGCGAGAGAAAGTTCAGGTTATGTCAGGAGGTCTCCCCTCAGAATGAAAGGGAAGTTTCCTCTAAGCTCTGTAATTAGCTTGTTTGAAAGCTCTCTGATTCACCTCCCAACCCTAATGCTTAAGATCATGAATTTTGCATTATTCTATGCACAATAATGCACATGAAATTAAATAAACAATTTAATTAATTTAATTAAAATTAAATATTAAACATATTGTGTATAAGGAACCTGTGCCTTTGATTTAATTGGGTGGGAGTACCCCAAGCAGTTTGGGTAACAGCAGAAAATAATTAAAAACAACAAGTACGTTAGCCTCTGGGTACAAGAAATAGTTGGGAGCCCCCTCTTGAGAAAGGTTTATTTAATTAAAATTAAACTAATCTTTGGAAAACATTTGATAAGCATTTCATAATACAAATCATAATCCAAAAAATGAGGCTCAGCCTGCTTCTTCACAATACAGGAAAATCGTGTTAAATAATTTATCTCTGGCAGTAGCTACTTTCTCCTTTACACATGCACAACACACACACACACAGAGTAATTCAGGAGACAACATGTTTACTAGTTTTGAATTCTAGGCAATATTTGATTCATTTAGAATCTAGATAAACATTAGCAAAGTGCATTAAGCGGACTATGTCTGTAGTGAGAATTTAGGAGACCTAGTGCTTGATTTTGAACCGGGTATTGATTTTCACAGCCAACAAGCCTCCATCCAAAAACATCCTCGTGAATTTACTTAAAAGGAAAATGCAACTGTTTTGGCAAATCGCTATCTTGGTCAGCGCTAATATAGCCCCAGATACACAAAGACCGGGGTCCCACAGTTATCCTCAGATACATTTAACTCACAGGGCATCACGGTTAGTGCTTCCAACCAGGAGAGGAAGACAGTTTATGTTCCCACTTCCGCCCCACCTACCCACCCCCAGTTGCTGTGGCTGGATCTGTTATTCAGTTGCAGAGCGTTAGATAAGATTAGACACAGACCACAAAAGAAAAAGAGCCACCAGGCCCACGCACACACGACCTCAGGAACTATTCCTAGGGCTTGACCTGCCAGAACCCCAGACGTCCATCATCTTTACTAAACTAGGGCCCAGTTTGACACCTACAAACCTGAGCAGGAATATTACCAAAATCAGCTTGTGGTCCAATTCCAAAGTTACTGAATGCATGCGTCTCAGCTGGCAAGTACCTAGAGGCATAAGTCTAAGCCTAAAGTGTCTAAATACCAATTATCCACCTCTTAAGACATCATATACCCCTAAAGTAAGATCAAAGTTAGACCATCCACTGGCTCGAATAATTCCCTTCACTTCTATTTCATTATATAGAACAACTTAGTTTACCAGAGGAGTTAAAATATTTTCTTGTATTCTAATGATTCATAAAGGATAAAGCAACTATATCCACCTCAGATAACTGCTGGGAACATATAACAAAGCATTTTTGTTTTGTCTTCACAGCAAAATATTTCAATATATGCCTTGACGACAAATCATATTCTCCAGTGGTCATATGTAACCGAAAAATCATTGTGTGGGCTGTATATACCCACAGGTGTCACGCACGTAGAAAAATATGAATCAAACCTAGTCCTGCCTATACCAAGGTTATTTTGTAGTGTCTTTGCTCTGTAAAGAAAGCTATAACGATATGCAACATGCTATTTTATAAGCAGTAATTCATAATGGCAACTAATAATTATTCCTGCAACATCACGCATTCTTCAAAAAATTCAGCTAAGCTTTTAACCATTTTTTTCTGTTTGGTTCAACTTTTCTTTGATCAGAAGAACAAAGTACCTTTGGAGACTTACAGTTGGGCCAAGAGACACGGCGATCCAAAGGGTGGCTTGCCTATTATCAGACTTAAAATAAAAAAATCTGGAGACTGGGCAGAGCTAAGAAGGATTGCAAGCAAAATATCCCAAAGCCACCTCCAGTTCAATGAACTCTTTCACATAATTATTGGAAAAGGATGTTTAACCCTCTAGAAAGCACACAGCGAAGAGCCTGGTGCAGCCCTGGCCTCCTCCAGCCGGGACCACGGCTGCAGAGGGTTTCTCCTCTGCCATCCAGGGCTTGTCAGTGGTGCCCTTCATTTGCATGTCAATCCTTTTACATGATTAATATGTATTTATTGACCAGGAGGCCTTCCCAACCTAGGACAAAGGGAGACAGGCAGTCAGTCCCCTTTTACAGGGCAGCCATAACTTTCCTGGCAGGGCTGACAATTGTGCACAGAAATAATTCTCTTCCAGATAGAAAGTTCCCACCATTCAGACACAAGAAGTGATGGAAAGAAAACAGTCTAAACTGAGCACTGTAAGCTCAAGGGCACCCTCCACCCCTTTCCCCTAAAATTGTTAGTCTCCATTTCCTTCCACCTCAACTGGAGAGTATGGATAGGCACTCTGAAGACCAGAAAAAAATGACCCAGAGCCTGAAGTCTGCACATCTCGTTGGGCCCACGAAGGCCTCTGAAGCTGAAGCTTGCCCACAGGCAAGGCCTAACCAGAACCCTGAGCTACCTGAGCGAGGAGACCTGCCTTCTTCTAAACGAACGTGAATCTAGAAACAGAACGAAGCTGCACCCGACACAGCCCACGATCCAACGCCTCATCAATCTTTTATCCATTCAGAGAAACATCACATTTCCCAGACTGACATGTGGAGTTTTATTTATTAAACAGCAAACTCCATTTTTATAAGAAAGATCAGCCTTATATCTACCATGGAAGATTCCCAGAAATTCTCTCCTCTTACATCCCTTCACTCGTCCCAAAGAGGAAAATAAATAAATAACAGCCTGGGTAGTCAAACAGTGGCATAAACTTCCATTTTCACTCTGGCATCTGCCTCTCTGAATGTCAGAGCTGAGACTCCAGATAAGTTTAGAAAAACTGCACAGGATTATGATGACTTGTTTGTCCTGATGCCAAGGATATTGAGTCAGAACATCCAAGAGGCTTTCTTCATCTTTATCCTGGGTGGTTCTGGGACTTAGTCTGATCATTGGTATCCCACCTCTGTGCATCTCCGCCCCACAGAGGGGCTGACAGCTCACCGTCTAGGGTTTCCAAGGAAAAGTACACAGATCCATCTCTTTTATAAAGTCCTTAACTGTAGAAATTAAGAAAAGAGGGACTCTCCCTTAGTTTGAAGCAGTTCATGTGCAGCCTCTACGTAAGCACTTTAACCTAGAAGGAAAGGTGTGCACATTTGTGAGGGACCTAAAAGGAACAACCAACAAGAAATGAGTCATCTTTTCCACTCAAAGGCCGGCTCTGAATTCCTCCCCTGGGAGTCAACATCCTGGGATTTTATGAAAGGTATTCATTAGAGGTAAATTCACTTGATTTTAAAAGGGAGTTCTGGGGTATCAGTCCCCCCAGTCTGCCCCTTACCTACACCCTATCCAACTCTAGGCAGCGGGGGACATATGGTACACTTTGCCGGAGGATTGGCCGCAGGCCTGCTCTAGACCTGCCATAGTCTGGTCTAGACAAGGTGAGGAAGCACTTCAAACAACCACATTTTGCTGTTTGACTTCAACCAACTCTTATTTCATTCACTGTGTCATTTTTACTTAAACTGGTTTACATGTATAGACTGTTCCTCAAAGAATCCCAGGAAGAGTCCTAGAATTCCAAGAATGTAAACTTCAAGGGCTAGGCCTGCAATGGTGAACTTACCGCAAGCAATTTAACGTAAAATGGCCCCAGTCGGATGTTTCAAATTTCTGCCCAAGTTTTGCCCATACAGAAATGTGATGCTTAGGTTGAAGAAGGTATTTTTCCTAATAATAACTCTGAAGAATATTGCCCCAAAACAGACCTGGAATCGTTTCAGCAATGCCCCTCTAGCTTCATACATTTCATATGATGTCCAGAATGCCAGGAGTCACCCTTGATCCCAGCTCTAAATGCCCTGTTCCAAATTCAAGTCTACACTTCTGAAAACTACTTGAGACTGCTCCGTACAGCCATATTTCTCAGGAAAACCCACCAACAATTCAGGCACAGGCTTCCCTGGTGGCGCAGTGGTTGAGAGTCCGCCTGCCGATGCAGGGGACACGGGTTCGTGCCCCGGTCCGGGAAGATCCCACACGCCGCGGAGCGGCTGGGCCCGTGAGCCATGGCCGCTGAGCCTGCGCGTCCGGAGCCTGTGCTACGCAACGGGAGAGGCCACAACAGTGAGAGGCCCGCGTACCGCAAAAAAAAAAAAAATTCAGGCACGTGTGTAGATAGCCCCTGAGAACAAATACAAGGATGAGGAGGGAAAGTATCAAGGAAAATAGAATATAATATCTAAATTCTGTAAATCTGTGGCTTACTCTACTAACCCGAACAGATCTATGTGGTAAAAGTAGGGAAATAATTTTTTTTTCCTGAAGCAACTGACATAATAAACTAAGGTAAGTGCATCTAAACCTGCCTTTCTTTTCTATTTCACAGATCATAAATTCAGCTAAGTTAACCAACCAGAAACAGTCCCACAGGTATTGCCTCTGACCTTATTAAAATTAAGAGATGGGCTCCGATTGCGTTTACAATATTCCAAACAGCCAGCCTTCAGGAATTCATTTGGCTAATCTGGGAATCTGGGCTGTACCACACGTACATGGAAACCTGGAACACTGGGAGTGCAGCCCACTTGTGCCCACCTTAGGGCATCACAGGCACTTGACTCAAGTCAGGTTGAGCGACTGAATAACTGATCAGGACACAACAGAGGTTTTCCCTCCAATGTTTGTCATCATTAGAATCCCACCTCTGCTCGTGAAGGAATACTTTTAAGTTTTCAATTCTCTGACCATGATTACAGGCATTTGGTAGGGGGAGGGGGTAGAAACAACAACCAAAAACAACCCTCTAGATTTGAAAGAAAGCTTGAAGACTCCGGAACACTTCTACTCTCTCTTTGATCCCCTCCTCCTCTAATTTTGCAGGCCATCAATCCAGAATGGGCACTAGAGCATTTTGGTGTTTGCTTTCACATTAAAATGACTGAGTAATTAATGAAAGTAGGCAACTGTTCATGCAAGAAGCAAGCCTTTCTTTCCTCCTTCCCTGACTTGGTGCGGTGTTATCACATCTACTTCCTGTTGCACCCCGTCCCCACCCAGCTAGCCCTGCCTTCCCTCACTGCATCAGAGGAACCTCCCCAGGCTCTGCGGGGTGACCTAGCTCTCAAAGATCCGTTTAGACTGCCCCTCTTGGCCACTGAGGACCTTTGTGGTGAAAGAGTCATCATCTATTAAAGGCAGAAAGAACAACTACATGGGCTTGACTCCCTTGCAAGCTATAGACAAGTCACTAGCCATCTAATAAGGGAAACTGCATTATTTCCAGGCTGGTCTGTGTTGATACCCCAGAGCAAGTCCTGCACACACACTTCCATAAGATAGCGCCTTAAGAAAAACAAACCCCTCTAAAACAAAAGCAGAGCTAACTTCCACTTTCCCTGCAACCTGTGAGCTGGATAAGGTGAGAGAAAGAAGGGCTGGTGGTCCCTCCTGGTTATCCACTCCCTTTGCAAACAATAGCCTTTGTGTTGGAGGGGCCCCCAGTGTGGGATAGCTGGAATATGGGGCCACCACTGTGTTGCAGTTAATAACACAGTGTCACAAAGGAATTTAAGCCTGAACTTGGGAAATTCTCCTTCTAGTAGTTTATACTTTTTCCTCTTCAAACTTCCCTGCTCTGTCTCAAAAGAATAAGAACCCTCTATCATTCCCTCCCCCCCTGCCACCCCGAGGTCATTTCACTTCCTTCCAACTGCCTCTTTGTGAAATGACCAAAGAGTCCCTGATTATGGAGGAGGCAACCACCAGGCCACTAGAAGAGTTTTGGACACCAAAGGTAGAAAGGCTATGGATCCACTTCCAAAACAACCCACCCTTTCCAGAGGGGAGTGCCTGCCCTTGAAGGCTGTGTATATACATCAAAATAAAACTGTGGCCAGAGAGCTGTCACTGTGGACACAAGCTCTTGGCCAAGCAGGGTCAGGGAGGGCTACTGTAGGGCTGGAATGAGAAAGTGAATGAGGTCAGGAGGGGGTACTGGGTCTCCTGGCTCTCTCCTGCAGTACACTACAAGTTCGGGTCCTCAAGGGTGATACTCTAGACACCCCCCTTCCCCTGGTCTCACATCCCTCAACTCTGAAGTCAGAGGTCTGTAGCTAGGTCTTGACCCCAGCCAGGGGGAGCTTGCTGTCTGCAGCCCCAGCAAACAGCTCTTCCTTTCCTTAGGTAAGCCCACTGCAGGGTCTTTCCCCGACGAGGCCGTCTCACAGCCAAGTGAGCTTGTGAACACGGAGACGGCTGAGAATCCGGGACAAGGAGCTCGCTTGCTCGGGCTTTGCGGGACCGTGTTTGCCATTTGCGGGAATAAATGAAGCATCGGTAATCTCCATAAAAGAGCTTTCACGCTTCATTCTCTGAAACTAAGTTGGGGCTTAGACGGAAAGAAAAAAGGGGACTTTTAATTTAAAGCAATGATCATCAACACTCTGGCTCTAGAGGGTCTCTAGGGGAGGGGTCCCCTCTCCACCCCAAGAAGTGGGAGGGAGGGCCACTGTTCCCTGGCCTCTCCAGGCGGGTCTTGACTTGCTTGGATTGGTGGGCCAAATTCAAACTCAGGCGGCTCTTCGGGGGTAACCTAGGAGGTAGGGGAGCCCAGAGAGGGAGCAATCTGGGGACCGGTTGTCCTGGAGAAAGGAAAGTGATCATGCCCCATGGCGACCCGGCCACGACTGGGGGCAGAGGCGTCCTCTTCTCAGGGCAGGCAGGAGTCAGCTGTGGTGGCGCCTCCCCAGAACCCCGCGCATCTCTGGTTACTTTCAGCTCGTGGCCGCTTCTATTTGGGACCCAAGTTTGCACGTGGGGTGCACAGAACACTCAGAATCTCCCCCACCTCGAATCCCCTGGTCCTGACCTGTCCGAGGGCCCCCAACGGTTCTATCCCCGAAAGAGAACTCTGTTCACTTTAGCTGAATGAAAGTAGTGTAGAGCAGGCTATATCCTTCAAACCCCACTTGCCCTACACTCACCCAGCACCCAGGGCCCCTCACTACCGCGCCAGTCCCCAAAGCCACAAACGCTAGACTTCGCACTCTGCACCTCCAATGAGGTCGGCCCTGTGAGGGCATTTTGGAGAACAGATAAGAAACCGAGGCCCGATGAGCATGGAACAGGGTTCGGCCGTCCTTGCAGGGGTGGGATCTGCGTCCCCATTCCCGAAGGAGCTCTTGGTTTCCGCCGGCTGAGAACAGTGCATTTGAGCCCAGCCTGAAGTTGGGAGACTAGCAGTGAAGGCCAGAGCTCAATCTGCTGAGGGAGGAGGCAGGGGATATCGAGCAAAGGATCGACGACCGCGTCCCAGCCCGGCCTCGGCCACTGTCGCGCCCGCCTTGCCGGCCGCGCCCTTCTGGAAGCTCTGCAGGGCCTGGGTGGGCGCCGCCCAGAAAAGACGTAGATCGAGGGCAAGTTGACTGCGCTAGTTTTAAAGAAATTCCAAGTAGACAGTTAACCCGAGCGGGAAACCACAGCTGTGCCTAGGAAAGCGAATTGGCCAAATATCTCCAGAAAAGAAGGAAAGGGGAGGCGGGCAAAAGTCTGCGCCCTAAAGGTGGGTCTTTATTGTGGGAAGAGGCGGCAGGGGGCAGGCCTGCTGCTGCGGCTGCAACTTTTTCTCTCGCCCCCAAAAAACGATCCCGCATCGGGAATTTCAGAAGGCGCTCACCTAGTCCGGGAAAATGCAGGTGGCGGCCCTTCGCGAGCCAGGTCCGCCCCAGCCAGGCACCGAGGAGGCAGACGCCGCAGCCCTCGGACGCCAGGGCCTCCGGGCCAGCCAGGGCCGCTCAGGGCGCCGAGCGGGCGGGCCGAGCAGAGCCGGGCAGCCGAGCCAGCGAGAGTTTGGGATCCCCGTAGCGGGTGTGCGCGAGCGCGCACCTCGTCTAACCGTTCAGGACAAGTTGAAACAATACAAATAAAGTCGGGTCTCCACAGCCTTGAGGTCCACCCCTCCTCCTTCCTGGTTTGACCCCAGGCCCGGCCGCTCCGAGACACGGTTTGCGCAGCCCAGATTGAAAGCCTGTGCGCGTTACCGCCAGGGGAGGGGGCGCTCCCCCAGCGGCCACGACTTGGTAACCCCGGAGTCAAGGGGGGGCCGGGGGTGACAGGGGAACACGGTGAGGGGAGGGGGGGAGCGTGGCCGCCTCCAAGGTCAGCGCTGGTCTCCACGCGCCTGCCCCGGGAGGGGAGCGGAAGGTCGAAACGCCCCGGCCTCGCTCAGAACAGCGGAGCGAGGAAGTCTGGGGAGCAAACTTGGGAGCCGGGCTGGCGACCAAAGGAGACGGAGGGCAGAGAGCCAAAGGGACGCCCCCGGCACACTCTCAGCGAAGGCCGGGTCCGCGCAGCCAGAGGGGTTGGCCGCAGGAGGGCAGCCTCCGGAGCGAAAACGGAAACCCTGGAGCAGAGGGCCAGGAGGACCCCCGGGGCCGGGAAGCCCATAGGAAATGACCGAAAGTAAAGCGAACCCGGCCTAGACACAAATCGAAACTGTACAAAGACAGTCGCTTGAGAGAACCCGGGCGGGCTGTCGCGGAGCGTCGGAGCCTGCGGCCGGAGCGCAGGTCCCCGTCCATGGCCAGGATCCCGGCGCGAGTAAGCTGCCGGGGCGGCCTTCCCCTCGGCGTGGCCAACGGAGCCGGTGGGCAGGACCCATGCCCCGCGCCGGACCAGCAGAATTGGGGTTTCGCGGTTTCTAGAGGGAGGGCGAGCCCCAGATGCGCCCCGATCTCCAGCCCGACTCGACTGGCCTTGGGCAGTCCGGGCCTACAGCCGTCGCTGCGCTGACCGGAAGTGCATCTGCGACGCGCCCTCCGCGGACCGCGCTGGGGCCCAGGCAGCTGCAGCCGGGCTGGAGTAAAACCGAAGGACGAGACGCCCTGGGAGGGCTGCGTCAGCTGACCCAGCCTGGGCTCAGGGGGGAGAGGAGGTCGTGAGGGTGGGCACTGCTGATGGTGGGTGCAGGGGTTCATCATAACGGGGAAAAGATCGGAGCCTCCTAGGAGCCTAACCTGAGACCCAGCCGGCTGGAGTGGGGTTTGAGAGCAGGAATTCGGTCGTGAGTTACTAGCTTGAGGGAGGAGGGGAGGGTGAGGGTGAGGGCTGCGGACTAGTCCTACTTAAGATTCCAGAAGAGAGAGAATAGTCCTTAACCCAAATCCATGCCTCTCCCTACCTTGTGCTGAAGTTTCCTTACTGCGGAAACTTGATAGTGCGCCGTGGGAATCGTCCTGGAATTTTATGACATATAATTACAGTGTAAGGTTTAATGTGGTTTGGCGTGACCTTGGACCTCATTTTTCTTATCTGTAAAATGGGGATGATACTACCCGCCTCAAAGAAGTGTGTGAGGTGGAATAAAGTAAATTGTGTCAAATGGCTACTAGCAATGTGCGACGTTGGCTCTCAGTAACTAGCGATTATGTTATTATTATTTTTAAATTTCTGGGAGTGTCATCTTCTGAATTGCCTCTACCCTACCAAATGGACAAGTCCTGCACATGGACGTGGCGGGGGGTGGGGGGAGGGGGGTGTTGGGCAGGGAGGGACCTGCTGAGGTGGCTGCCGGCACTTGCTTTAGTTTTCTTCAGTATCTACATCATATTCAGCGCGGATGATATTGGGACTCAATGGCCGCCTCACTCCAGCCCCATGCAGACGCGCAGCAGCAGGAGAGCTTTATCGGTCAAGTTCCCCACTGCGTTGGCTTCATCGGATGGCACAACTGTGGGCCTTTCTGCCAGAATCAGTTGACCTCTGTCAGGGCCCTAGACCGCTCTCGCAGTGGTCATTGCCGAATTTTAAATACCAATGGGTCCCTCTCTTCTCTGGATTCCTTCCATCTTACCCACAGGGGTCTCCCTCCCCTCTGCGCTGTAATTGCTGTTCCTGGGGTGCCAGCAGTCCAGGTCTTCTGGCCACCACCGGGAGGCTGAGCACAGCCGGGATGGCGCTTCCCACCACCCCTGTGCTTGCGTGGCAGTGGGGCCTGGGAGGAATCTTCTGGTGGCTGCTAATCCCTAAAAGGTTGCTGGCGTTTATACCCCATCCCCTGGCAGAGTTGAGGAGGGGGGAGGCTTGTGCTCACTGCTTCCCCCCTGCACAGCACTCCTCTCCTCACCCCATTCCCTTGTAGCCAAAACCTGAGTCTGGAGCGGTGGATCTGAATCCTCTCTTCAGAATAAGATGTGTGCGTCTGAGCACCCACAGTGAATCTCTGCTTTTCTGCGGACCCAGAGTCTTCTATTATTGCAACCTGAAATCTTCCCAAATGTCCTCACAGCAACCCACACCATATCTATGGATGGGGAGAATTCCAGACTGGAGGGAGACCCACTCCACCTCCAGAGTGGGTATCTCTGGGAGAGGCTGCATTTAGAAGCAAGCTCAAGGAGCAAATTGTAATGGCCCAGGACTTACCCAGATCTCTGAGAAATCAGTTTTGGAA
This sequence comes from Lipotes vexillifer, assembly GCF_000442215.2. NCBI lineage: Eukaryota > Metazoa > Chordata > Mammalia > Artiodactyla > Lipotidae > Lipotes > Lipotes vexillifer. The sequence goes on from NW_006783631.1 coordinate 3,192,299, forward strand.
AGTCTGCCCCATCCTTCCCTGGGCCTGCTCCACCCCCAGGAGGTACACCTGGGAAGGGGCAGGGTAGGCGGGAGAGAGGGAGGGATGGAGACAGGTGTAGCAGCCTATGTGTGTCTGAGCCCAGAGTCAGCCAGCCACAGCTATCTCTGGGGAGAGGAAAGGGCTGCTTTGACCCCAGTCTTTCCACCCGCATACAATCAATCCACCCACTTCAGCCCCAGTTCTCCCTGGTGGCCTCCACGGAAAGGAGGGGGCAGGCAGGTATGTCCCCAGCCCTGGAAACAATGTCCCTGCACTGGCTAGGAGCAAAGCCCACCAGCTGGGGCATGCAGGTGTATATTGGACACCAGCAGGTGTATTCCTAGACCATGTATAAATATGGGCCAAAAACTTCTACCCGGGCAATGGCCATGTGCTTGCTAGGAACCCACCTCTGTACATCAGCTCTAGGTATCAGCCCATGGATACTTGTTTGTTTATGTGTACATATTTTACATATGTGTACGTGTATACACACGAGTGAGTGCATTTCTGTGCACCTGGATGGGTGGAAGTGTGTGCACGTATTCTGTGTGGCTGCGTGTGCATTGGTACCACCGCTCAGTGACACACTGAGGCTCTTACTGGACTCAGAGGAGATGTCAGGATTTTGCCTCTCACTTCCTGTAGGCTCTCACACCCTGAAAGGCACTTTCCCTCCCAGATCCCACCCTTCCACTCCCTTCCATCCCGCCCCCGCCCCC
>NW_006783631.1:3196102-3197889 GCF_000442215.2 Lipotes vexillifer
GGGGGGAGGGGGGTGTTGGGCAGGGAGGGACCTGCTGAGGTGGCTGCCGGCACTTGCTTTAGTTTTCTTCAGTATCTACATCATATTCAGCGCGGATGATATTGGGACTCAATGGCCGCCTCACTCCAGCCCCATGCAGACGCGCAGCAGCAGGAGAGCTTTATCGGTCAAGTTCCGTTTTCTTCAGTATCTACATCATATTCAGCGCGGATGATATTGGGACTCAATGGCCGCCTCACTCCAGCCCCATGCAGACGCGCAGCAGCAGGAGAGCTTTATCGGTCAAGTTCCCCACTGCGTTGGCTTCATCGGATGGCACAACTGTGGGCCTTTCTGCCAGAATCAGTTGACCTCTGTCAGGGCCCTAGACCGCTCTCGCAGTGGTCATTGCCGAATTTTAAATACCAATGGGTCCCTCTCTTCTCTGGATTCCTTCCATCTTACCCACAGGGGTCTCCCTCCCCTCTGCGCTGTAATTGCTGTTCCTGGGGTGCCAGCAGTCCAGGTCTTCTGGCCACCACCGGGAGGCTGAGCACAGCCGGGATGGCGCTTCCCACCACCCCTGTGCTTGCGTGGCAGTGGGGCCTGGGAGGAATCTTCTGGTGGCTGCTAATCCCTAAAAGGTTGCTGGCGTTTATACCCCATCCCCTGGCAGAGTTGAGGAGGGGGGAGGCTTGTGCTCACTGCTTCCCCCCTGCACAGCACTCCTCTCCTCACCCCATTCCCTTGTAGCCAAAACCTGAGTCTGGAGCGGTGGATCTGAATCCTCTCTTCAGAATAAGATGTGTGCGTCTGAGCACCCACAGTGAATCTCTGCTTTTCTGCGGACCCAGAGTCTTCTATTATTGCAACCTGAAATCTTCCCAAATGTCCTCACAGCAACCCACACCATATCTATGGATGGGGAGAATTCCAGACTGGAGGGAGACCCACTCCACCTCCAGAGTGGGTATCTCTGGGAGAGGCTGCATTTAGAAGCAAGCTCAAGGAGCAAATTGTAATGGCCCAGGACTTACCCAGATCTCTGAGAAATCAGTTTTGGAAAGTCTGCCCCATCCTTCCCTGGGCCTGCTCCACCCCCAGGAGGTACACCTGGGAAGGGGCAGGGTAGGCGGGAGAGAGGGAGGGATGGAGACAGGTGTAGCAGCCTATGTGTGTCTGAGCCCAGAGTCAGCCAGCCACAGCTATCTCTGGGGAGAGGAAAGGGCTGCTTTGACCCCAGTCTTTCCACCCGCATACAATCAATCCACCCACTTCAGCCCCAGTTCTCCCTGGTGGCCTCCACGGAAAGGAGGGGGCAGGCAGGTATGTCCCCAGCCCTGGAAACAATGTCCCTGCACTGGCTAGGAGCAAAGCCCACCAGCTGGGGCATGCAGGTGTATATTGGACACCAGCAGGTGTATTCCTAGACCATGTATAAATATGGGCCAAAAACTTCTACCCGGGCAATGGCCATGTGCTTGCTAGGAACCCACCTCTGTACATCAGCTCTAGGTATCAGCCCATGGATACTTGTTTGTTTATGTGTACATATTTTACATATGTGTACGTGTATACACACGAGTGAGTGCATTTCTGTGCACCTGGATGGGTGGAAGTGTGTGCACGTATTCTGTGTGGCTGCGTGTGCATTGGTACCACCGCTCAGTGACACACTGAGGCTCTTACTGGACTCAGAGGAGATGTCAGGATTTTGCCTCTCACTTCCTGTAGGCTCTCACACCCTGAAAGGCACTTTCCCTCCCAGATCCCACCCTTCCACTCCCTTCCATCCCGCCCCCGCCCCC
>NW_006783631.1:3199351-3207712 GCF_000442215.2 Lipotes vexillifer
GCCCTAGTTAAATGAGACCTTTTATTCAAGAATCCCTGCAGGACCCCTCCAACAATGGGACTGCATTAGGTGACTGGCCTAAGTCATTTGGGGAGGAGTAGAGGGCTGGTAGAGTCCCCAGCCCTGCCCCTTTCCACAGGTTTCCACAACCCTTTCACCTGGGTTCAAAGCCAGAGACAGCAGAAGTCCCAGGCAGGGGTGATGAGGGATGAAGCTGTACTTTGCCACCTCCCCGCAGATGGAGTGAACAGGATTTCCAGTGTAACCCACGATGACATCCAGATTAAACGGGCCCCAGGCTGTGAGGCAAAGCTAGGAGAGGGCTGCTTCAGGGGGTGCTTATATTGCTAGAGGAATGGCTTTCAAGAAGAGGAAAAGCAGTTCCTCCTTTGGAGGAACTGACGGCGCCCCCAGAGGAGCCACGGCAGACACCTTCACGGGGCAAGGAGTCTGGGGAGGGCCTCCCTGACCCTGGCCTTGGCCTCGGCCTCTTGGAGTCAGCCAGGTTCACCCCTACCCCTGCAGTTAGGCCCTTTTACTGAGGGCATTGGGGCACAGTGGCCTCCCTGGTGATATCATCGCACCCACAAACACCAAACAATCACTATCGGCACCCATACACTCAAAACACACACTTCCACATACCAAGCACAAATAAATGTAATCAATACCACCTCTATGTGAATGGCCACACACAACACGACACACAAACACACAAGCTAACGCAGTCCTACGACGCAGCCCCACACACCCAAACACCCCTTCGTTAGTCCACCCCCATCCACTCGTCCTCTTCTTGACCCTACCAAAGGAAAGGGAGTTTCCAGGAAGAAAACAGAGACCTTTGCCCTCAGAAAGAGCCAGGGATCAATACTGTTTAGACTTGGCTAGTGTGTATTTCCTCCTGGGCTGAGGAAGATTTAAGTTTATGGTTCAATCCAATCTTAAAAAAAAAAAAAAAAAAAAAAAGGTAGAAAATGAGGAAGTTGGGATAGCACACTCCAGTATTTATTTTGATGCAGCCCCAGACTTTAATACACCGGCAGCTGGCTAAGCCAGCCCCATAAATCAGAGAAATCGATGCCTGTTTATGTTTATTATTCCTTTCTTTTTTAGCAGGGGTGCACGAAAAGAGGTATGACCAGAGTCCTCCTTCCCTCGTCTCTGCCCCAATAAGGAGGATTTTCCAGTGGGGAAGGGGAAGAGTGAGAGAAGATAGGAAAGTCATTCTGGACGATGACTTCAGGGCCTTGGTCAGATTCCTCAGAAAAAGGCAGCTGTAATGAGTAGATGTGACAAAGAGGGAGACACAGGGGCACAGAGGAGGCATGGACCAAATGTTTAAGTTCTCAGGGCTTCAGTTTCCTCCTCTGAAAAATGAAGGAAACTCTAATTACCCATAGAGATTGGAAGATAAAAGGAGATAATGGGCCAGAAATCAAATTACATAGTAATGACACATCTATACACTTTACTAGTATAATTGTGGGGAGAGGTGACCACCTCCTCGCTCTTCCCCGGGGTGAAGAGAGAGAACTCTTGGCTTTGATCTCTTGCTAGAGATAAAGAGGAGCCTCAAGGAACAGGACGCTTCTTGGAGTTGCTGCTCAAGTTGGCCCCTGCCCCAGGCTCTGGATCTAGCGATCTTGAGGGGCGTAGGTACCCTAACGGGCCACACTGAGGAAGGGAGAAGGAGGGCAGCCCAGTTTCCAGGCATCCAGAACAGTAAGCTTCTCTGTAGAACTGGGCACCCCCAACATCGTACCTGGATGTGGCCGGGAAACTTCTTGATATTCTGAGCTGTCTGGATTCGGGAAGGGGTACCCTGGGCCTCAGGTCTCAGACCCCCTAACCCAAAGCTCTGGAGAGCCTGGAGATTCCAGGCTCCTCCCCTGCATCCACCTTCCCGAGAAAAGCAAAGTATGTACTTCCAGCCACTAGAAAACAACTCAGCTGGGCCATCCCCAGGGAAGAGCCCACCTCACTGCTTCCAACCCTTCACTCAAGGATTGGGTGAGCACCTATTATGTGCAGAGGTTACTCCATCCACCCCAGAAAGGTGTGAAAGGAATAGAAGAAAGAGATTTACTGCAGTAAAGTTGGGAACCCATGGCAATGTCAAATATGCTCTCCAACTCCAGGTCCCTGAGCCCCAACCCCCCAAGGCCTTGACCAGGGACTTCAACGGTCCTTTGGCTTCCTAGACCTGGTACCTGGCACTGTCACTTCCCCCAGACATAGGCCCAAATCAGGGGGAATTTTTCAAGAAAAACGGCAGACTGACTGGTCATTCCCACTTCTCACAAAATCAGTCCAACAAAGAGGAAAGAAACCCAAGGGAAGAGCACAGAAGCAGAGTTCCCACGTGTGCACAAACACACCTGCAAACACAAATAAGCACATGCACACACGCTGTGGACTCACAAACATCCAAGTGTGCATCTAATTACAGAGACATGAACACCCAGTTGCATAATGCTCACACATGCAGGAATACACAAAACCCCGTGCGGTACTCAGATGCACCAATATCTATCTACACGTGATCACATATACACATGAGGTTTTCGGGACATCTACATATCTGGCCACACGAGTACAGGTACATACATACATACTACAGAAGACAGGGGAAAACAGAGAGAACAGAATTTACCATTCAAAAAAAGTCCTGGAGCAAAGGGAGATAAGAAGGGACCTCCTCTTCCTCCCCCTAGTGCCTGAATGGCGGGGTCCAGTGGCTACCCAAGAAGGCTAGGCACCAGGGTCTGGGGCAAGTGTCCAGACATTTCCCTCTCTGAAGTCCGGGGGTCCTGGGGGTCCGGGGGGCATGTGTCTGCGCCCCTCTCGGTCAGAAACCAAGCCAGGCTTTGTTGGGATTGTGAAAGGGCCCCTGCTTAGGCTTTGGGTTAGGGGCGAGTCAGGCCTGTGCCCACGTCGGAGGTCGCGGCGCAGAGCGATCCGGCAGCTGATCGAGGGGCTGCCGCTCTGCATAGCTTCCCAGCATCCGGGCCTCCTCTCCCGGTTTTACGGAGCCAGGAGCTCTGAGCCCCGCGAGGCTCGTGTGCCGCCCTCGACCAGCCGTTTCGTCAACGAAATCACTTCTCCAAACGAAGAGCGGGAAGTCCAGGCAGCCCCGAGGCGCCCCTCGCTCAGGAGGGGAGGCAGCCCCTCACCGCTGCCCCGCCCTGGGAAGGCCTTCTGCTTCTAGAGGAGAAAACCTCCAGCAAAACTCGCATCAGGAAAAAACAGACAGAGAAAGAAAAGAAGTAAGCTGGAGCGAGGAGCAGGTTGAACCAGAGCAGGCTGCAGCCGGGCTGGTCCTGGCTCTGCGCGGGAAGCAGCCCAAGAGCCCGGCAGTGTGTCCGAAGTCAGAACTGGGGGGTTCCGGCCTTTGGGATCCTTTCGAGGCAATCGGAGACCAAGAGTGTCCCTCCAGACCCTCCAAACCCGGGCCATCCCCGGGTCTGGGCCGCCCCTATCACCGCGCCCCGCTGACGCCCCGTATTCGTTGTGTGGTGATGGATCTTAAGGCTGGGCCGAGCCGCCGGGGCTCCCAGCCCGGTGAGCGCGCTCTGTGCGCCGGGCCGCCGTGTGCCTGCGCCCTCGCCCTTCCCCAGCCCGCAAAGAGGAGGCCCGCCAGCCGCTCGTGAGCACAGTGTACACTTTATTTCAGACTACAGGTTTCTGAACATAATAAAATCTTTGGCTTGTAGCGGCGGTTCAGTCTCGCAGTCTGTGGGGTCGTATTTCTCAACAAGTCTCCGGAAAACGAAAGGGGTGGAGGGCAGGACAGACAGACCGACAGAGGGGGCCGGGAGAAGGGCAGACACGCGAGGAAGCACACTCTCACGCACACAAAGAAAAGTCCCAGAGAAACGAGGGCCAGCGATGCGGGGCGGGAGGCACCGGAGAAGCAGTAACATTCAAAAGAAAACGAAACTGGGCCGGGGGCAGCGAGGCGGAGGCGGGGGATAAAATAATTATAATAATTATAATAATTATAACAATAATAATAAAGGAGATTAATAAAAAGTCCAGCAAATAGAGATCGCTACACATAATTCTTTTCCTTACCTGAAATTAAATATATACAAGGTCGTAAGCGGTTTGGCTAGATAGAGCTTTAAGGAGTTCGCAGTTTCGTCCCTTATACTGTGAAGAGAGAACTGATCTGATTTTTCGATAGCACCTGTCCGAGTCTTTCTCCCTTTGGAAAAATGTCTCGTTCCAACGCGACTCTCCGTCCTGGGGACCCCTTTCTCTCTCTTGTCCGTGTTGTTCCCTTCCTCCTCCTTTGCGCTGATTATTTCTCCCCGGGCGTGGGGCCGGCAAGGCGGCGGTGGCGGTACCGGGAGGGGGCGCGGGCGCGGCGGCCGGACCGCGCGGCCCCTGCCGGCGGCGGCTACTCGCTCTCGTCTTTGTCCTGGACCGTAGTGGTTGAGTGGTTGTATAGTCCCTGCGCCATGAGGTGCAGCGCCAGGCCGTTCTTGATGCCCGTGGCTTTCTTGATCTTGGCGCGCTTGTTCTGGAACCAGATCTTGATCTGGGACTCGTTGAGGCTGAGCTCCTGGGCCAAGGTCTGCCGCCGCTGCTCGGTGATGTAGCGGTTCGCCTGGAACTCCGCCTTGAGTCTCTGCAGCTGCTCGGCCGTGAACGCCGTCCGCGGCCGCTTGTCCTCCTTCTCGTTTTTCTTCTTCTTTAGCTTTCTGGTGCGCGGACCTGCAGCGGCGGAGAGGACGGGTGGGAGGTGGGGACGGAGGGCAGAGGGGAGGGGGAAGAGGGCAGAAGAAGCCGTGAGAATTGCGGAGCCGAGCGGGGATCGCGCCCCGCGCTTCCTGGGCGCCAGCCGAGGCCCCGCTGCCGCCGCCCCCCATCTATCACCCTCGCCCGCTAGCCCCTAGATCCATCGGCTGGCTACTGGGGTCACTGGGTTCCCCTCTGGAATGCCCGAAGGGTCACGGAGGCAAGTTGGCAGAAGCTGTGTGTGCACCCACACCCCAGTTCAGCACAGGAGAGCCGTGTGATAGGCTTAAATCACAGAGTCCAAGATGGAGAGATATTTGGAGCTCCATCCGGCCCAACCCAGAGTTGGAGATCGGGGGGCCTGCTGTCTTCACAGTCCCGGAATAAAGAGAGGCTCAACACTGCAGTAGTAAAGACACTAGGACGGGATTGCCCTGGGGAAATCGCCAGCCTGAAAGCCAATCCTCTCCCCCTCCTCAAGAAGCACACCTACACCCACACACATACAACAAGACCCCATCTGCTTGTAGCTATTGACTCCAGAAAACAAGGGGATAAGGAGGGCGCTGTGAGAGACCTGTCTAGCTCCAAAGTATTCAGCATCTGCTCTCTCGACCTGTTCTTCTGTCCCTGTGGCCTAAAACGAAGCCCTTTATAGGGTCCCAGGAAGACGCTGACCACCCGTTTCCCTGAAAAGGGAGAAAAGGCCTTCACCCAGTTGTATGCCTTACCCACATGCCCTGGCCCCTGAGTTCTCTGTTTTGTCCCTTGGATGGTGCCAGTAAGAAAGAGAGGGCCCTCCCCATTCCTGCACCCAGCAGCACAGGCAAGTCTCCCTCATCTCTCTTTTGGACACAGAAGCTGCAATTTCAGGATTGAAGACTGAATAACAAAAGCAAGCCAGAGCTGCTTTCCCTGCCCACCTATTTGCAAGGTTATTTATCCACGAGCAAAACAGGGGCAGAGGGACACAGAGAGTGGGGCAATCCCGACAAAAATCTGTGCTTTGCCTCTAAGATGGGTATAGGAAGAGGCCACAGGAAACCTTCCTAGGAAAGTGAAGTGTCCCTCAGAACCTAGTCTGCGAAGAGGGCTGCTATGGAGCCCAGCCCTGAAGAGAAAAGGGAAAAGACAGGAGGCTGACTCTAAAGCCTGCACCTCTGCCCATCAGCCTGCACACCCAAGTCTCCTGGAGCTTCCTTGCTGGGCCCTGTCACGGTTATGGGAGCTTCCTGAGTCAAGTGAAGTCCCTGTCAGAGCTGTTAACCTCTAAAACTGTCTGGAAGAAGCATCTTCCCCGGCATCTCCAAACCTAGCAACAGAGGGGTAAACTGGGTGGCTGGCTTCTGGGGCAGACCAGCGCTGGGGTCACCAGCTGTCCTGTGACAAAAGAGTCCAGGCCTGGCCGCCCCGCAAGTCCGGGCTGGGGTTCGTCTCCCCGAACTGCTCATGCAGGAGAAGGAGCCAGCACCCTGCCTCCCCAGGCACGTAAGAAGAAAGCAGCCAAGAACAAAGACAAGGCCCACTCCTGAGCCCAGTGCAGAAAGCACTGGGAGGCGGGTTGGGACGGGAGGAAGGCCTTGGTTTAGTGTAGTCATTAGCCTAGTGAGTAGAGATGGCCCAGGAAATGTGTACATCCTCAGAAAGCCCCTACTTGCGCATTGTGCGTCCCGGACGTGGTTAGAGTGTTGTTGTTGGTGTGTGTGTGTGTGTGTGTGTGTGTGTGTGTGTGTGCGCGCGCGCTCGTGTGCGCGCGCGCGCGCAGAGGGAGGAACACTTGTAATAAAATCGTAGCCTCCTGGCCAGCCCGAGCCTCACGGCCTGACAGCTCAATCACTCTATCCATCAGGCGAGTCAATCAAAGCAGCTTTTCGGAGGTTCAGGGAGCCCGAGTCAATAACGGGGCTCGAGATGGCGGGGGCTGATAGCGAGCATCGATCCGCGCCCAGCCGGCAGCGGTGCGGAGGCGGAGACCAGCCAGAGTAGAGCGGTGCACCGCTACGCCGTACCCTGCCTCCTGCCAGACCCAGGTGGCCGGAACCCCAATCGGAGGCCAAGAACCCCTACCGCCCTCCTCGTGGCTCCCACCGGTCTCCCGGGAGCTGCAGTCCGGGGAGGCGGGCAGGCCGCAGCCTCCTCTCCCGGGGCCTAGCGGCTGTCCCACAGTAGGTCTCAGATTGGGGTTCTCGAAGCGCAAGGAGTATGTGGGTAAAGGGCCAAAGGAAAATCGAGAAAAACGGGCCTATGGCTGACAGAAATCTGCTATCTGGCAGACGTGCGAAAGGAAGGAGTGAAAGAAGGAAGGGGCAGGGCCGGGAGGATGTGCGAGGCGCGCTTCGGAGAAGCTGGGGCGGAGGGGTCTCTCATGCCCTCGGCCCAGCTTTCTGACCTGAGCCTGACCTGTCTTCTCTCCCACTGTCTGTCAGCTCTAGAAAACCAGGGGCCAGGGGCTCTCGGCACCCACCGTTTCAGCAACTGCCCTCCCCTGAATTCCACCCACCCGGGTCAGACTCTCTTGGCTACCCGGCCTGGGGAAGAGCGACAGCGATCTGATGCGTTTCTCTCTCTTCCTGTGTCTCCTTAAAGCTATCTCTATGCAAGTGAGCTCTCCGCAGAAAATATCGATATGGTGTTTGGGTCTGTAAGAACACAAAGTGAAGATTATTACTCTAATGACAGCTTTGTTCGATTTCGGCCTCCGCAGGGCGAGGCTGGCGGGATTTCAGACCCAGATTTCTAGGCCCACCTTCTCGCTAATTCTAAAAACCCCTTTCCCTGGACGGAAAACCAATGATGCTTGTGTCTTTCCTAAGAATAATAAAGGTAAAACATAAAGAAGGCCGGAAGGGCTCGGAGTTCAACACCGAAGGATCGAGCTTCCCGTGCCCTGAGCTGTAGCCTCCCGGGAGGTGGCCGCCGAATCCAGGAGCGCAAAACTGGGTGCAATGCTCGACTGTGACTGGGACCGAGGTCAAGAAGGAGGAAGCAGGCGTGAGAGAAGAGAACGCCCGAGATCCGTCATGCTCTCCCCAACCCGGAGGCTAAGAGTTCTAGGGGCGGCGTCCGCGGAGCCGAAAGGCACGGCACAGCCTGGGGCTGGGTACTCACCGGAGGACGGACGATCCGAGTAACGCGTGCAGTAGACCCAGGCGGGCCACACGAGGGGCTGCTGCGAGTCAGTTTTGACTACGGGCCCGCCGTTGGCTGAGCCCATTAGCAGGATGGCCGGGTTGCTGTGCTCCGGGTACTTAGCCCCCTGCGCTCCCGGGCTCCCCACGCCGCCTCCACTGCCACCGCCGCTGTCCGAAGGTTTGGCCGCTGCTGCTGCCGCTGCCGCTGCCACGGCCGCCGCCGCCGCCGCCGCCGCCGCCGCCGGGTTCCCAGCTTTGGACGCACCCGCTCCGCCGGCGGTGGCTGGCGGGGAACCGTCGGGTGGGCCACAGTTCGCGTCCGGGGCGCACAGGAGTGAGGCGGCACCTGGCGCCCTCGTGCCCAGCGGGTGGACAGGGTCTCTACCTGCGCCGGTCTGGCCTCTGTCACGCTCGACCCGACCTCCTCCTGCGCCTCCTCCGGCCGCCGCCGCCGCCGCCACCAGGAGCTGCCGCGGGGGGCACA
>NW_006783631.1:3208090-3211926 GCF_000442215.2 Lipotes vexillifer
GGCCGCCGCGCCGGCCCCCGCCCCCCCCGCCTCGCTCCCCACCCCACTTTGCCAGCGGCCCGTGGGGGTGCGCGGAGGAAGGAGGCCGGCGAAGCCCCAGCGAAGGCACGGGGCGGGTGCAGAAAGAAAAGCCCAGGCGCCTGGCCTGGATCGCTCGCTCTTATCGAGCAGATCTCGCTGTCTCTCCCTCTAATTTGTAGACATCCAGATATGGAGACACTTGGCTATTTCTTTTTTCTTTCTGCAACCAGATTCAATGATTTGTTTTAAATGGGGAGTAAGCTACGGCCAAAAAGAGAGGAAAAATAATTTTTAAAAAAAGGAAAGGAAAAAGAAAGCAATAAAAAAGAAAAAATCTCCAAGATTTTTTTTCTTAAAGATAAAAAATAGTCTTTAAAGTCTAGCCATCTTCCTAGGCAGTACTGAGGGGTTTGACTTCCCCGAGTGTCACGCTCAGCTGTGCCCAGAGCGCGAGGCTGGCAGCGCCTTTAATCGCCTTTGCTTTTTTTGCAGGGAGAGCGCGTCTCCGCCAGCGCCGGGGCTGCCTCTTTTTTTTTTTTTTTTTTTTTCCGTAGATCTAATTCAAAGCATACATTTTTCTTTTTTTTTTTTAATTCATATTTGGGAACCCTCAACGTGAGTCAGGGCCGCACGTGTGCGGGGCCAATGGCGAGCCAGGACTCGCGCTGACACCCGGGCCTCGGCCCAATAGGCGGGCGCGGGACTTTGCGGATAAATAATCCGGGGGCGGCGGCCGCTGGTGGACAGGGGGCGCCGCGGCGCTGGACCCGCGTGTCCGGCCCGCCCTCCCCAAGCCGCACCCGAGCCCCTCCCCCTCTTTCAGGCCAGGACCGAGGAACGGGCAAAATAGACCGAGGAGTGTTGGATTTCGGGGTGTAGGCAAATAGGGAAGCAACTCCATAAACAACTTGTTGGAGAAATGCAGGATTACGGGTTTGTGCGCACCGGGTGCAGGGTCAGGAGACAGGGGAATCGGCTCTTTTGGCAACCCCCATGCCTAAGAAGCAGCCTTTTATTTTATTGCTTTGGCTTTTTCTTGCTGTTATTAAGGGTGAAAGGTTGCTGTCTCTGTCGAAGTGTGCCTGTATGGTGTATGTGTGTGTGTGTGTGTGTGTGTGTGTGTGTGTGTGTGTGTGTAGTGGAGGGGGAGGGGTGAGACGAGGAGGGTCGGAGATGTGAAACAGACCTAGATTTGGTTACTTTCAGAAGAGCAGTTTATTTTTAACAAATAGCAAACCCCGAGGCCAGCTGCGCCTAGCTAGCACCGTCTGTTTGAAGGTCTGTAGTGTATGCTGGCCGGCTGCACTGCGTGTCTTTCCCGCGATATCCGTACCCATGCCTTTCCCTGGCGGGACCTTCGACAACCCCCAAGAGCTGTCCTGCCGCCGTAAAGCCAGGCCCAGAGGGCGCGAGAGAGCCCGAGCGCCAGTCCTTCCCTGGCCGCCGGAGTCGAAGCTGTCCCATCGGCCCCTAGGCCAAGCAAGTCAGGGTGTGGATACCCACAAGAACCCGGCATTTGGCTCAGGGCAACCTTCGTGTTAGAGTTCCCTGCAAAGTGAAATCAAACAAATAAAAGTACTGCACCCCAGGTATTTGCCCTAGCCTGCTGGACAGCGAGTTTCCTCCGGTGGCCCAGATTTTCCTAGGATTGCTCCCAACTCCGTGGAGGCCTCTCGTTCTAGCCCAGAATATTCTTCCCAGGCTTTGGGGGGAACTGCAGGGGCTCCCGCCGCTCCCACGCTCACAGAGATTCATCTCCGGTCGCTGGGCTCTTTTTCGCTGTTTCCTGGTCGAGGCACCCCAAAAGTTTTCCCGCTGCGAGGGACAGGGTAGGGGAAAGTGAGGCATTGGACATCTGCGGGGTTTGTCTGCCGAGCCTTTTTGGAGGGCCAGGATCCGACTGTGTGCTGAAGCCTTCGGTTCGAGAGTAGCTGGAAAAACTCCAGCAACTGAGGCCTCCGCGGGGATGTTGTCTCGGAGCTCCAGCGAGCTTCTCGCTCTGACCACCATCCTTAACTGGGACAGCGGAGAAAGGATCTCTTTGGGGATGTTGTCTAACGGAAACATGCAAAATAATCCCCTGTACCCAGAAAAGTCACAGAGGGTTAGGAAGAAAATAAAACGAAAAATCACAATAAGCCGAACCACCGCACTAGCCGAAGTTTCTCAAAGGGGCTGGTGGAGAGCGGGAGTTCGTACAGCTGGCTGCATCTTCGGGTCAGCCGAGGGTCTTCCGAAACTCGGGCTCTCAGAGTTCCTAGTTGGACCTTCTCGGCGGCTCGGGGGCAGCGAGAACCACTTTCCGAAACGCTGCGCTAAAGCAGGCCCGACGTGATCTACACAAACCTCCCAAGTCGGCCCCCAACTGCACCTCCCGGGTCCTCCTCAGTTCTACACCCAAGGGCTCCCCGAAATCTCCCGGTGCCTCCACCCTTTCTCCCCGAAATGGGGGTGGGATTTTATTTATATTTAAGTTCGCAAAATTGAAATCTTTATCCCGCAAGCGAGCGTGGGTACTTAATTAAATTCTAATTAGGACACTATCAATATCCTATTTAGCCGCGTAGCTTTTGTGCGCTGCGGTCCCTTTCAGCGCCGTAAATAGGGTCTCGACGCCTTATCTCGCCTGCAGGAGACGCCTCGAGAAGGGCTGCGGAAGATAATTTATAGGTTTTAATTACTCTTCATTCCGCCTGATCAGCTTGGCGTTCATCACAAGCCTGTGAATAAAACCCTGGTCAAAAGCTCTGTCACATCGCGCTGGCAAGACGCTTAATCAAAGTGAGCGGCCCCGCGCGCCGCGCGGCCCGGCTCCTCCACGTAATTTCCAGCCAGCTGATAAAGCCAGCTGAATAATGCGGCGGCCCTTTGGAGACACCATTTACAGAAATGACTTTATTGACGGCTTAACGTCGGTAATTCATTTTACCTTTCATGTAGTGGAGCCCGGATTTGTTACAGTAATGGGATGATAAATGCACCCGCAGCCCGCGAGCTCCGGCTGGATTAGGCGGCGCTCTGCGCGCTGGCTCGCCCCCCACCCCAGTCCTCCCCCAGGCCAGGCCTTCGCCGGATGCTCGACACCCAGAGCCGCCTGCTCTCCGTGACCCCCATCCGAGCCCACGCCCTCCTCTACCTCCTGAAAAGGGACACATTATTGGGAACTCGGTGTTAGCGGTTTGGTGTCCTGGCAAGCCTGACAGTAAGGTGTCAGAGTGAGCAAATGTTGACCCAGGTGGGTGTGTGAGGGTCCAGAGGACTCACAGTGAGCCCAGGACTGTGCCTGTGGGTGAGGAAATACGGGCAGGGTGAGTTCTGTGTACAAGCATGTGGGTAAAGGGGTTAGGTGTGTGTGGAGCAATGTGTGTGCACATGTGAGTACACTTTTGTGGCAGTCCTTTTTGGGGTACTGGTTTGTGCCTTTGAGAATTAAGGAATGTCTTCCAACTTGATAGAGTCCAGGTAGGGAGGTGAGCTGGCAGGAAGCAGGTTGGGGAAATTTACGCAAATGGAATGGAGCCCTTTTCTCCAAATGCCCTCTGCTCCTGGGCCAAAGATATGGAAGTCTGGAGACACACGGTGCCCATTTCCATTACCTGAAGTTCTGAGCTGTGCAGCTCTGCTGGGGCAAGATGACCCACAGGAGGCCACTGACCTAGCTATACCTCTGCAATAAATTGACTGTCCCCAAGTTCCACTTCCATACGCAGCCCACGTAAAAGTGGAGAATGACGAGAAATAAAAGAACTTTAAATGCCAAAGGGGGCATTTCTTTCCCTACTTCAATGAAGGAGGACGGGAGCCCAAAGAGGCTT
>NW_006783631.1:3211936-3220189 GCF_000442215.2 Lipotes vexillifer
CCTGAATGAATGAAATAAGAATGTCTCTCTATTTCACTGTCATTGTGATTTGGTACTTCAATGAAGGAGGAAGGGAGCCCAAAGAGGCTTTCAATAGCGGAGGGTGGGGTAAGAAAGACAGGGGGACCCCCCCCAAAATTCCTGCCTCCCTCCCACTCCCAGACTTCCTCTATTGCAGCTAACCAGGGCCTTCCACTGAGCAAAAGGCACCTGGCCAAACCGAGGTGGGGAGAATTTGTGTGTCTGGGGGGTGCTAGAGAGGTATGGGGGTCAAAATGTTGAGGGGGTGGTGATGAATGCTTCTCACAGTGAAGGCTGGGATACTGTTCCTTTGTTTCCCAATCTTGCAAAAACTACTTATGGATGTGGAGAGTGGCCCTTGGCTGTGAAGGGTAAGAGCCTGTATTCGTGTCTATTTGCTTGTATATGTGAGAACCAAAGAGAGAGAAATGAGTCCATGAAAGCATTGTTTGTGTGTCTGTGTGTTTGTGTGCATGGCTGGAGGCTCGTGTATGTACACATCAGTGTGTACCCCCGAGTCTGCGCCACCAGTTGAGCATGGAGAAATGTGTTTCCTGAGGGTTTTGGTGTATGCTGTTCAGGAAAGAGAAGTCTCCCTCCATCTCACATTTCCACAGATTGGATTTCGTTTAGACAGAGACAAATGTCACGGTCCTGCCTGCTTCCACCTCTCTTTTGTGGATGGGTGTGAGAATTGTGAAAGAAAACCTCGCAGCCTGGCCAGGCGTGCGTGCGTTGGGCCGAGAGTGCGAGCGTGTTGCATGCACATGGTGGTAATCGCATTTCGAGTGTAGATCAGATGGCGGTG
Source organism: Lipotes vexillifer (assembly GCF_000442215.2). Classification (NCBI taxonomy): domain Eukaryota; kingdom Metazoa; phylum Chordata; class Mammalia; order Artiodactyla; family Lipotidae; genus Lipotes; species Lipotes vexillifer. The sequence goes on from NW_006783631.1 coordinate 3,212,766, forward strand.
GGGCCTCGTGGCGCGGGACATGAATGAGTTGTCGCAACACAATAGCGGGCAGCCTTCCTACGGGGACTGGGTGACCAGCGGTTTTGTTGGGAGTGAATGCGAGGAGATTTCTGCTACAAGTGCCGTGGTATTATTATGAGCCGGAAGGTCAGACTATACATCGCAGGTCCCCAAAGCCTATAGACCTTGGGAAATGTAGGGCCTCGAGCCACGTCATTGTACCTGACAGTCCTTTCAATAGACTAATTCAATTAGCGCTTGGGGGTTTGGTCTTCATTTGGAGGCGATAATAACGTGGAGGTGGGTGGGTACAGGGGGATTCCTTGGGTATTGGTTCTGCCGGAAGCTTGGAGTGGAACTGGGGGAGGCAGGGGAAGGGATAAAGCTGAGGTGGGTGGGGCAGTGCGTGGGAGGCAAACCCTAGAAATAAAATGTTCTGTTGACTCTAGAAATTGGGGCGGCTGCTTTATTTGTAGATAACCTAGAAGATTAGGGTTGAGGGGGTGAGGCAGGGATAATTTCTTTTTTTTTTCTGTGTGCAAGAAGTACAGCCATAAATGTCCAGGTTCCTAGAAAGTCCCCCAAAAGCTTCCTGTGGGAGGTTGTCCCCTTTGGGGATTTCAATATTTGGATTTATGCCCCTACCATCCTGCCTCCCCTCAGGGTTTTCTCCCTTTTATCCGAGGGAGGGGCAGTTCACAACACGGATTTTTTTGTTCTAGAATCAGTTTTTGTTTTGGGGTGCTTTTTCCCCTTTAAAGCCGGACAAGCAAAGAAAATTAAGCCCTTTCTCCGCTTGACTATGGGAAATGGGGGAAACATCTCAGTGACTCCCGAAAATTGAGCACGGGGTCGGCTCCTGACATCCCGGACACCAGGGCGCAGACACCAGACCCGTCGCTGCCGGCGGCTTGACTCGTCGGCTTAGGGCTGCTCGCGCTCAGATTCACCTTCTCCTCGGTATCCCCAGACCGCCCTAAAGCTGCACCACGCAGCCAAACAGGCCCCCCGGAGCCGGGAATTTTAGAGCTCATGGCTCCCGAAAGCGAGGCGACTACATACACTCCACTCTATATTTTTCACTTTAATCAGACATCCTGCTTTTCTCCTTACATTGAATTCCACCCAAACCCCAGAATCGAAACCCTAATGTTCACACCCTGCCCCGCCTAAAAAAAAAAAAAAAAAACTCGGAGTAAATTCAGCTGCTACGCTCGAATTTTCTTCTCTCCTTTATTTTGCTTTTCGCCTTCTCTCACTCCCTCCTCCTCCCCAGAAGGTTCCCAGAGCCTGGCGATCCGCAGGCCTAGGGGGTCCCCTGCCCACCCAGGTCCCCACCTGTCCGAGTGGCGGCTCCTGCCTCGATCCGGCTCGGCGCGGGTCGGGGTCCACACCGCCTGGCCTCGGGAGTGTGCACGCCGGTGGGAACCGCTGTGAGAGGGAGCGAGGAGGCACCAGCGTGGCTTCCGGGTTCTGCTGCCCCCCCCCCTCGGCTGAGTCCGTGCTCCCCGGGGGGTCCAGACCCAACTCCAAAGGTGTGGTCAAAAAAATAACTCAAGAAGAGAAGAAAACACCCACGATATCCAAGCCCTTCGCATAGAAGTGCCCCTGTGGTCCCAAAACCGTGTTCTCTGGCTCGCCCCAGAGTTAGCAGTCATTCTTCTTCCCCCGACTCCTGTAGGGGTGAGGGCTGGTCCCAGGGCTCTTCTCCCACTGACCCGGGAAGAGGAAGCAGAAGTCCGCGCGCCCGGCTCTCGGCGCTCCGGCTCCCGGCAGGCGCCTTCCCGCCGCCCTCCCCGCTGGCCCCGGGGCACGAGCCAGGCCGCGCCCCCCTTTCGATCTCCGGGGTGCAGCCTCCCGACCCCCTTCCCGGGGAGGGTGCGGGGAGGACTCCGGGTTCCCACCGAGATCAGCGCTGCGGGGAACTGGTGGGGAGGTGAGGGAGGGAAAAGTTTGGGCTGGAAGTGGGGCGGGTGGGGAAGGGAAAAGAGACAGGTCCTAATCACATTTAAAAATAAACCTTAGCATTTTCTAAGTACTTGGGCAATTACTCCAAATAACATTCATTCTAGAGGCTGCTGGGGGGGGGGGGGTGGGGGGGGGGGTCACTGCAGTGTCGAGGCCTTCTCCGGCCACCTTCCCTGCCCCCGGGCTCCTGCAGAAACCGGAGTGGGGGGCGACCGTGCGCCCGGGCGCCTGCGTGTTTGTATGTGACTGTGTGTGTGAGAGGCCCCAGGTGGGTGCGTGTGTACGTGGGTGCCAGTGGCCACGAAACGGTTGTGTGCATTTTTCGTGTTCCTCTAACCCTTGCGTGGTTGCGCTGTGTCCGTGTGTGCAAGTATGTGTGCATGGGCTCTGCGCCGGTGGCTGTGCTTGTGCGTGGCCATGTGTACAGTCTCGGTGTGTACGTTTGTGTGCCAGCTGGGAACCTGAGAGCAACTCCCTCCGACCGAGGCTCTGCAAGTGAGGTGTGTGAGAGAGCAAGGATCAGAGGGCTCTGACCCCAAATCTCCCCTACCACCACTCCCCGCCCCCATCATTGAATTATGCAAAGGCAGAAGGAACTAGTTGTTTAAATCCTGATTAAAATAGCCACTGGTTTTCTGTTCCCCACCAAACCCCACCTGTGCAATCCCTAAGCCCTAAGGCCCCACTGGGGGGAGAGCGGGCAACACGTGGCAAGGTCAACATCAAAGGGACCTCGGGGAGAGAACAGCCCCAAAGCCCACTCCACAGATGAGGCAACTGAGGCCCTGAGCGGGAAAGGGATTAGGTCAGGGTCCCACAGAGGCCGTCAGGAACCTTGGACGTCTGAGTTTTGTCCCGCGGCCTAAGTGCCAGATGAGAGCGTGGTCTCCTTCCCGCGCCTGCCAACCCCATTCCATTCTCCTCCAAGTAAGGTGCATTCTCTCCCCAGTCTGTCTGTGAGGTAGAAGAGGCAGCATCTCTTGGCGCTGGGAATGCGGTGGGAGGCGAGGGGGAAACACAATCCCTCCCTTCGTCGGTCCCACTGGAGGGCGTTACTGTTCCTGCTCCCACGGGGGGGGGGGGGGGGGGGGACCCCTCACCTTCAGAACTTTCCAGGCGTGAATGGTGCTGTTAGGGGTGGGAGGTCAGTGAGAGGAAGGCTGGCCTCACGGGCAGTGGGCGGGAGGAGGGATGGAATACGGACCCCAAAGCCATTCCGGGCACGTCCCTCCCCTCCCGCACCAAGGACGCCCGCCCCAAAATTGTTATGCAAAGGAGTCAAGTCTGTGATCTTCTGGCGATCAAAACGGCAAAACCAAATATTAGAAGAGAAGTCAATAATGGATGAGCAGATTAAGAAACCCATCTCGAGGACAATTATCGTCGCAATTGAAAAAGCGCCGGGCTTCCCTACTCCCCCGCTGCCCCAATATTAAAAGAAAAAAATAAAAAGTAGGCGGAAGAATGGGGCCTGGGGATAGTGGCAGAGGAGGGCAGCCGCCGAGCGTGCGTGAACGAGCGGGTGCGTGGAGGCGCTTGTTGAGGGGAGATAACGCCCCCTACACCCCACCAGAGGGTGACCCTATTGGGTCCCGGTGTTTTCTCTGGCCAAGTGCGCAGAGCCTTACCCTCTGCCCTCAAAGGTCTTTGGCCTCTTAAAAGAGAGCGTGAGGCCACTCTGAGCCGAAGTGCTAGAATCAGAGTTTATAGGGTCTTTCTTTTCAGACCCTCCGGCACCCAGCCTGAGTCCCCCGGCTGCACCCCCCTTCTGTCCATTTTCTTTCGGGAGAGGGACCCTACGCGGATGGGTAGGGCAGGGAGCCCGGTCTTACGAGCGCGGGCGGATTCCCGGCCGGTTTTCCTGTGAGGAACGCGCCACCTATCGGTACTATAAGAGAACTGCATCCGTGTGGTGCTCCCGGGCCCGCGAGGCTGTCTGGGGGAGGCTGGATTTGAATTCCCAGGGCCGGGAGAACCAGACCCTTTCCTGACAGTAGACACCTGACTGGGGACAGACTACGGGATTCCCGAAAGGGCATCCTTCTGGGAATCCCCTCGCCTCGTGAGAGCTAAAGTGGAGAGAAAAGCCCATGAGAGGCTCTTTGCTCTGTGATTCCTAAAGCAGAAACGCCTGCGTTGCAGTGGGATGGGCCTTGCGTTGGGAGTCACGACTGGATTCCTTTGACGCCTCTGCCTACCATGCGACCTTGGGAAGGCCCCCGGCTTTCTCCGGGCCTGTTTCCTTACTCGTAAACTGAGAGAACTGGATTATATTGATCCCCTCTCGACTCTGACCTTGAATCTAACATTGAATCTAAGCAGTATATGTAGACACCTGTGTCTTGTATTTGTTTCTAGCTCTTAATAGATTCTGGACCTTTATATGCCACTTATATCCTAATCTCTTATACATATTTAATGTATACCTGCTTCAGTTAATATTACTGTTTTCTCAGTTGTCCAAAGATTTCATTTGAGTGGGGTCAGGACGGTTCTTGGCCCGAATAATCCTGATAAATGCCCATTTACTTAAACTTGAAAAAAAAATCTCACAGGAAAACTTCGTTCACTTTGCAGTGTGGACACTGCTGGGGAGGACTGGTGTCATGGGGCCAGGGAGAACATAATGGACACACATGTGGGAGGGTTAGGAGAGAAGGCTGAGGCCCTGGATTGCGGTCAGTGTCAGAGAGGACCCGGAAGGACAGAGGCTAGACGGAACTAGAGAGACGGCTGAAGCCATGGACGCTCGGAGACCCCTGGGGTGGGGTAGGGGGTAGCTCCTGGCCGGAGGCTCCTTGATAGACGGTGTCGCAAGAGCAGTACAATGTAGGATAGCTCAGACCTTAAGCCAGTTCCCCTTGAACTGTCCGTGAAATTAATAAAGAACGGAAAGAGGGTGTGGGAGACAATATTTTGCTCTAGTTCCCCGGAGATCTCTTATGACTTCTGCTTGGAGTTCCGGGTTTGTGTAGCGGAGGTAAGCGCGGCTTCCGGCTGTGGGTCCTTTCCGCAAGGCCTGGAGCTCGAGCTTGAGACAGCCTGCCTCTGCCCAGGTTAGACGTGCTGACTGGGGAGCCCCCAAACGGTCCGCACCTGACAGAGCAGCAGGCAGGCCCGCTATAGCCTCATCTTCAGCTCCTGAGTGGCCAGTGGCAGCGCGCAAGGCCGGATCGGCTGCTTCCGACGACAGCTGAGCGAAGGCGCGCATCCCCTCCTCTGGGAATAGAAATTCCCCTTGGGACACCCAGAGGGGCTGCCGCTTTGAACCTGGGACCCATTGCTTTCGGAATGGAGAGGACGCTTCTGGTCTTTCGATCCGAGAGTCCAGGAATCGTTACGGGCTGCCGGCTCCTCGGAAGTGGTGAACTTCAACGTCTTGACAACCGGCGCACAGTGCGATTCAGGTCCAGGGTTAGTGTTCTTATTTGGAGATGGGAAAATCAAGGGTCTGGTCACTTGTCTTGGTGAACATGAAACGAGGCCTTGAGGGGTCATTTGGTGGCGTAGCCCTGACGTCCTAGCGGTCTGTACGGCTCAGAATTTTTCTCCCGCTTCCGCGAGGTCGAGCCGCGTTAGTGGCCAGCGTGGGGAGGGCGGGGCGGTTGGTGGTCCCGGTTCTCCGCGGAACTCACACAGCAAGGGCGCTTTCCCAGCCCCTCAGACCTGACCCGTGGAATTCCGGACTTTGCGCCCCCTGGCCTCCGTGTTGAAGCCCTGTTGGTTGCCACCCTGCTAAGCTAGGTCGGCCTGGGAAATGGGAACTCCAGGCTTGGGCCTAGTACGCACGGCCCGCGCACTGGGGCCCGAGGGGAGCCCTGGGCTGCAGCTGTGGGCTGAGCGGGGAGGCCGCGTGGTCACTGTCTCCCGGCGGAACGAGGAATGACAGGGATTCCGTGTGCATCCCACTACCTCTTGGACTGTCCCAGGCCGGCCAAGAAACCCAGATTTCAGGAATCACAAGACGCCACTGCGGAGAGCTGACCGAGACACTGGAACTTCGTCTGCGCTGGGGCGGAAAACGCCGGTTCCTATGTGCACAGTTCAGACTAACCTCTGTGGTGAGACCGGCATAAGAAAAGGAACGGATTTACTTTGCACGTTTCTCACACTTCACTCAGATGTTGGCGGTCTACAGAGCCATCGGGAGAGACAGAGCGATAAGGAGAGAGATGGCTGGGGGGGGGGGGGAGGGGGAGGGGGAGGGAGAGAGAATCCTGGACAAAGAAAGATATAAGAGAAGGCATTCACAGATGTGACAGTATTAGGGGAAACAATGAAATTTCTGGCTCAGGCATTTATGGAATATGCATAGGAAAGGTGAATCCCACTGCTTTCTGACCTTTGTTGAGAGAGAGAGAGATTGATTGATTGATTAAAGGTCCCCTTTCTCCAAAAGAGGAGCTAAGGATGCTGACGAGTCGATAGCCAGCATACATCGGGTGTGCTTTGGACGCAGCTCTAAGCTCTCCATCTGGGTTAGCTCATTTAATCCTTACAGTAACCTATTGAGATATTGTAGCTTCTCCTCTCCAGTTTACAAAGGAGGAAACTGAGGCACGGAGAGTCGTAAAGCAAGTGGAAAATGAAAAGCAGAATCTGTCCGCAGCTCTGGAGGAGCCAGATGGGGACAATCCACTCAGGGCACTCTCGAAGTCGCCCCCAGGCCCCAGGGAGGGCGCAGGTTATCATCTTCCTCCCGCCGCACCGACGCGAGGCCTCAGCGCTCCCAGGTGCTCTAGGCGGGTGGGATTCCGGCCCTGGGCCAGAGTCTGGCTGCGGGGCTCCTTCAGGGGAGCCCTCAGCCCGGGCTTCCAGTCCCTCCCCGGGACAGGCAGATCTCCCATCCTCTGCAGGGACTGGAATCCTCTCCGGGGAGATGACCTTCCGTTTCCATCCCTCGGACAGCCCCGCCGGGGAGCAGCGCGGAGGAGGCCGCAGCCACTCATTGCTGTTGTTGGTGCTCTTTCTTCGAGCTTCCAAGCTTAGTGACCTCGGAAGGGGCCCAGACTCGGCCTTGGTTGGCTGCAGCAGGCGGTGAGGGGCAGAAAAGCTGGTCCGGGCAGGTCGGAGCTGCTGGGACGCGCCTCCACTCTCAGTGGCTGGTCTTGGCGGCTGCGAGGGTGATCGCCAAGGCACAGACTTTTACAGACTTGCTTTCAGGCAGCGGACGAGGACCCCGGCTGGGACGCGCAGGGCGCTCGGGTCCCACGCAGAGGACCAGTCCCCGGGCTTCCTCAGACCTGCGCCTCAATTGTCCGGTTCAGGTGATGGGCGTCCCGGCGGCGGTTGAGGCCAGTGGCAAAACCCTGGGGACCCAGCCTCTCCCAGCCGTCAGCCCTTGGGATCGCTCCCCTTCCAGTCCCCAGCAGCCCTTCCCATGTCTTGGAGCTCCTTTGACCAGGATGAGTGTGGGAATGGGGAGGAAAGGACGTGAATCTCTCTCGGCGGGGGGG
>NW_006783631.1:3220351-3223749 GCF_000442215.2 Lipotes vexillifer
GGGGGGGGGGAGGGAAGGAGGGGACCTAGGATAAGAATCGCAGGAGACACAGGTCCATCCCTCTCTACCTTGGCTCCAGGTCACCCGCAGGCCAGGGGAAACTTTGCCGGCCCCCAGAACCTGCAGCTGGTGCTTCACAGAAGGGGTTGCCATTAATTCTAACTCCCCCGGGCCCTGGTGAGAGAACTTTCCAGGCAGAGGAAAAGGAGGTGGCCTCAGCTCGCTTCAGAAAAGTGCAGGTGGGCTGCGAAGAGGGGGCTGGAGCCGCCCGGGGTGGTGCATCCAGAAGCTAACCGCCTGGGGTTTTAGTCTTCCAGCCATGGCTCCCTCCTCTGTCTCCTCCCCGGAGCTTTCTCCTTGAATCCCAGGAGCAGAACTAGAGGCCTTGCTGTGAGGTCTTGTCTCTAAGGTAGGATCTGTGGTTTCCCCAGTGAAGCCACTTCTCCAATGAGCAGTGAGCAGAGAATCTGCCCCTTTCACAGCCCAACTCTGAGGTCCGCTGGCCAGCACCACTCTATTTTAACAAACCTAATTAGGACTCGTCAGATGCTAAAATCTTCCTATCTTATCCAGGGCTGCCCTGGGTCTGGGAGTCACAACCCTGTAAATTCACAGTTTGCTTTAATGGAGATTTGGAAAGAGACTGGTCTGTAGTTATGAATGAATGTGAACTTGAACTTGACTTTTTTTTGGGGGGGAAGGTGTCTGAACCTTGAGCCAAAATACACCAAAGAGATTCTCCTCCCCCTGCCCCGAATCCCCACTCCGTCCTGGAGGTTACAGTTACCTTGATTGTGGGGTTCTGGGGGTTGGGAGTGCAGAATCTGCAGGGAGTAGGGGAGGTTATTTAACTTGGCTGGGTCACCAGAGAGAAGGAAAGCCAAGAGACAGTGCTGTCATCCCCTCTTCTCCATCAACCTTTAGTATTTATCTCTCCCTGCACCCCAACCCCCATCAGTCTCCCAGTTATCAAGTGTGGACTTGACAGGAATGTTGCAAGGAAAAACTAATTAAATGGCAGTACAATGCTTTGAAAATATTAAGTGTCATGTAAATGTCTAATGCCAATAATAATCTTGATGGTGGTCATTATGTGCCAGGAAGCACATCCCAGGCAGCCCAATGCTGAGCCCAAATGTGCGAGTCTAAGAGAATCCCAGGGAACACCCGTTCTTTCTGCTGCAGAGCCCCAGCTCTGAGTGGCCGGGTGTAAGGTGGGGACTCTAGGTCCTGCACCCATCCCCTGTAAATCACCTGGGTTTAATTCCGGCTAGGAGTCCTAAAGTTACTGCCCTCTCTGACACTGGAGCCCATCACCTGTAAAGTGGGAAGTTAGTGATTCCCAGGGTGTGGCTGCCCCCATGGTGGATTCTGCTTCCTCCAGGCTCTGACAGGCTCCATGGTGTGCTCACATCAAGGTCTGACCTTTGTGATCTGGGTGTCTTCCATCTTCCAGAACTTGGTTAAGACATAGCTGTTAGGAGGGTTATACCCTGGTTACCCTTCACGTTTAAATAGAAGGATGTCCTGTTAGGGAACACACATCCCTAACTCCCCTCTGTCTCTGAACTGTCAATGGGAGGGGCAAGAGGTCTCAGGTCTTTAACATTTTTCTAGTTTGATGAAACACCAGGCCTTCCCCAGGACTTAAACTTTCCTTATAAGGCAATTTCACCACCATCCATCCCCTCACCCCCATCCTCTGCTGGCTGAAGCTTCCCCACTACTGCTGGGCTGAAGACATGGGGCACTGAAGTATGCCAAAACCAGTGGAGGCTCAGAGGGCAGCAAATTACAGTGACTCATGATTGAGGCTCTTGGAAATTTCCTCCAGAAATCATTGGGCCTTTTAGGGGTTTTGTAGAGTCAAAACCTGGATACTTCACTGCTACTTCTCACCCTACAATTTGCCTAATTTTATTTCTCAGTGACTTGAGGAATAGGTTACAATTTCAGACTCCTCCAGCTGCCATTTTTTGTTAGACCTAATTTGGTTGGATTTTCAGTTTTTACTGCTATGTGATGACATACCCCTTATCATCTGGGAAGAAAATAGCTGACTTTTGGTTTTATTATTCAAAAGAAACAAATTCTTGTCTAGTTAAGCTTTAAAAACCAAGTGCTTTGTTTTGTTTAAGCTGGGCTTCAATAACTCAAAAACACCTTACCTTTAAAAGTAACACTTTTTACAAATCATACAGAAACAGGTGCTTTCCTGGGTATTTTTTTAAGGTGTCCAAAAGGAATGCTATTAACAGTGGGAGTGTTAGGGTTTGGGGGTTAGGCCATGTGATATTTCACGGTCAAAACTGAAGAGGTTTATAAGGTCAGACACTGACAACACACACACACACACTCACACACACAACACACATGCACAGTTAAAAGGAATTCTAGGCTTTGCCATTTCACTCTTTCATAGGAACCTTTGGGGGGAAATGGGAATGAATATGCGTGTGTAACTTTTGTAAATTTTCAACAAGTTTGTTTTGTCTTTGTTGCTGTTGTTTGCTACATCATGGAGAATTTGTTTCCAAATCAGATAAGTAACCAAGTAAGACACACTTGATATTGCAGATAATTTTCTAGCAACAGCTGCCAAGTCAGCTCTTTTGTTTTTCTGAAGATGTTACTCACCAGAAAACATTCCCTCCTCTAGGAATTTCATGGCCAAAAAAAAATTTTGTTTTAATTTCTGTCCTTTGGTTTCCTTTGGTTGGTGGGAAGGGAGTGTGGGGTGGAGTCGAGACGATACAGCGGGGCCACGTTCTGGACAAAGCGGAGAGAGGCGGGGTAGTGGGGAGGCTGGACAGAGCGAGCAGTGTCCTGTGGGACGAGGGCCTCAGCTCTGTGGTGCCGCCCAGAGCTACCGTGCTCCCTCGCTGGCTTTATTTGTTCCTTTTCACTCACTGCCACCATCCTTTTCATCACGCAGAACTCCCAATCTTTATTCAGCATCTGTATTTCTACCCCGGCTGCTGTGTTTGTCGTGGGCTGTGGGTACCCAAGCATTTTGTTTCATAATGTTGGTTAATTCTTTAAAAAACACTCTGATCTGAGCAGGCTGTTCAGGAAATGTGGCTTCTATTCCACTGCGGCAAGCAAGCCCTTCTCCTCCGTGGGCTGTCAACACAATGTCAGACGCTGAAAAACAATCTCTCCAGAAATTCAGATATTTCCACACTGTAGGCTGTCTGGCCCTGGGAGCCGAAATGTTCAACATTTCCTCCAGATAATAGCATGTTACTAGGTCCCACAATAGCCTGGGAAATCGAGTTCCCCTTTTCCTTCTCCACAGGCGTCCTTACAGAAGAATGGGCCAAAGGCCTATAGAAACCACCAGACTGAAATTCTCCCTCAAGGCAGAGGTAGGGGTAGGGGCGGCGGCGGGGGGGTGG
>NW_006783631.1:3223839-3229072 GCF_000442215.2 Lipotes vexillifer
GGGGGGGGGAGGTTGGAGAGGAAACATGGGGACATCATTACCATTTCTATCCAGGGGAAACTGCCCAGCACCTGTGGATGAGACAACCCAGTCCAGTGCAGACGCGCTGTCCTGGTCCAGGGTGGTAGATGCATTGCAGGAACTGGGCTCAGAGAGCAGGCGGGCTGGCCTCCCTCCGGCACTTCTGCCCAGAAGCTAGTTTGATGGGAGGGCTGGTGAACTCGCCTGTCCTGAGCATTCCCTGTGAGAGGTCAGGAAAGCTAACTGGGGGTGGGGAGGTGAGAGAGGGTTACAGGACCTTGGACTCTCTCTGACAAGTCTCTGGTGGGCCAGAGAAGCTGCTCCTCTGTCCTCTGGGTCTGTACCCTTGCCCATGGAGGGAGGACTTCCTGGCCCACTTCCTTCCATAAACTCAGATCCCAGGTCTCTGGCCTGTGAGTAAAAAAAGAGAAGAGTATGTCACATTTAGGGGTTAAATGATATGAAGCCCCAAAGGAGCAGGTGGTAGAATTTCAGGCATTATCCAGCAGGTGGCAAGGAATTTGGGGGAGTGCAGGCTGACTTGGTGCTATTGCTAAATCAGCCTTGCACTTGGGATGCTCCTGGGTCCGACTATTCCTCCACTGTATGTAAACTGCTTCTCAGAGCTGGTGCGTGTGACTTTGTTTCAGTCTGTCCAGTACGATGGCCACTGGCCCCATGTGGCATTGAGCACTTGAAGTGTGGCTGGGCTGAATCGAGATGGGCTGTCAGTGTAAATTAAAATGCAGCATAACCAACAAGGACCACAGGGAACTATACTCAATATCTTGTAATAACCTATAATGGAAAAGATCTAAAAAAGAATAGATATACGTGTATATGTATAACTGAATCACTTTGCTGTACACCTGAAACTAACACAACATTGTAAATCAACTGTATTTCAATAAAAGTTAAGAGAAAACACACAGAGCAGATTTCAAAGACTTAGCAAGACAAAAATAAAGTATCTCATTAATATTATTATATTGATTATATGTTGACATGATAATTTTTAAATATGTTGAGTTAAATAAAATATTAAAATTAATTTCATCTGTTTCTTTTTATTTTCTTTTAATGTGGCTACTAGAGCATTTAAAATTACATTTTCAGCTTGTATCAGGGTTCACATTATATTTCTATTGGACCGTGCTGGTCTAAGTAAACCCTTCCCTTTTGAAGCTATTTTGAGGACTTGCTTATTAGTTTCCTTCTCTTGTTAGCCACATGGCATGGAGGTGGCTCAGAGCTCCAGGGAAATTTCCTTTCTGCTAGATAGGCACTGAAAGGGCAGAAGTAGGCTGGGAGCCCTAGTTTGACTTATTTCCAAAAAGTGGCTTCTGGTGACATCATGTGGCCATTGCTTGGTACTACACCAACGGCAGGCTGCCTGCAGTCCCCATTTCCCTATCCTGGTGTTACCCACTGCTTGCTGTAGTTACCACACTGGGCTAATAAATCAGAATTACTACACTTGTAGAAGAATGTTTTCCCCCTTAATGTCTCCTGTTATCCTCTACACCTCCTTTCAGCTCTGCCACATCTGCAATATTGGGTCTAACCCACTAACCCACTGGGAGGTTTTCCTTATCTAAGAGAACAGCTCTAGAAACTTCTGTCTGGAACACAGAGGTTCAAACCTGGAAACCTCGCAAAAAATTGGCTAGTCTTAGGAATGTCTTTCTACCTCTCTCGACCCCTTTTTCCTCAAGTGCAAAACAAATGGCTGTAGCACATGACCTCTAACCTCATTTCTGGCTCCCCAAATCCATGAAGCTGATGGTGGAATCTGAGCTGTTGGTGGAGTACATTCAAATAACCCCTCACTGGTGGTCACCTACAAGCAAGGGCCTAATGTGAAGTGACCCAACATGGAGCAGAGGTAACCAACCATGATTTCTAAGGAGGTGATAATACAAACACAGTTGTTGTCGATGGTGGAGACCAAGTACTTTACATATGCTATCTCATTTAATGCTCACAGCATCCCACAAATTAGGTATGATTACGTCGACTCAAAATATTTAATATAGGGCTTCCCTGGTGGCGCAGTGGTTGAGAGTCAACCTGCCGATGCAGGGGACACGGGTTCGTGCCCCGGTCCGGGAAGATCCTACATGCCGCGGAGTGGCTGGGCCCGTGAGCCGTGGCCGCTGAGCCTGCACGTCCGGAGCCTGTGCTCCGCAACGGGAGAGGCCGCAACAGTGAGAGGCTGGCGTACCACAAAAAACAAAACAAAACAAAAATTTAATATAATATCTGACACATATATGTATACATGTGTATACAAACATAAATTTAAAATCATAATACTATGATGACCACCTATGAACTACACCCGAGAACTAGAACATCAGTACTGACCTGCTTCTATGCGTTTGTTCCTCCCCCATCTCCTTCTCCTGCCTCTGCCATGAGTAATCACTAACCTAAATTTTGTGTTTTTCATTTCTTTGCTTTTAAGTAGCTGGTTTGATTATATATTGTTTAGTTTTACTTGCATCTGAGGTTCATAAAAATGGTATTATAAGGTCTCATGGCACTTGTTTTTTCACTTAGTATTACTTTCCTAAGACTTATCCATGTAACATGTAACTGGACTTGAGTCATGTTTACAGCTGCATGAGATTTCATTATTGCACTATACTTCAATGTATTTATCCATCCTCCTGTCAATGGACATCTGGGTTGTTTCTAGTTCTTTGCTTCTGTGAGAATTCTCATTTGTGTCTTTTGGTATACATGTGTAAAAATGTCTCTAGAAGGCAATAGAAAGCTCAGTGGTTGCCAGGGGCTTGGGGCAGGGGTGAATTATTACATAGCTTTACCACCTAAAAATGTGGTACCATGATGATGCATACATGATAGTATGCATTTGTCAAAGCCAATGGAACTTTACAGCACAGTGAACCTTAATATATACAAAATTTTAAAAATCATCTAGGAGGTCAGGGGATCCTATGGGGGGATGCAGACTGTCACAGAGAATTTAATTGTATTGCAAATGAATAAAACAACCCCACTGGAGGGAGGAGGGAAAGATGCTGATCTAAGCAACTTTGGAAATAAGTAAGACTAAAGGCATAAAAAAGTACACATAGCACTGTACTCTGGTTAATAAAATTGTTTCCCAGGGGGACATGCAACAGTTTTTCTGATATTACTAAACATGTATAATGGAATTGGACAATCAAGTAAATAGGTGGCAGATGATGGGAGACCAGTTTTTTATTGATGGAGTGGGAATTTACAAGTAGTCAAGGAGAAGCAGGAAAGATTCATGTGGTAATGGATTAGAGTTGGAGACATTCGTATGAACTCGTGTGTAGCTTATACAGATGATTACATAAAGAATTGTAGATATGTATATATATATACAGGTTAATATACACACATGTATTTCCTGTTCTGTAAGCTAAGAGGGCCTAGAAGCAATGACACACCGCTACCAATAAGCGTCTTAGCACCCAGATCTTGGTTTCTAATGCCATTCTTCAATAAGGAGCCAAGGGTCCTTGGAGAAACCCAATTCTAAAACTGGGACAGGAAATATACATGATGAGCCTGGAGCATCTTGTGTTGCTAGAAAGTAAGAAGGTGCTCAAAAAAATTTTTTAAACCTACATTGATAGGGGTATACAGGAGCCAACTGAAAGATTTCCCAAAGGTAAAGCTTGAACACTCTGAGCTACAAAATAAAGTAGTATTGGAACGTGACCCAAAGTATAAAATAAATATGTATTCACGGGTCCATACTGATATAAATGACTGAAAATATAAGTGAATGGGAGAGAAGAGCCAGATGTCCCTTGAAGAAAATTTCCAAATACTTCATTTCACCCTCAAGGAATAAGACGATGCATCCCCATCCCATACGTGTGGCCTGTGCACAGTGACTGCCTTCCAAAGAGTGCAGTATGCAGAGGCAGAGGGTGAGGGGAAGAATTCCTTACTAGCAAAACCTGACAAACACTGCCTCAGGCAGATGATCAGGGTCATTATCAGCAGAGATAATTCTTGTTAGTATGTACCCTTGGTAAAAGGATACTTTGCCTCTCTGGTCTTCCTCCCCAAAGCCCATAACTCCCGTCAAGTCATGAGAAATAATACATCAAATAAATCCTACAGTGGGACATCCTACAAAATATTTGAGCAGTACTCCTCAGAACTGTCATGGTGATCAAAACCAAGGAAAGTCTGAGAAACTATCACAGCCAAGAGGAGCCTAAGGAGACATGACAAGTTAATGTAACGTGGCATCCTGAGAGGGACCCTGGAAAAGAAGAAGACAATGGATAGAAGCTAAGGAAATGTGAATAAATATGCCCTTTAGTTCATAACAATGTATGAATATGTAACGTGTAGCACACTAATGTAAGATGCTAATATAATGATAGGGGAAACTAGATCCAGGGGCATGTGAGAGCTCTCTGTACCATTTCCCCATTTTCCCTGTAAATTAAAAACTGTCCTGCAAGGTAAAGTCTATCAAAAATGTTGTGGGTTAGAAAAAGTGATAGGTGAAAACAAAACGAGGCTGTAAAAAATGTCTCTAGAGAAGGGTTGGCAAACTTTGTAAAAGGCTAGTTAGTAAATATTTTAGGTTTTGTGGGCCTTATGTTCTCTATTACAGCCACTCAGGTCTGCTGTCTTAGGGTAAAAGCAGCCACAGGCCATACAGATAAGGGTGGCTGAGTTCCAATAAATTTTTATTTAGCAAAAACTAAACAAACAAACAAAAGCCCGTGAGCCATGGTTTGCCAACCCTGCTCTAGCATGTATAATTAGAAGTGGAATTGCTGGGCCACAAGTATCCAAACGCTCCATTTTGGAAACCGTCAAATGGTTTTCCCAAGAGATTGCATCAAATCAACAAAAAAAGAAATGTATAAACGTAGAAGTTCTTTTTAATTCATGTCTTGCCCAGAGCTTAGCATTTTTTCTAAAATGGTTTTCCACTGGGTTCTTGTGTTGCATTTCCCTGATTATAGTGGGCTTGTTTATTGTGATTCCTCTTCTGAGAAATGCCTACTGGTGGCTTTTGCTCAATCTCTGTTGTGTTGTCTTTCTTTTATGCATTAGCAGGAGCTCTTTCTATATTCCATATACTAATCTTTTGTCAGTTATAGATGTTCCAAATATCTTCTCCCAGGATATGGCTCCCCCCCTCCCTTTCTCTCCCTTTTTTTTTTTTTTTTTTTTTTTTTTT
>NW_006783631.1:3229088-3240813 GCF_000442215.2 Lipotes vexillifer
TTTTGCGGTACGCGGGCCTCTCACTGCTGTGGCCTCTCCCGTTGCGGAGCGCAGGCTCCAGACGCGCAGGCTCAGCGGCCATGGCTCACGCGCCCAGCCGCTCCGCGGCATGTGGGATCTTCTCGGACCGGGGCACGAACCCGCGTCTCCTGAATTGGCAGGCGGACTCTCAGCCACTGCGCCACCAGGGAAGCCCCATTTCACTTTCTTTTCAGTATCTTTTGATGAACAGAGTTCTTAATTTTAATGTAGTCAGGTTTATTAATCTTTCCTTTTTATAATTAGTGCTTTCTCTTCTCTCTTGTTGAAGAAATCCTCTTGTACTCAAAGTCAGAAAGATACTCCCTATATTTTCTTTGAAACTTTGGAAGTCTTGCCTTTCACCTATAAGTCCTTCAGTACCTCTGGAATTTACACGAAGTCCAGAATATACGGTGGAGGAAAGGATTCAATTTTATTTTTTTCTCTTTGGACAACCAGTAGTCCCAGCCCCAGTGCCTCCTTCCCTGCTGTCTGCAATGTCACCATGTCATGTCATGTCCACATAGTACATCTAGTGCTGGCGTCTACTTTGTTTCATTTGTCATATAACTTCTATAACATCATGATAAATCCTGATATCAAATTACCCCCAACCTACTCGTTTTCAGCAATGTCTTGACTATTTTTAGCCCTCTGGACTGCCATATATTCTTTAAAATCATCTTGTTAAGTTTTATGAAAAAAATACTAATTTTATTAGTCCTGGGAACTTATTGGGGTTGCATTGAATCCATAGACTGGTTTGGGGAGAACTGACGTGTTCAAAATGTTGAGTTTTCCTATGTATGAACATGTGATGTGTCTCCTAATATCTTTGTTTGGGATGAGGAAACTTACATTCAAAGACGTTAAGTGACCTTCCCCTAGTCACTTGCTAGTTAGTGGAAGGGCCACCATTTTTACCAAGAAGTCCTTGCTCTAAGCAGCTAGGCTGTACCATTACTTTGTTTTAGCGAGATCTCTCTCCTGGACACCTCAGGCATGGCCCTGAGAGTCCCATGATCTGCTGACCAGCCACCAAGACAAACATGTTAGCACTTCCCAGGATAGGAGAGGGAGAGCTCAGCCCCCCACAGCTGGGATGTGCCAAAGGGAGGGTCTCCATGACTTGCTTGTTCCATGATACATCTATGAGTCGTTCTGGGTTTTATTCCAGCACAAGATCTGTTTGGGAGGAGCTGAGGCTGTGCATGTAGGGAAGAAGGTTAGGGAAAGGGATTGGCTTGGGATCTGGATGGGTCACACCCTTGGTGTGAGGCCCAAGTGTCAGAACGTTTGAGTTCAATTCCCACCTCTGCCTTTTTCCAGCTCTGTGACCTTGGGCAAGTCACTTAAGGCTTCTGAGTCACTGTTGTCTCATCTCTAAGGAGGGATACTTTCTATTTCTCCCAGAGGAGGTCACTGAGGGAATTAAATTAGGTAAGCACATAACATGCTTGTCCCAGCCCCCGGGGTCTATCCAGTGAGACTGAGATTAGTCCTGTGAACTCTGAGTTTCCCTTCCCGTCCAGGCTGTAGGGGAGCTGGGACTCAGAGCTCACCCACCTTCAGCAAGGACTTTCTTGGATAGAAGGAGAGCAAAGAGGTCTCCTGACTATAGCAAGCTTACACACCCACCAGGGAACACAGAGCAAATTACAGCAGCAGAAGGGGCCCTGACCCTCTGAGCCTTGCACAGTGAACCACTGCTACTCCTCCTGCAGCTCAAGCCTTTGCTTAAAGCAATTTTTAATAGGTCCTCAGACAGGGAGATGGCAGTTAGGTCTTCTCAAAGCTCCAGGTGCCCTGGAGGGAGTGGTTGGGAAATCTGATCTGATGAACAGATAAGAAATAGTTATAATTAGCACAGTCTATGTGAACACATGAGATTGTCCTATAGTAGTTTTCTGAACCATCAAGACAGTTCTCAAACAAGTTTTCACTCATAGGGAGACTCAGCATGGCCACTGTATATACTACTGATTTCCTTGTTTTCATAAAGAGCACATAAAAAACCCAACTGAGCTTGTCTGTACATCTCCCAAGTCTAAAATCCAGGAACTGAAATGAATAGGCACATAGTACTTTTTAGGTATATCCTTTAAAACATTGTTTTTCCACTGAGATATAACTTATATTCAGTAAGTTTACAAATCTGGAGTGTCCAGCTAACTAAACTTTTACACATGTGTACACTGTGCAACTACCATCCAGATCTGGCTCTTCAACATTTCCTGACCCCAGATGCTCCCTGTGCCCCTCAGTCATGTCCCCCACAGGTGGCTGCTATTCTGACTTCAATCACCATAGATTAGTTCTGCCTGTTTCTGAAACTCCTATAAATGGAATTCTATCACATGTATTTTTTGCATATGGCTTTGTTTATTTATTTGGTTGCACCAGGTCTCAGTTTTGGCAGGCAGGCTCCTTAGTTGCAGCTCACCAGCTCCTTAGTTGTAGCATGTGGGCTCCTTAGTTGTGGCATGCGAACTCTTAGTTGCAGCATGCATGTGGGATCTAGTTCCCTGACCAGTGATCGAACCAGGGCCCCCTGCATTGGGATCACGGAGTCTTATCCAGTGCGCCACCAGGGAGGTCCCTGCATAAGGCTTCTTTAGCTTAATGTTACCTCTGCGAAATTCATGGGGATATCACATATCACCGTTGTTTGCTTTTTTTGACTACTGTGTGAAAACCCATTGTCTGATATGTCACGAGTCATTTTACTATTGGTGGACGTTTTGGTTGTTTCTGTTTGGGGCTACTGTGAGTAAAACTGCTGTGAACATCATTGAACATGACTTTTAGTGCATGTGTACACCTTTAAATTGGTCTAATCCCAGGAGTCCAATAGTCCAATTTCTGAATTATGATAGGTATTGAATTTTCTTTCTTTCTTGCTCTCTCTTCCTTCCTTTCTTTCTAAAATCACCTTTATGATAGAATTTGCAGTATATAATTTACATACAATCAAATCCACCAATTTTAATTGTACATTATAATGAGTTTTGACAAATGTATATGGTTGTGTAACCACCACAGTCATCAAGATATGAAACGGTCCTATTATTCCAAAGAGTCTCCTTGTGTCCCTTTGCAGTCACTTTCCCCATCCCCAGCCCCTGGCAACTGCACACTTGATTTCTGTCTTTATACTTTTGCCTTTTCTAGAATTTCATTTAAGTGAAACTGTAGTTTCTATAGTCCTTCATGCCTCATCCCTTTCACTCAACATAATCATTTTGAGGTTCATTTGTGTTATTTCATATGTCATAGTTCAATTCTTTTTATTGTGATATACTGCATTTTATTTTTCCATTTATCTGTTGATGGACTTTCAGGATTTTTTTTTCCATTTGCGGGGGGGTCTTTTTAATAAAGCTGCTATCATTATTTTCTACAGTTCTTTGCAGAGAAATGTGTTTTTATTTTGGGAGGTAAATACCAAGAAGTAGGATTATTGAGTTACATGGTAAGTATATATCTAACTTTATAAGAAATTGCCAAGCTGCTTTTCAAAGTGGTTTTACCATTTTGTTTTCCCACCAGCAGAGTGTATGAGAGTTCAAGTTCCTCCGTATTCTCACCTACACTTGGTATTGTCAATCTTTTTAATTTTAGCCAGTTGTAGAAATATGTAATTGTATCTCATTTGTTTTTATTTATCTTGTCTTATACCTATTAGCAACTTAAATATCTTCTTTGATTAAGGACTGTTAAGATCTTTTACTTTTTAAAAAATTGTGTTGTATTCTCATTAAATTGTAAGAATTCTTTATATTTTCAGGATACGTCTTTTATCAGATATGTATCTTGGGAATGTTTTCTCCCAGGCTGTCACTTGTCTTTTTTATTTTCTTAACAGTGTCTTTTGAAGAGCACAATTTTAAAATTTTGGTCAAGTTCATTATATTTATCTTTTTTTACAGTTTATGTATTTTTGTGTCTTATCTAAGAAATTCTTGCATAATCCAAGACCAAGTTTATTCCTATATTTTCTCCTATAACTTTTATAGTTTTAGCTATTACATTTTAGGTCTATGATTCGTTACAAGTTAAGTCTGGTGTATAGTATCAGATAAGGGTCAAGGAATACTTTTTTGCATATGAAATTCCAGTTGGTCCAGCACATTTGTTGAAAAGTCCATTTTTTCCCCATTGAATTACCTTAGCATCACTGTCAAAAATTCATATCTATATGACAGGGTTGTTGTGAGAATTAAATGGAACTTTGAAAGCACTAAACATTAATAACTGGCACATAGTAATTGCATAACAATTATTCTCACATTTATAATCATTTAAAATATTAATTTATAATATGTAATTATTTCAGTTAGATTTTCTGTAAAATAGATGTAATACTACACAACTTGTAGGGTTTTGTGAGGATTTGGTGAGGAGTCATGTAAATAGAACTTTTAACAGTATCTGCATGCAGTAAGTTCTCAACAATCTTCTTCTCTATATGACAGTGCCTAAAGTAGACACTCTCTAAACAACAGCTATTATCTTGTGTACCTCTGTAAACCCTCATATGATGACTAATACATGAAAAGATTTTACGAAACTGTTAATGCTAATATCCCATATGAAGCAATAAGGATTTATTATTTTCTGCCTTAAAACTTGGGTAAGATTAAAAAAAAAGTGAAACTCATTGTTGCTAAGAATGAGGGAAAATGAGTGCTTTTTTATACTGTTGGTAATAGTGCAAATTAACCCAGACTTCCTGTAGGGCAGTCTAGCAATGTATATCAAAACCTGTTAAAACATGCATACATTTTGGCCTAGCAATTCAATTTTTAGGAATTTTAGCTCAAGAAAACAATTAAGATTGCGTGTTGAGAACTGTGTGCAAAGATGCTCACTGTAATAATATATATAGTCAGAAAAAAACTACCTAAATGCTTGACCAATAGTTGAATACACTACTGTACATTCATGTAATAATATACAAGACCCCCCTCCTTTAAAACGATGCAGTAGAAAAATGTTTTATGATGTATTCATTTTTTCATTCAGCAAATATTTGTTGCAGACACTGGGCTGGGCATTCGTGCTGTGATGAAGAACTAGACAGACAGTAGAGGGCAGTAAGTGCTGGGATAGGAAAGGGTAAGGTGCTAAAGGACCACACACAAATATGGCGAGGTCAGATTTGACCTGAATTTGCTGTCTAGATGGGGGTCAGAGCTCCCATAGTTAGTGATACCTTAGTTGAGACCTGAAGGATGAGTAGGGGCTGAGCAGAGAAAGATGTGGGGTTGGTGAGCAGATGGACGAGGGCTCCAGGCAAGGGAAACCATGTTACCACAAGTTCCAGGAGATTACTGTAAGCTTTTATGCTAAAGAGTGAACTGATCAGCTTTCACATTTTAGAAGGACTTCTCTCCAGTGTGAATGGGGTGGATTGGAGGGGACCATTTTAGAAAGTAAGAAGACAAGTTAGAGGCTGTTGGATTAGTTCAGAGACAGTAATGGCCTGATGCCTGGGAGAGGGTGGTGTTGGAAAGAAGTAGGCGGATCCAACAGATATTTAGAAAGGACTCGATGATTGATTGGGTATGGGCAGTGAGGAGGGGAAGAGGGACACCAGCCAGGTGTCGGGCTTGGCCATCTGGATCAAGAGTGATCCCCTCAGAAGATGGGGAACTCTAGGGAGGGACACTGGGAGGAAAGGAGGAAGAGATGTTAAGTTCTGCTTGGGTTACATTCACTTTGAGTTCCTCTTAGTGAAGAAGCTCAGTAGACAGTTGGGGATTAGAGTCTGTAGCTCAGGAGAAAGATCAAAACTGAAAGGAGAGAGTAATCTCATATATGGGTGAAGACTGGACACAAGAGAGTGGGTAAGAACTCATAGGCCAGTATTTTTGAAACTGCAGATCTTAACCCCCCTTAGTGAACTATGAAATCAGTGTAGTGGGACATGTCCAACATTAAAAACAAAGAAAAGATAGAGGGCTTCCCAGGTGGTGCAGTGGTTGAGAGTCCGCCTGCCGATGCAGGGGACACGGGTTCGTGCCCCGGTCCGGGAAGATCCCACATGCCACGGAGTATCTGGGTCCGTGAGCCATGGCCGCTGAGCCTGCACGTCTGGAGCCTGTGCTCCACAACAGGAGAGGCCACAGCAGGGAGAGGCCTGTGTACTGCAAAAAAAAAAAAAAAAAAAAAAAAAAAAAGATGGAATAAAAAAATCTAAGAGTGCATCCATAAATAAGGGTAAGGATTGTTTCATGAAAATTTTGTTTTAGATTATATATGGATAAAAGACTGCCATAGTGTGTGAAGAGGATCACAAAAATTTACCCTGTCCCCAGGTGCGGCTTGCCTCCATTTGATGAGTGAGAAGCTGTCCCAATGCATGTATTTAAATCAATATTTATGCCCCTTGATAGTTTGCAGCAGGGAGGTTCAATTGAAAAAAAGGTTAACCATTGATTCCTCAAATGAACTCATCAACTGGTAAACAGATATAAACATATGGGAAAGCACCTGAATTCTGGATTTCTCATAATCTAACTTTTCTCTATTAAGGCTTTTTTAATTTTAAGATAGTGGAGGTGAGGTTGGTTTGATGAAGACACAGTCCCTTAGTGGGTGTTTCCTTGTCCCTGGAGTCAAGAACCCTTGTTCTTATGCTAGATGGTCCCTTTCATGTCAATTTCCTGAAATTAACTCTTAGAGCACAATTATTTATGGTTATAAATCTTTAGGTTCTGGAAACCCAAAGCGGTAAAGCCAGCCTGAACTGGCTCAGGAAGACTGGAAATAAAGTCTGGAGTAGAATGAGGGGGGCTGATGGGGCAGCACACATATCATAAAGGATGCTGGTGTTCGAGTCCTTGCCGTCTGCCTTCTGGCCATGGAAGGCACATTTCTCAGTGAGCCTTTGTTCCCAAACTCATAAAATAGAGACATAAAGTCCTCCTCTACAAACATTGCCTCTTTGTTGAGAGTATCAAAACAAGATGCAGGGAACTTCCCTGGTGGTCCAGTGGGTAAGACTCTGAGCTCCCAATGCAGGGGGCCCGGGTTCGATCCTTGATTGGGGAACTAGATCCCACATGCATGCCGCAACTAAGAAGCCCACATATGCTGCAATTAAACATGCTGCAATGAAGATCCCGCCTGCTGCAGCTAAGACCCAGAGTAACCTAAATAAATTAATTAATTAATTAATTAAAAAAACAAAGACAAAAACAAAACAAGGTGCAATATGGAGAAGGGTTTTGTAAATTGTAAATCATCTACAAATGCCTGGTAGTGCGCCTTGGATTAACAGTCCTTGGATTGACTTTTAAAAACAGGAGGTAAAGCTAAGGGAGGATCAGGTTCCTAGGGTTTTTTCGGTTGTATCATAAACTCTCTGTTCTCTCAGTTACAGTGCAAGCACTGTGGAGACTCCACACCGCTCCTGTGGTTACTATATTACAGACGACAACAGGGGACAGCAAGCCTGCAGACAAACAAAATGGTTGTTTGAATGACACAATACAGTAATTGTGCGAGCATAGTATATGTTCATTAAGTCTCAGTTCTCGCTAAGAAAGCCCCCATCTTCCCCTTCCATGCTGGGTGGATGAGGCTGGACCTCTCCATTCTCAACTCCCTGCATCTCAGAGATGCCCCTTCTCTTGTGTCACAAGTTCCTAAACTTTGATGTGCAAATGCTCTCGGGTAACACGATTAAAAATTCAGTCTCTGGGACCAGTCCCCAGGCAAATGAGACACGCCTGTAACACTCTCGCCTGCCCTGGTGTCTCCCTGTGACAGGTGGCCAGTGCTGAGGCCTCCAGGACACTGTCTACCCTTTGAGGCTCTGGCCAGAGCTTGGACTCTGCCTCTCCCCTGGGTTCCCTTGTTCAAGGTCAGAAATAAAAGAAAGGACTTAACGCTGACAGAGCGACATGCAGTTTGCCCATCGAGCTGGCTGCTCCATGGGTGCTACCCCTGGAGCCAAGAGGCCCCTAGTGGGCCCCCCATCAAGCCTGTGTCCAGGGCCATGTCCCCACCCATCTCACGCACACACACCTGGAAACACCCTAAACCAAGGAGGAGCAGCCCTGACAACCCTGGGGGAAGAAGGGAGAGATTTCGTCTTTCTCTATTTTAAGCAGAAGTGTTAGGCTGGCCCTCAGCCCCAGCAGGGTCTCCACCAGGGCTGGGGAAGGTCCTTGCCCACCTCTGGGAGCAGGTACTCTAAGAAGTCCTTCCAGGCACCTCCTCACACAGGCCTTCTCCTGGGCAATCACTCCTGCAGGGGCAGCTCCAGAATTTCTATGTTGGGGGGACTAGGTATAGGAATGGGGGCCTGGGCCTTGACCTAGCAGAATGCCGTTTTTCACCTAAACTGCCTGTTATATAATGCAGTTTTCTAGAGGTGTTTTCTTCCCACTTGAGTAAGATCAAGAAAACAATTGTAGATATGTGACGATATTATTATTAACTGTTATTGTAACTAGCGCTTTTTGGACCATTCCTTCTTTATGATCATAAATCCAAAGGGCTCAGTAAACTATGATTTTGCACAATTTGTTTGGCGGTCAAACCCTTCCTAAATGAACGTAAAACAATTTATAGTCTTTATTTTTCTGGCTTGGTTTGAATACTCATCCATTTCACGTGTTTGATTATAGGGTGCTATCCCAGACCCCTCAGGGATATCAGAGACCACATAGTATTTATACCATATTACTTTCCTAAAACCTTTGAAATTCTGAATTTTCAAATGCACCTGGCTCCCAGAGTTTTGGATAAGAGATTGTGGGCCTTATTCAAGAATCAGTGTTGATATTTTTCTTGCTGTTCAGGAGGGGTGGAGGTGTGTCGAGACTAGAGACCTGTACCCGCCCCCAGCTTCCTACACACCCCTTCCCCACACTGCTCTCCTGGAGCAGCTGGTCTTCAGACACCCTTTGCCATCAGCTTTTGGATGGCCTGTGGCCAGCTGCATCGGATCCACCTCAGGCCAGATTCTTGCCAGCACTCAAAGCTGTGCCCGGGACGAGCTCCCCGTGCAGGAGCCCCTAGCGCTGTGCCCGCTTTCCCAGCCCACGTGTGTGTGGCAGCTTTTCACACTGGGTCACAGGGTGTACTGTGGATCCGAGCCCCAAGCAGAGCCTGGGAAGAGGCCAAGGCAGCTGTTAACACCCAGTAGTAATGAATTACCGGGATTATCTCTGGCACCTTCATCAGAGGTGCTCTCAGCCAGAACTCACAGGTACCTGCCAACACTTGTGGGCTCCCATCTCCAGCAAGTCAAGCAGGCTGAGAAGGGAAGGGGGAGGGCGGAGTCTCTCCCGGATGGAAGCAGAGGCTGCTGTGACCCATCAGACTCCAAGGGCTCCAGAGGTGTTTGTGGGCCCCAGAAGGACAGAGCCACATCCATTTGACCCCCGCTGTATCCTAGCACAGCACCTGGCCTTCGAGAGGAGCTCAGGCTTATCAGCTGAACTTATTAATTAACCCAAGTGGCACTCACTGAACTCATCAGGTGACAGAATAGAAAGAGGTCAGAAGCTCCCCACGGGTCAGTTGTAGCTGTGGGAGCTTTAATGTGGTGCCTACTGTGTGCAGAGCCCTACTAAGTGCCAGGCCCTCTCTAGTCCAGACTTTATGATACCACGTGAAGGAGAGATTTCTATCCCTATTTATAGATGATAAGTTCAGGCACACAGAAGTCGAGAGGCTTTCTGAAGCTCTCCCCAGTCAGCCTGCCTCCAAAGTCTGAGTCACTTCTGTCCTGCGCTGCTGCCCAAGAGCAACCCATCTGTCTTCCACTCACAGTGGGGCTGAGCCACCACGCTCCACTGCCATTCTTCCTTTTCTGAGTAGAAACAATTGCTGGGGCCTGGAGGAGAGACACCAACAGCTTTCTCCAAGGGCAGGGAGCCAGGAGGCAGGATGGGGAGAGGCTGGAGGAGGAGGGGAAGGTGGGGGGAAGAAGAAGAGGAGATTCCCCATTTCCTGGGATTGAGTTCCCACTGCATATGGTTCGTTCTGCTTTCAAACCCTCTTCCTCTTCCTGAAATTCCGAATCACAGCTTCTTCACAAGCTTGAGGATTTTATTTATTTATTTATTTATTTATTTATTTTTATTTTTATTTTTATTTTTTTTTGCGGTACGCAGGCCTCTCACTGCTGTGGCCTCTCCCGTTGCAGAGCACAGGCTCCGGACTCGCAGGCTCAGCGGCCATGGCTCATGGGCCCAGCGGCTCCACGGCACGTGGGATCTTCCCGGACCGGGGCACGAACCCGTGTCCCCTGCATCGGCAGGCGGACTCTCAACCACTGCGCCACCAGGGAAGCCCAGGATTTTATTTTTTAAAGGAAAATTGGGACCAGATTGTGAAGGGTCTTTTATTATACATTTCTTTATTTTTTACATAAATTTATTTATTTTATTTATTTATTATCTTTGGCTGCGTTGGGTCTTCAGTGAGGTGCGTGGGCTTCTCATTGCAGTGGCTTCTCTCGTTGTGGAGCACGGGCTCTAGGCATGCAGGCTTCAGTAGTTGTGGCGCGCAGGCTCAGTAGTTGTGGCGCACGGACTTAGTTGCTCCGTGGCACGTGGAATCTTCCCGGACCAGGTCTCGAACCCGTGTCCCCTGCACTGGCAGGTGGATTCTTAACCACTGTGCCTCCAGGGAAGCCCAAGCTTGAGGATTTTTCTCATCTCTATTTCCCACGACCCAGCACTGTTCCCTACCCGCTACACCCCTGGTTCAGTGGTCCACACAGATGAGCATCATTGCTCTTGCAAGGCTGGGAAAGATCAAACCTTGGCCTTGCTTTCAGTTAAATCACAAGAAGCCGTGTTTGATACTCCTTCCCACCTGTGGGAGGTATCCCTGAGAGCCACGCTCTGAGTAATCCCCTCCCCTTAAGGGTGACCTGGATTTAGTGGTTCACTTCCAGGGGGTAGAACATCAGGAGGCTCCGTGTTTACCTTTGTTGTTCATTTGTAGGAATCACCTCATCCTGGGATCTAGGAGCAGTTATCTTAGGGTCTGATTGAAAGCTATGAAGCTGCTGCCAACACAAATATGCACTACGCTCAGAGGTTTGTGAGCCCCATCTTGGAGAACTCCATTTACGGCTTCCAAGTAAAGGGTCAGTTTCCTGAATGGTTACTATTTCTTTTAAACAGCACTGACAGTTTACCATCCACTGCGTGGGACTGAAGTCCCACTATGGTTAGGAGCTAGGTCACGGTTTGAATGCAGCCCATCTGTCTCTAGACTGCCTCTCTGATGTTTGTTTGTTTGTTTGTCTATTCTTAAAGCAGCTTGTGGAAGTTTTTGTTGTAGTTTGCTCTGCTTTGTTCTAGGTATATTGTATGTATAGTGAAATGCACACATCTTAAGTGTGCAGTTAGATGAGTTTTGACAAATATACACATTGTGTAACTCACCCCAAAACCAAGATGTACAACCTTACAGCCACTATGGAAAATAGTATGGAGGTTCCTTAAAAAACTGAAAATAGGGCTTCCCTGGTGGCGCAGTGGTTGAGAGTCCATCTGCCGATGCAGGGGACACGGGTTCATGCCCCGGTCCAGAAAGATCCCACATGCCGCGGAACGGCTGGGCCCGTGAGCCATTGCCCCTGAGCTTGCGCGTCCGGAGCCTGTGCTCTGCAATGGGAGAGGCCACAACAGTGAGAGGCCCGTGTACTGCAAAAAAAAAAAAAAAAAAAAAA
>NW_006783631.1:3240823-3244284 GCF_000442215.2 Lipotes vexillifer
AAATAGAGTTACCGTATGATCCAGCAATCCCACTCCTGGGCATATATCCAGAAAAGATGAAAACTCTAATTTGAAAAGATACACACACTCCAATGTTCAGAACAGCACTATTTACAATAGCCAAGTCGTGAATTCAACCTAAGTGTCCACTGACAGATGAATGGATAAAGAAGATGTGATACACATATACAATGGAATATTACTCAGCCAAAAAAAGAATGAAATAACGCCATTTGTAGCAACATGGGTGGACCTAGAGATTATCATACTAAGTGAAGTAAGCCAGACAAAGACAAATATCATATGATATCACTTATGTGTGGAATCTAAAAAAATGATACCAGTGAACTTATTTACAAAACAGGAACAGACTCACAGACCCAGAAAACAAACTTATGGTTACCAAAGAGGAAAGGGTGGGGGGAGGATAAATTAGGAGTTAGGAATTAGCAGATACAAACTACTATATATAAAATAGACAACCAGCAAGGACCTACTGTAGAGCACAGGGAACTATATTCAACATCTTATGATAACCTATAATGGAAAAGGATCTGTAAAAGAGTATATATGTATGCATAACTGAATCACTTTTCTGTACACCAGAAACTAACACAACATTGAAAGTCAACTATACTTCAGTTTAAAAAAAAAAAAGATATACAACCTCTCCGTCATCCCCCAAATTTCCCTTGTGCCCACTTCACTCAATCTCTTTCCTGCTCCCCCTAACCACATCGAGGCAACCACTATTCTGACAGCTGTTACCATAGATGAGCTTTGCTGCTTTTTAACCCTCGTGTAAGTGGACTCATAAATCCACACTCTTTTATATCTGGCTTCTTTCTCTGTTAAGTGAAATAATAATTTCTGTGAAGTTCATCCATGTTGTTGTATCTATCCCAAATTTGTTCCCTTTTTTTACTGGTAGAAATTTATTGTATGAATATATTGTAGCTTGTTTTTTCATTTTCCTCTGATAGAAACCTGGACATTTCCATTTGGGGGGCTATCATGAATAAAGATGCTACAGATATTCTTTGTTAAATGTTTTATGGGTGTATAAGCTTATTTCTTTTGGGTAAAGACTTAGGAATGAAATTGCTGAGTCAAAGGATAGGCATACATTTACATTTGTTAGAAACTTCCAGACAGTTTTCTAAAGGAGTTGTACTATGTTCTCTTTTGTTTACCCTTCAATATCAGATATATTTTAAGCTGTCTCAAGTACCTTTTGGAAGTAGGTAGTCATTCAATGAATGAGTGGATGAACGAATGACCCTATAACCACTCACCCTCCAACCCACCATGAGGCTGACATGGAACCCCCCAGCTCATTAGCCACATCCTGCTGCCTTTCTCCAATGCATTGCTGCTCCGTTTGTGCAGAAAAACACCCTAAGAGTCCCCACCCGGGTTAGTCCCTGCTGAGTTTTCAACCACATTCCTATTGCAGATATTTTGGCAGGAAACCCAGCCAGGGTAATCCCAAAGAAAGAACATTCCCTTCACTTAGGAGGGCAGGAGGCAGATGCCCATGACTGGAAAGAGCAGCCCAGGGTGCCATTCCCAGCTCTGCCATCAACTCATCCTCCAAATGAGCTTGGGGCCTCTAATGGCTCTCCTTGTGTGGGCAGTGACCCATTCAATGGATCAAAATATTGAGGGAGGCTGAGGATGGGACGCAGGTGCTGGTTTCATCCCTCCTTGGGTAACCCACCTCTTTGTGCTTCACCTTTCTCTGACAGCTCAGATGTATCTGGAGACTTTTTTTAATTGAAGTATAGTTGATTTATTATATATATAATATATATATTATATATACCCATTTATATAATATATATATAAGATACATATTTTTTTCAGATTCTTTTCCATTATAGGTTATTACAAGATATTGAATATAGCTCCCCATGCTATACAGTAGGTCCTTGTTGGTTATCTGTTTTATATATAGTAGTTTGTATCTTCTAATTCCAAGCTGTTAATTTATCTCCCCCAAACCTTTCCCTTTTGTTAATCATAAGTTTGTTTTCTATGTCTGTGAATCTATTCCTGTTTTGTAAATAAGTTCACTGGTTTCATTTTTTTTAGATTCCACATATAAGTGATATCATATGATATCTGTCTTTGTCTGACTTACTTCACTTAGTATGATAATCTCTAAGTCCATCCATGTTGCTACAAATGGCTTTATTTCACTCTTTTTTATGAATGAGTAATATTCCATTGTATATGTGTATCACATCTTCTTTATCCATTTCTCTGTCGATGGACACTTAGGTTGCTTCCATGTCTTTGCTATTGTAAATAGAGCTGCTCTGAACACTGCAGTGCATGTTTCTTTTCAAATTAGAGTTTTCATCTTTCCTGGATATATGCACAGGAGTGGGATTGCTGGATCATGTGGTGGCTCTATTTTTAGTTTTTTAAGGACCCTCCATACTGTGGTGACTGTACCAATTTACATTCCCACCAGCATTGTAGGAGGGTTCCCTTTTCTGCATCTGGATCCTTTTGAAGTTCCTGACCATGATTTTCTGTTACTGGAAGAAGTGATCATCTCAACACCAAGCTCTTCCTGTCCTTATTCTGAAACCTTGATTCCTTGAGAACTTTGTTTCACATAGTCTCGTTGTCTATGGAGAAGCAGACTCCAGAGGGGTGGTAGAACAAAATACGTAGACGGAGAAAGTATGAGTGGAGAGGCCTTGAATCCCCAGAAAAAGGAGAAGTCTAGGAGTGGTGCCCTTCCTCCAGGTCCTGCTAATTTCTGCTCCTGTTCTGTAGTGGGTCCAGAGGCTTGCCTCCAGAGAGTTCAAATTCATTCTGTTTTCTATGTGGGAAGAGCTAGGGGCAGCATGTCCAGGGGGCTGTGGGCCTGTACACTCTGAAACCAACAGGATTACACCACCGCTATCCCATCTGTGTCTTTGGGCAAATTAGAAAGGTGCCCTTTCTTTGGCTGGTGTAGAGTGTAAGATGGATCTCAGGCCAACTCACCCCCTGCAGGGGTTCCTCCCTGGGAAGGGCATGAGTTCCCTACTGGAAGTGGTGGCCCTGGGCACGGTGCCTGGCCTGACATGCACTCTTGGTGGTACTCCCAAGAAAGAGTAGCAAGAAATGTCCATTGACATGGGTGGTCTGTGCAGACAGCCCCACCAAAGACATAGACTGCATCTGGGATGTGTTTCTCTGACAACAGTGCATGATCTGCCCCATCATAGCCAGTATGGAAACACCACAGTTTCCTTATGATTGAGTCCAAACCATGATAAAATCACCCAGATTCCTGACAGGGGTTTAGAAAGGGACGTAGTGAACGGGGGCACTGATATACAAATTCACATTTGACAAAACCCTTCGTGAATGCTGAGTTCCTGGAAATTCTGATAACTGTAGTGACCCTGGCCATCTGGCTTCATAGCACTGTGGCCCAGATTCGGAAAGAGTGGGTTTCC
>NW_006783631.1:3244294-3276762 GCF_000442215.2 Lipotes vexillifer
AACAGCACCTTCTCCAGTCAGGTGAGCCTCCTGCCACTCAGATGAATGAATGGGTGAATGACCCAACAAGCCAATCACTCTCCAACCCCAGCACAAGGCCAACATGGAATCTCCCAACACATTGTCCTACTTGCTAGCACAATGCATGCTGGAAGAGTTAAGAATCTTGTTTTTGTTTTTGTTTGTTTTACAGTCAAAAACAGAGTAAGAATACTTCTAACTTAAATATCAGATATTTGGGAAACTATTTCAAAGCACCCATGTAACATAATGAGCACAGACTCTGGAGATGGGCTGGTGGGTTAAATCCTGACCCCACCATTTCACATTGGTGTGACTGGAAGTTTCCGTAACTTCTCTGAACCTTGATTTCCTTGTCTTTAAATAAGGATGATATTGGGACTTCCCTGGTGGTCCAGTGATTAAGACTTCGCCTTCCAATGCAGGGGGTATGGGTTCGATCCCTGGTCAGGGAACTAAGATCCCACATGCCTCATGGCCAGAAAACCAAAACATAAACAACAGAAGCAGACTGTAATAAATTCAATAAAAGACTTTAAAAATGATCAACATAAAAAAAAAACTTAAAAATAATAAAATAAGGATGATATCTACTTCCTACAGTTGAAGTAGAGATTAAATAAGATACTGTATGTGAAGCACCCAGCCCGTCATAAACACTTGACAGATGATTATAAGACAAGACATCAGAATGGCCATTTCCTCCTTTGACCTGGATAGAACAATTTTAAAAATTTATAAATGAAGAGAAAACAATTGAACAAATTGTGTTTTTAGAAGACTGTTGAAAGACAGAGGATGGGCCAAATGGCCCCTTTCCTTGCAAAGGCTTCAGGCCAGCATCCATATGAACGTTGCTGAGCTGTTTGTCCTTTCAACAGAGTGACACTCGGATAATGATGTTGGCCAGCACCGCCCGTAATTGAGTTTTAATTACAGCAGTTCCAGGAAGAATGAAGTTAAACCTCTGTTCTCCTTGCATAATTAAATTTAGGTTAGCGTATCTGGAGAATTCTTATCCCACACATATACCATGCCTCCTTGTCCGAAGAAGGATTTCAAAATTGGACATTGTTGTTTAATGGATGAAGTTTAAGAATGACACACGGGCTTTGTTCCTCTTTGATTACGAATAGTTAATTGTAGAAAGAACCTAATTAGATTGCCACCAGAGGGAGATGTAGGTGGAGATGAAAAGGATCTCTTCATTAGGTATGGTTCCAAGGAAAGAGGGGCCAGCTAGGTCTGTGGGATTCTGGGGACTTCCAGGCAGGGCAATCATAATTTTGAGAGACCCCACTCTGCATGGAAGGGGGCTGGCTTGGTGAACCTGTTAGGTGCCTTAGAGACCCC
This sequence comes from Lipotes vexillifer, assembly GCF_000442215.2. NCBI lineage: Eukaryota > Metazoa > Chordata > Mammalia > Artiodactyla > Lipotidae > Lipotes > Lipotes vexillifer. The sequence continues at coordinate 3,245,669 of NW_006783631.1, forward strand.
TGTGTCAAGCACTGTGCTGGCTCTGAAAGCAGCACAAGAGAAGCAAACGGCATGATCCTTTTCCTTGAGGTGTTTCCAGCTTGTTCAGAGAGACAAAATTAGCATACCCAATGCAGAGTAAAAGGAGAACCTCATCAGCGCCTACAGCATGAGCTACTGATGACAAGTTCTAAAGGGCATCTGAGAAGTGAGCTGGTGGGGACAGCAGGGGCTGGTAGAATGCTGTGTGGAACCCAAGTTCAAAATTCAGCTCTGCCAAGTACAAGCTCCAAGGCCCTGGACAAATTACTTGACCACTGCGACCCCATGTCTCATCTGTAAAATGGCACCCCCCTCGCAGAGTTGAGTGAGGAACAAAGGCAGGAAAATACTGAGCGTGGGGCTTGGTTCTTATTTCACGATGGAAATAAACAGTAGCTGTTCTTATGGTTACAGGCCCTCCTGAATCTGAGGATTCTGAGATGGAATCACCCAGACCTGTCTTGAACAGGTTTTGTTTTCCACTGAGACTTAAAACAGGCCAGTCTCAAAATAGCCCTACACATGTATGGGCAATAAGGGACCCCATGGGTGAAGCTTGTGGAGGGCTGTTCTGGAGGACCAGGACCGGGGACTGATTTAATACCTGCTTCCAGGACCCACACAATGTGGGTCCCAGGGCCTGCCGCTGATCCAACTTGGGCATGGTCTCTGCCCTCCTTGCCATTTTGCTAAGAACCAGAATGTTTATTAAGTGAATAGCTCACTGGTTGAACAGTCCAGTGGTTTTCAACCAGGGGCAATTCCTCCCCAGCCCCCCAGAGGACATTTGGCAACTTCTTGGAGACATTTTTGGTTGTTACAACTGGGAACTGGGTGGGGTTCTTACTGGTATCTAGTGGGTAGAAGCCAGGGATGCTACTAAACTTCCTATAATGTGCAGGACAGTCTCTCATGACAGAAAATTATCTGGCTCCAAACGTCAATAGTACTGGTGTTGAGAAACCCTGGAGTAACCTGTCCTGGATGCAGGGCAGCAAGCCTGGCAGAGCAGTCTCTGAATGGGTGTCAAAGTTTGGCCTGAGGGATGTGTCCCACACAAGGGCTCCCAAGCAGCCCCCAACAGCAGCATCACCAAGCGTCCTGCATGAGGGGTCCCAGCCTGAGGTTTTTGTCTCATAAACAACCTCAGGGTAACTGCCCACCTATCTGGTCATCAAATTGACCAAGGAGTGTGTTCTACAGTGTGGCCACCAGATGGAGATCTTGGATGCTCTTTTCCACGGAGGACATGTACCTGGGTGGACCATTATTCCCAGAGGGTGGCCTTTGTTCCGCTGCTCTAAGTGCCTGATAGCCTTCAAAAAGAAGGAATTTGTGGGGGAGGGAGGCATGAACTGGAGAAAGAGTTCAATATTGACTTCTTGCTTAGCAAGTTCGGGAACCTTAGATTCACCCCCTTCAACCTCCCCATTAGCAGTGATTATTCTGAAGGGTTATTAGAAAAATGCATCCTGAAAGAAAGAGAAGATGTGATCAGATGGGGATGTGGGCAGATGCAGGAGCTACTTGATGGGGCCGCTTCAGCTTGTGCCTGACGCTCTGCATACATTGTCTCCATTTATCCTCGCAACACACCCACCTGGGGGCCTTTAGAGAGAGGCTTAGTAACCAGCCAGAGTCACACAGTAGACCTGAGTCCAGTTCTCCCCACCACCCCAAGGGGTCTCTTGTTTATCATTAACGTGAGAGAGTTCCTCATCTGTAACCCAGGGGAGTGGATTGACTGCTGTCTACATTTGGGGGACCATATAATTCACTGCCTAAAGCAGGACGCTTTGGAGAGTAAGAAGGGGCAGCAAATGGACAGTAGCTGGGACCACAGATGCAAACCTAACACGAGGACACTCTAGCTAAGTTACCTTTCCTCTCTAATGCCCCAAGCTTCTGAGACCCAAGCAGGACTTTTTTTTTAAGCTTTCATGACACTTGTGTGATCATCCAGTGCAGACCCAGTGGAAGAGCTGAGGGAAGAAGGTGAATAAGAAAACTGGAAAGCCTGGACCTTGAGGTTCTGCCTGCGACCAAGGGGGAGGTGGTGCCTTCCCCAGTGAGTGCAGGCAGGTGGAGATTCTGTGCATCCAGGAGTGACTGAACTAAAGGAAGGCTTTCTTGTTTGATAGTTGTTACCTGAACAGCCATGTGTGTATTGTGTTATTTTGATACGTGGTGTGTGTGTGTGTGTGTGTGTGTGTGTGTGTAACAACCATGGTCATCTTGCTGATTATGAAAGTGTTGCTTATCAGTTTATTGCCTCGTGTCTCCCGATCCATCCTTTTTTGCCCGACTGTGATACGGGGAACTGAATCTTGCAAACTTCTCTCCTTTGCTGCGCTTCGCCAGTAGAGGGCGCTGGAGGCGCCGGAGGAAGGGCTACTCTTCCTGGTTGCTGGTGGTGTCCTTCCTTCTGGCTCCTGCGACGTGCAGGATGCCCACGGAGCCTCCTTCACCCCTGTGCATGGCTTTCTGGTGAGTCCTGCAGGCAACTCATCCGGTTTCCGTTGAGTTCAAGAGCACCCCATGGGGCTGGCATCCCGGAAGCTTCCTGGCAAGTCCCTCCAGTGCCTCAGCCAGCTTTCCAGAAATTTCAACCACGTTCCCTTCAGGCAGCTTCTGGAAAGCTTTATTGTCACTCCAGGGGATAGTTTCCTGCTTGACTGTCTCCACCTGCATCACTTCGGCAAACTTCACCATCCAGTGAGCCAGCCCCCCACCCCACACACACACACTCTCCAGCGAGATCTGAATCTCAGCCTAGTGTGTTGGGGGAAGTCTCCCAAGTTAGTTTTTCTGGGGTCCTCTGCCTCGGCCCTAGGACTGTGCCTGCTTCCTGCCCATATCTGCCATTCCCAGATTCTTTAGCATTCCCCTCACCCTTAGTAGCCAATGCCCTGTTACTACATTCCCCTGTTACTACATTCCCCTGTTACTAGTCAATAATTCTTTACTCAACTTTCTCTGTTTAATATTCTGTGTAGTTTGGCTCTCTAGTCTTGGCAAATGGAGGGTTTTTGTTTTTTGTTTTTGTCTTTCAACATCCATCTGTGCTTCATATTGTGTGTTTGCCCTGATTATCAATGGACTTGTTTGTAGGAATACAGGAAATACATTATTTCACTCCACCAAGGGCAGGAGACATGAGTGAGTGTGCTAAGTGGTTTCAGATAAGTGACCCTGACAGTGCATAGAACTGAATAAAGTGTAGAGCCTCCAAAGACCAATTCTCCCTATGTTTTCACGTCCCCTGTATTTAAAACACCATGTTGATTATTGCCACTTTTCAATAAAAGGTGGACAAGTTACCCACCCCTTCTCTAGGCCTCAGGATTTCCTTGAGAGTGTAGGACAAGGTCTTCTCCATACCTTGCAGCTGTGAGAGTTTTACATTCCATGACTGAATGTGTGTTCCAGAATCTTCTATGCTTTCTCATGTTACATAGACATAGAATCTGGCATTCAAGCCTAGGTGTTTCTTTGCCTAGTGAAAGCATCGTTTCCAACAAAGGTGTGACCACCTTGTTGCGCACTGTTGCCTTATTGCACCTTGTTGCAACAAATATGCAACCAACAAAGCTTTCTGTGTTAGTCATTTACGCATTAGTGATAATGAGTGCAGAAAGATCATCTGATCCAATACTCACCTTTGCAGAGGAGTTGATAGAGGCCCTGATGATTAATTGACTTGCTTAGGGCTACACAGTTGGTTTTAACAAAGCCAGGACCAGCACCCAGGGTGCTTGGGTCCCAGTTCAGTTCCTTGCATCATATTGCTCCTGTACCATCTTTTAAATTCCCTACTAGTTATTTTCTTGAGATTATGTTTGAATGGCAGTAGGAAGACAAGCTACTGTATTCCTGAGATTAGGGGTGAGAGGTGGCAGTCATTTATAGGAGAAAAATACAAGGGGATTCTAAGGGGAAGGTAAGGGAATTCTGAAGACAAACTTTCCCTTTAGCTGTTGGTAAATGCAAAATGCAGTTCCTTAAACCAAAATATTTTAAGGATGCTTTTATTAAGGTCAAATCTCTCACCAACTTTATGGAGTAAGAAGGCTCTTCATTTATTTGTGTGATCGAATTCAGTGTTTCTCATCTGGGGGCAACTTGATTTCCCAAAGGACATATGGCAATGTCTGGAGATGTTTTTTATTGCCAGGACTAGGCAGGGGGGCACTACCGGCATCTAGTGGGTAGAGGCCAAGGATGCTGCCAAACATCCTAAAATGCACAGGACAGTCCCCTATAACAAAGAATTATCTGATCCAAAATGTCAATAGTTGAGAAGGCTGTCAATAGTTGCCAAGGTTGAGAAATCCAATAGTCAATGTCAATAGTTGAGAAGGTTGTCAATAGTTGCCAAGGTTGAGAAATCCTGATCTGCTCCAACATGTTTCTTAAAATCGACTCACAGAGCTGATAGTAGCCATCCTAATGTGTGTGAGGTACTATCTCATTGTGGTTTTCATTTACATTTTCTTAATGATTAGTGATGGTGAACATCTTTTCATGTGCTTATTGGGCATTTGTTTATCTTCTTTGGAGAAATGTCTGTTCAAGTCCTTTGCCTGCTTTTTAATCAGGCTGTTAGTTTATTTTTGTTGTTGTTCTTTATGTATTCTGGATATTAACCCCTTACCAGATATATGATTTGCAAATATGTCTGTGTTCTGGTGGATGAGGCTGGATCTTGTCTTTCTGGTGGGCAGGACCACATCCAGTGGTGTGTTTTGGGGTGTCTGTGGACTTATTATGATTTTAGGCAGCCTCTCTGCTAATGGGTGGGGTTGTGTTCCTGTCTTGGTAGTTGTTTGGTATGGGGTGTCCAGCACTGGAGCTTGCTGGTCATTGAGTGGAGCTGGGTCTTAGCATTGAGATGGAGATCTCGGGGAGAGGTCTCGTCAACTGATATTACGAGGGGCCAGGAGGTCTCTGGTGGACCAATGTCCTGAACTTGGCTCTCCCACCTCAGAGTCTCAGGCTTGATGCTCGGCTGGAGCACCAAGACCATTTCAGCCACACAGCTCAGAAGAAAAGGGAGAAAAGAAAAAAAAAAAGAAAGAAAGAAAAAATAAAGAAAATAAAGTTATTAAAAATATATTATTAAAATTAAAAAGTAATTATAAAAAAAGAAGAGAGCTACCAAACCAATAAACAAATCCACCAATGATAACAAGACCTGAAAACTATACTAAAGAAAAACGGACAGAGAGAACCCTAGGACAAATTGTGAAAGCAAACCTATACAGACAAAGTCACACAAAGAAGAGTACAGATACACACTCACAAAAAGAGAAAAAAAAATATATATATATAAAGGAAGAAAGCAGCCAAATCAATAAACAAATCTACCAGTGTTAATAAGCTCTAAATACTAAACTAAGATGAACATAAAACTAGAAACAAATTAGATGCAGAAAGCAAACCCTAAGTCTACAGTCACTCCCAAAGTCCACTGCCTCAGTTTTGGGATGATTCGTTGTCTATTCAGGTATTCCAGAGATGCAGGGTACATCTGGTTGATTGTGAAGATTTAATCCGCTGCTTCTGAGGCTGCTGGGAGAAATTTCCCTTTCTCTTCTTTGTTCGCACAGCTCCCGGGGCTCAGCTTTGGATTTGGCCCTGCCTCTGCGTGTAGGTCGCCGGAGGGCATCTGTTCTTCGCTCAGACAGGACGGGGTTAAAGGAGCCGCTGATTTGGGGGCTCTGGCTCACTCAGGCTGTGGGGAGAGAGGGCTATGGAGGGCAGGGCGAGCCTGCAGCGGCAGAGACCAGTGTGACGTTGCACCAGCCTGAGATGCACTGTGTGTTCTCCCGAGGAAGTTGTCCCTGGGTCACGGGACCCTGGCAATGATGGGCTGCACAGGCTCCCAGGTTGGGAGGTGTGGATAGTGACCTGTGCTTACACACGGGATCTTGGTGGCTGCAGCAGCAGCCTTAGCATTTCATGACCGTCTCTGTTGTCCGTGCTGATAGCCGCGGTTCACACCCATCTCTGGAGTTCATTTAGGTGGTGCTCTGAGTCCCCTCTCCTAGTGCACCCTGAAACAATGGTCTCTTGCCTCTTAGGCAGTTCCAGACTTTTTCCCGGACTCCCTCCTGGCTGTGGTTCACGAGGCCCCTTCAGACTGTGTTCATGCAGCCAACCCCAGTCCTCTCCCTGGGATCTGACCTCTGAAGTCAGAGCCTCAGCTCCCAGCCCCCACCCATCCTAGCGGGTGAGCAGACAAGCCTCTCAGGCTCATGAGTGCTGGTTGGAACTGAATCTCTGTGCAGGAATTTCTCCACTTTGCCCTCTGCACCCCTGTTGCTGTACTCTCCTCGGTGGCTCTGAAGCTTCCCCCTTGCCCACCCCCCATCTCCACCAGTGAAGGGGCTTCCTAGTGTGTGGAAACTTTTCTTCCCTTACAGCTTCCTCTCAGAAGTGCAGGTTCCATCCCTATTCTTTTGTCTCTGTTTTGCCTTTTTTCTTTTGCCCTACCCAGGTATGTGGGGAGTTTCTTGCCATTTGGGAAGTCTGAGGTCTTCTGCCAGCATTCAGTAGCTGGTCTGTAGGAGTTGTTCCACATGTAGATGTATTTCTGATGTATTTGTGGGGAGGAAGGTGATCTCCATGTCTTACTCTTCTGCCATCTTGAAGGTCCTACCCCTTTGATGCTATTTTAAATGAAGTTATTTTCTTAATTTCCTTTTCAGTTTGTCCATTGTTAGTGTATAGAAATGCAACTTAGTTTTGCATGTTAATTTTGTATCCTACAACTTTGTTGAATTCATTTGTTAGTTCTAACAGATTTTTTGTGTATGGAATTTTTAGGATTTTCTACATATAAAATAATATCATCTGCCAACAGGAATAGCTTTTCTTCTTCTCCTATTTGGATTCATTTTATTTCTTTTTCTTTTCTTTTTTTTCTTGTCTAATTGCTTTGGCTAGAACTTCCATTACTACGTTAAGTAGAAGTGACAAAAGCAGGCATTCTTGTCTTACTCCTGATCTTCGAGGAAAAGCTTTCAGTCTTTTGCCACTGAGTCTGAAGTCAGCTGTGGACTTTTCCTATATGACCTTTGTTATGTTGAGATATTTTCTTCCATTCCTAGTTTGTTAAACATTCTTTTTTCTTATCATGAAAGGGTGTTGAATTTTGGCCAATCTAGCTAAAGATTTGTCAGTTTTGTTGATCTTTTCAAAGAACAAACTCTCAGTTTCACTAATTTTTCTCTATTGCTTTTGTATTCTGCATTTAATTTATCTCTGCTCTAATCTTTATTATTATTTTTCTCCTTTTTCTAGCTTTAGGTTTAATTTGTTCTTCTTTTTCTAGTTCCCTAAAGGTATAAAGTTAGGCAGTTGACTTGAATTCTTTTTTTTTTTTAATTGGGGTGTAGTTGTTTTACTGTAGTTGTGTTAGTTTTTACTGTACAGTGAAGTGTAGTCCCCTGTGCTATACAGCAGGTTCTCATTAGTTATCTATTTTATACATATTAGTGTATATATGTCAATCCCAATCTCCACATTCATCCCAACCCCCTTTCGCCCCTTGGTGTCCATACATTTGTTCTCTATGTCTGTGTCTCTATTGAATTTTTCTTTTTTAATGTAAGTGTCTATAGATATAAGATTTACTTTTAGCACTACTTTTGCTGCACCCCATAAGTTTTATTTTGCTTTTATTTCATTTGTCTCAAGATATTTTCCAATTTCCTTTGTGATTTCTTCTTTGATCCATTGGTTGTTTAAGATGGGCCTCTTAAACATGAAGAGATAATCTGGGGCAATCTGATCCTCTCTGAGGAATCTGGACTAGGAAATGTCCAGAAAATGGATCCATTATCAGTAGGAGCTAAGGCTGAAAGACTGTAATGTGGAAAGATGTCAAGGTCTACCACAAACAATCTGAATTATAATAAAGCAGACATGGGAGACATGAAGAAGCTAGAAGGAAGTGCATATGGCCCAGGAGAGAAACCATGGGAATCACCAGTTCCTAAGTAGTTACAGTTCCTGGTAGCACTCCATTAAATTTCTATTATCAGTTTGGAAATAATTATAATCTCCCTCTTCCCTAAGGTGAATTGAGTGAGTCTCTGGTAATTGTGACAAAGCGATTTCAGTGTATACTACGATCTCAATTAAAACACATATTTTTAAAAGTTTGCTTGGGTAAAAGACTAGAAGAGAAAACACCAGGCTGTTAACAGTGGGTATTTCTATGGTGGTAGTATAACTGGCAATATTAATTTCTTCTTATATACTATTATGTAGTTTCCAAATTTGGGGAATGTCTGTGTATTACTGTTATAATCTATTAACAAAAATGTAAACCTATCCACATATGGAACTCTGTGTCCTTGCTCTAGGACAGGGAGATTATCAGTCTCCCTATCTTCAAGAAATAAACGATCAAACACCAGCCACATAGCCACGATCAAAGTGACTTGGGATGAATTCTGGTAAGATAGTTGCAGCAGCATAGTTTTAAAATTTATGTAAGTCCCTCATTAAGGTATATACAAAGACCATGGACATATCTACAACAAAACTGAGTGAAAAGATATGCTTATAAACTTGAAAATATGAGTAGGGGAGAGACAAGTCACTGACAGCTACAAGATCTGGCTTATATCAGCATTTATGCAGAATGAAGACAAGGGACCTCTGAGGGCCCTACAAAAAGAACTCCAGAATCACCACTGGAAAACACAGTGGACCAATTTGAGAATAGCAGCTTCAACTGGAAGAGGTTCTGCAGAATCCAGTATATGAATGAGCGCAGAGACCTCAAGAGATCTGAAGTACTGGAGTAATGTGGGCCCTGTTATCTCATGAAAAGAAAATACTAAATGACTTGCAGGAGAGAGACCTACCCTGAGAATAAACTGCTTAGGGTGGAGTTGAAACTGAGCAAGACAGGGACAATAAAGGCATGGGAAAGAAAAGATCCAAGGGAAGGAAGTAGAGGAGGCAGATATCACAAAGTAGAAACTACAGTTTTTATTGCTTCATAAAAACAACATAGGAAGGAAGCCAGAGCTGTGAAAAGCTGGCCACTCACACTTCTAAAAGTACAAGAAATGTCGTTTCCCTTAAAAATGAACAACAGAAAAAGATTTCCAAAGAATATAAACAAAATCAATATAAGAAGATGGAAAAAAGGAATAGAATAATGTCCCTACACAAATGATGAAAACAGGCTAAAAAAGACATGTCCACAAACCATGTGAAACTATACCCTAATTTTCCAACTGAGCTAAAGTTATTTTAAAAATGATGGAAAGGACCATATAAAAATGAATTGGGAAAGCTCAGAAATGAGGTCATAGAGAAAAGGAAGATTTGAAAAGACAGGCTAACATTCAGAAAAGAGTTAGCACTAAAGGAAAAAAATTATAAATGAAAACTGAACTAAAATGAACACAAGAGTCATGAATGACAGTAGATAGTGCCGTAAGACATAGAGAAGATGGAAAGCAGAAAAATTTAAATATCAAGAAGAAACGAAGAGTTTTTTAAGAGTATTCAAGGAAAAAATTATAGCTATAGAAGATGTGGAAAGAAGATACAACCTATGTGTAAGAGGGGATCACAAAGAAGACCAAAGCACTGGAAAAGAACAAATACTACAATCTGTAAAATAAAGAACATTCTTGAATTAGAAAAACAAAAATTTTGAAGCATATTGAAAGGACACAGCACGTATCTAGGAAAACTGAACCAAAATGACAACACTGAGACACAGTCTAGTAAAAATGACAAGATTTTATTGGGAAAAAATCCAGTGGGAAGCCAGACAACAATATAATGCCATCATCTATAAGGAAAGGAAAATCAGATTGTGATCAGACTTTTCAACATCAACACTGGATTTCTGTATTCAGCTAAACCATCCTTTGAGCAAAAGGGCACAGCTAATTGCTTTTACCATGTAGGAATGAGACAATATTATTCTCATGGTCTATTTCTCAGGAATGTATTACAAAACAACTACAAATAACCAAAACATTTGACTGGAAAGACATCAGTGCAAGGACTGGTGGTAGATATTAAATATATGTTTAATATGTAAAATATTAAATATATGTTTACGGTGGCTCTAAAATAAATGGTGCTTATGAGTACAGTATGTAATGGCTATATGTGCTAACAATGTAAATACATTTTGTTCAGGATTTTTGCATCTATGTTCATTAGTGATATTGGTCTATAATTTTCTTTTCTTGTGATATCTTTGGTTTTGGTATCAGGGTGATGGCTTCGTAGAATGAATTTGGGAGTGTTCCTCTCTCTGCAATATTTTGGAATCCAACAGCACATTAAAAGGATCATATACCATGATCAAGTGGGTTTTATCCCAGGGATAAAAGGATTCTTCAATATATGCAAATCAATCAATGTGATACACCACATTAACAAATTAAAGAATAAAAACCATATGATCATCTCAATAGATGCAGAAAAACTTTTGACAAAATTCAGTACCCATTTATGATAAAAACTCTCCAGAAAGTGGGCATAGAGGGAACCTACCTCAACATAATAAAGGCCACATATGACAAACCCACAGCAAGCATCATACTGAATGGTGAAAAACTGAAAGCATTTCCACTAAATCAGGAAAAAGACAAGGAAGCCCACTCTCACGACTCTTTTTTTTTTTTTTTTGCTGTACATGGGCCTCTCACTGCTGTGGCCTCTCCCATTGTGGAGCACAGACTCCGGACGCGCAGGCTCAGCGGCCATGGCTCATGGGCCCAGCCGCTCCGCGGCATGTGGGATCTTCCCGGACCAGGGCATGAACCCGTGTCCCCTGCATTGGCAGGGGGACTCTCAACCACTGCGCCACCAGGGAAGCCCTCACCACTCTTATTCAACACAGTTTTGGAAGTCCTATTCACTGCAATCAGAGAAGAAAAAGAAATAAATGGAATACAAATTGGAAAAGAACTAAAACTGTCACTCTTTGTTGATGACATGATACTATACATAGAAAATCCTAAAGATGCCACCAGAAAACTACTAGAACCAATCAATGAATTTCGTGAGGTTGCAGGATACAAAATTAATGCACAGAAATCTCTGGCATTCCTATACACCAATAATGAAATATCAGAAAGAGAAATTAAGGAAATACTCCCATTTACCATTGCAATAAAAAGAATAAAATACCTAGGAATAAACTTGCCTAAGGAGGTGAAAGACTTGTACTCAGAAAACTATAAAACACTCATGAAAGAAATCAAAGAAGACATAAACAAATGGAGAAATATACCATGTTCTTGGATTGCAAGAATCAATATTGTGAAAATGACTATACTACCCAAAGCAATCTACAGATTCAGTGCAATCCCTATCAAACTACCAATGGCATTCTTCACAGAACTAGAAGAAAAAATTTTACAGTTCATATGGAAACAGAAAAGACACCGAATAGCCAAAGCAATCTTGAGAAAGAAAAATGGAGTTCAAGGAATCAGGCTCCCCAAGTTCAAACTATACAACAAAGCTACAGTAGTCAAGACACTATGGTATTGGCAGAAACACAGAAATATAGATCAATGGTACAGGATAGAATGCCCAGAGATAAACCCACACACATATGGTCACCTAATTTATGACAAAGGAGGCAAGAGCATACAATGGAGAAAAGACAGCCTCTTCAATAAGTGGTACTGGGAAAACTGGACAGCTACATGTAAAAGAATGAAATTAGAACACTACCTAACACCATAGACAAAAATAAACTCCAAATGGATTAAAGACTTAAATGTAAGACCAGACACTATAAAACTCTTAGAGGAAAAACACTCTTTGATATAAACCACAGCAAGATCTTTTTTGACCCACTTCTTAGAGTAACGGAAATAAAAACAAAAATAACAAATGAGACTTAATTAAGCTTAAAAGCTTTTGCACAGCAAAGGAAAGCATAAACAAGACAAAAAGACAACCCTCAGAATGGGAGAAAATATTTGCAAATGAAACAACAGACAGAGGATTAATCTCCAAAATATACAAACCACTCATGGAGTTCAATATCAAAAAAACAAGCAATCCAGTTAAAAAATGGGTGGAAGACCTAAATAGACATCTTACCAAGGAAGAGTTACAGATGGCCAAGAGGCACATGAAAAGATGCTCAACATCACTAATTATTAGAGAAATGCAAATCAAAACTACTATGAGGTATCACCTCATGCCAGTCAGGATGGCCATTATCAAAAAATCTAGAAACAATAAATGCTGGAAAGGGTGTGTTGGAAAGGGAACCCTCTTGCACTGTTGGTGGGAATGTAAATTGGTACAACCACTATGGAAAACAGTATGGAGTTTCCTTAAACTAAAAATAGAACTACCATATGACCCAGCAATCCCACTACTGGGCATATACCTGAGAAAACTATAATTCAAAAAGAGACACGTGGGGCAGTGTTTGAGAATCTGCCTGCCAATGCAGGGGACATGGGTTCAAGCCCTGATCTGGGAAGATCCCACATGCCACGGAGCAACTGCGCCTGTGAGCCACAGCTACTGAGCCTGCGCATCTGGAGCCTGTGCTCCGCAACAAGAGAGGCCGCAACAGGGAGAGGCCCACTCACCATGATGAAGAGTGGCCTCCACTCACCGCAACTAGAGAAAGCCCTCACACAGAAATGAAGACCCAACACAGTCAAAAAAAAAAAAAAAAAGAGACACGTACCACAGTGTTCATTGCAACACTATTTACAATAGCCAGGACATGGAGCCAACCTAAATATCCATCTACAGATGAATGGATAAAGAAGATGTGGCACATATATACAATGGAATATTACTCAGCCATAAAAAGAAATGAAATTGAGTTTTTAAGTGAGATGGATGGACCTAGAGTCTGTCATATAGAGTGAAGTAAGTCAGAAAGAGAAAAACAAATAACTGTATGGTAATGCATATATATGGAATCTAAAAAAAAAAAAAAAAGGTACTGATGAACCTAGTTGTTGGACCAGAATAAAGATGCAGACATAGAGAATGAACTTGAGGACATGGGGTGGGAGGGCAAAGCTGGGGCGAAGTGACAGTAGCATCAACATATATACACTACCGAATGTAAAATAGTTGGCTGGTGGGAAGAAACAGCATAGCACAGGGAGATTGGCTCAGTGCTTTGTGATGACCTAGATGGGTGGGATAGAGAGGATGGGAGGGAGGCTCAAGAGGGAGGGCATATGGGGACATGTGTATGCATATGGCTGATTTGCTTTGTTGTGCAACAGAACTAACACAGTATTGTGAAGCAATTATACTCCAATAAAGATCTATTAAAAAAGAAAAGAAAAACAAAAAATATATAAATGAAAAGAACATGGAGCAAATTCAGCAACCCAGCCTCTCCTTGCTAGTAATCCATACCCACTTCAGACTTTCCTGGGAATCCAGCTTATGGAAAACTCAACTTTCCAGAGCCGGGCTATAGCCTATTGTGTGATTGCCGGATGCTCTATACCAAACCTTGGCTGACCACTCATCATAGTGAAGGGTCTGAAGCATCAAGAAAGTATTGACCTCTGTCTAAGAAGAGGCTGCATTTTAGAAAACTTACATTAACTGGCTAACACAAAAGAAGTCTTGATTTCCAGGAGAAGAGGGCTCAGTCATCTGAAAAGCCCACCAATATAGAACCTCCCACACCCCCAGTCTCCAATGATGCAGGATAAATGGAGGATGAGGTAGTCTCCACTCATACATCTTTTGCTTGTTTCATTTTGATATCTTCAATGACATATGCCGCTGATGCCAATGCAAAATGTTAGAAAGGGGCAGTTTCACCTGTGAATATTAACATAAAGCAAAAAGTCTCAGAACAAGGGCCGTCTGTATTCAAAAAATAATACCATGCTAAGGAACAACACCACAGAGAGTGCAGCAACTCTGATTTCTAATGGAATCTGGATGAGGGGCTCATTAGAGATTCAAGGCTTGTGACTCACTTTAATTAAAATTTGAGCTGGGAGAGCTTGGAGAAACCAGCCTAACGAATGAAGTTTAGAAGAGAGGGAGGGGAGAAAGGGGCAGGATATTGATATGAATAAAGGAGACCTTAATTAAAGGATTAATGATGACAAGAACAATAAAAATCGCTTCATCCTCACTTTGTGTCTGCAGTTGGACAAAATACTTTGTGAGTCGTCAGGCTGAGGCTGCCCTTTGTGACTCAGAGAGAGTGAAATGCTGGGACCATACAGGAAATACTTGTCCTTATATCCTTTGGATGTTTTGCACAATTGAATATTTGACTGAATGATCCCATCTGATTCTTCACTTCACGAGTTACGTATAGACTCAGCCGCCTCATTTAAGAGGAGAGCCCTTCTTGGAAGACTTAATGATGATTAAGATGCCCCTACACCCAAACTAAACTGTAAAATAACTGCAAGAAGTTTCAATAAATCCCCCTTTCTCCTTGGTGGCTACTTGAATTATTTGGGGGCAAAAGATTGAAAATCAAATGCTTTCAAAAGAATTTTTTGACTCACATTGTTTTTGCCTAAGCCTGTGCTTTGTCTGCCTAGGGGGTCCTTCGGCAGTGCCTGAGTGCAGCTGAAATGATGGCCACTCCCACTGCACTGTTCTGAATTGATTCCTTTGGCTGCCCACTGTCCTCTCTTTTAGGTCTTGGAATTGAGCCCATAACAGGGACTACAAAGCAAAGGGTCTCAGCACATTCATATTTTATATTTGCATGCTTCCTTTCCTAGAACCTCTTTTCTTTGCCCAATATTTCCTGGCCATAAGAGCCTAGGTGAAGAGAAGAATTCACCCAGATTTCAATATGTTAGCTATGACTCATGTCTTGCTGAGTTTCCTAAATTAGGATTCTGTTTAAAATGACCTTAATGCAGAGACTCTGGTTAAGATGATAAATAAACTTTCATAAGCATTTAAACCTACAAAATTAATTATGAATATCTTATGCAACTATATCTGTAAGTAAACTCCACAGCACTGGGCTTCATTTAGACCACCAATCCCTCTGCACACAGCAAGTTGGCAACATTTCACTGGCTAGAAGTGGCTTGAGCTGGCTCTCCTTGCTCCTCATGTCTGTTGTCCACTGCAGACTTGCCTGATGTCCAGGGAGCAGATGCTCAGAGCTGGGTGATGCCCACACACCGATCCCTTTGCAGACAGCTCTGCACCTGCATCCCTCTCATCCCGGGGCTCTTCCAGCCCTTGCTTGGAAGGTTTTCAAGTTCTCTCTGTTCCTCTTCTTTTTCCTTCTCTTCTTCCTCTTCCTTCTCTGTCTTACTCCTTTATCTTCTCCTTTTCCTCTTACTTGTAGTGGAAATTAGTATGTGTTTCTCCTGTGGTTTTCCCCTTCTCATTGGGAGGAAAAGAAAGGCCTCTGTTATGGGCTGAATTTTGTTCCCTCAAAATTCATATGTGGAAGCCCTAACTCCCAGTACTTCAGAATGTGACTGTATTTGAAGGGGTAATTAAGTTAAAACAAGGCCGATATTGTGGGCCCTAAATCCAACACGTCCTTATAAGAAGAGGAAATTAGCCCCAGACACATACAGAAGGAAGACCATATGAAGACACAGAGGAAGATGGCCTTCTATAAGTCAAGGAGAGAGGCCCCAGAAGAAACCAACCCTGCTGACACCTTGATCTTGGACTTCCAGCCTCCCGAACTGTGAGGAAATAAGTTTCTGTTGTTTATGCCAGTCAGTCTATGGCATTTTTGTTATGGCAGCCTAAGCTAACTAAAACAGCCTCCTAGAAGTGCCATGAGGAAAATTACCCCCAAACTCATTCCAGTTCCTCCAGCATCCTCCACCTCCACCTCTAAAACAAATATTCTTTCTCTATTCTATCCTGAAAACAGAAAACAGCCAATGTCTTCACTACCAGGTGGTCTGGTTGCAGACACATGGTGAAGATGAGAAAGTTATATGTGTAAAGCAGAGTTGCAGGAACTAGCCTGTGATCTTTGCTGAGAAGGCATGAATACCCCTCAACTACCCACACAATTAGGCTTCATTGTGCTTTCAAAGATACCTTCATCTTTATTACGCATTGTATCCCCACAACAGTTGGAAAAGGAGAAAATGTTCAAAAAATTAAATTTACAGATGAGGAAATCATTGTTGATCCAAGGCCATACAACTCCCTGCTCCTAGAGTTTATATTAGTTAATGTGGTGGACATTAGTGTTGTCACCAAATAGTTCCACATTTCCACCTTCTGAGCAGAGGGCAGGACTGTACTTCCCAAAAGCTTTTGAAGGAAATCATATCCACATAACCTGATTTTAATGTGAGGGAAATGATAGATGTCACCTCAGGGCAGAAGCTTTTAGGGCCAGTGTGTCATTCACAAGATTCTCTTCCCAGCCTCCTCTATGGCCCTGAGGGATTGTGACGAACAGATTTCCCTGCCAACCCCAAGGGGCAGATGGCCTGAGTGAGAAATTAACTCATATCAAGCCACTGTGATGTGAATGTCATTTGTTATCATGCATACTCTAACCTATCCTGACTAATACAGCTAAGATGCTTTCAGCTGAAGGAAAAAGCAAATCCATCAGAAAATGGCTCACAATAAGGACATTGATTATCTCCTGTAACACAAAGTATGTAAATAGAGTAGTTTGACTTTGGGCAATTCTGAGACTCAATGGTGCCCTCAAGGATCCAGGTATTTACCCACCTACCATCCTCAGCACTTTAACTACTCCCCTCAGAGGGGCAAAAGAGTGTCAGCAGCTCCAGACATCAGACTCACATACAAAAATATCCGGAGTCAGAGAGAGAGAGAGAGAGAGAGAGAGAAACATTCTGACAGGTTATTTCCTATTCTTTTTAGGAACAAGCATAACCTTTCCAGAAGCCCCTGTCCTTCCCCCAGTGGAGTTTGGAGTTTCCTTTAAGCCACCTTGGCCAGAACTGTGTCACATGTCTACCACACTGTCAAGGAGGAAGGAATCAATGCTGATTTGCTAGACTAGCTCCTTCCCCAGGGGCAGCCAAGGGGCCCATTCTTCCCTGAAACATAAGGCCGCCTAATTTTGTTTGCAAGAAAGAAGGATACAGTTGTGAGGTCACCCAACTGTGTTTATTACAAAGGGGATTCAGGAACCTGAGTCTCACATACCAATCATTCCAAGAGTCAGAGAACAGAACAGACAATGCTCAAACGCTGATGCTTTGTAAATAAGCAGAGAAAGAGTCAGAACTTTGTCTGATAGACCAGCAAATTCCCCGAGGGAAGGAGCTATGCATTCTTCATGCTCCTTGGAGTTGGTGCTAGGCAGACAATTCAGCACCAGAGAAAACCTTGGATCCATCTTCAGGCAGGCAAGTGTTAATATTTCTTGCACATGCAGATGTGAACACTGAGACCTCCTGAGGTGGTGACTTCCTGGGTTCTCAGCCAGGTAGTAGTGCAAGAGGCCCAACATTCAGGACTTCTGCTTCCCGGAACAGTATGCATCCCTTTGCCAGCTCCTGTTTGCACAACAGCACTTGCTGATGGATTCATTAAAGTCCTGTTTACTACTCTCACTTTGGGAAATAAACTAACAATGGAAATTATAACTAGATTTAAGACAAGGATGACAGACCCAGATTGGAAAGTATTAAGGGAAACTGGATATTTGGGGACATCAGGAGCACTCAGAATTTGCTATCTGGAAAAACATCCCCAACGTTTCATTAACCATTTCTCCAGGATCTCCAGCAGAGATATCACTGTGGCCTGTGTAAGCCAAGAGGCTGACCCCGTGTGACAATCCTGACCTCCTTAATGGCCAGGGTACAGGCCAGGGAGTTTCTGATCTCAGAATAACTTTTGCTGAAACATTAAATACTTTTGAAGAAAGGAAATAAATCTTTTTGCAGAAGTAGCTGTGTACTTTTGTGTGTTGGGGGGTATGTATGTGTATGTACGTGTGTGCATGGTGTGTGATGTGAATCCATTTCTTTGCTGGGGTTGGGTGTGAGGAGAAAGGGTACATGTGGCCTTACTAGTTATATTTCTAACACTGCAAATTCCACCCCTAATATAAGGGGAGGGTTTCCATTCTCTTATCCTTGGAACTCCCCAAACATACTTGATCTGTGGGATGCTACTCTGACTATGTTCCCACGAATCACATCAGCATAGAAAAGACCCAGGGAGCGTCCCTGGAGGACTGCTGCTCCCTACTGCCCTGACATCCCACTGGTTACCCCTCAGTTATCGCTGGACTGCCCAGTTGGCTGCAGGAAAGCCAAGCCTTCCTCCAAACAGCAGCGGGGGGAACTTGGGGAGACAGCCCTTCTGTGGCTAGAAGGTTGAGGATTGCTCAGGGCAGGACTTGGGGTGATGGCTGGAAGCAGTTCCACACCCTAGAGGGCTGGCTGCCTTGCACGGTCCCCTTTGGACTGAGTAGAAGCATCACTGTCTTGTGGTTGCAACGCTTCTGGTTTTGTCCAGGGCCATCAAGGATCTTTAGGCCAGTGTCCTGCTGGGGCTTGACCATCTGGCGGTGTGGTGGAGGTGAGTGGAAGCACTTATCTATCCTTTCATTTATTCACTCAACATAGTTATTGAGCACTGTCATATGCTGGGCATTGAGCAAGGCCCTGTAAATGCAGCTAAGAAGAGAGGACAGTCCCTGCACTCTGGACAGTCTAGTTGGGAAGACATTCAGCAAGTAAATAAGCAACCAAGACAGTTACAGAGGGTGATAAGTGCTATGAATGAAATAAATAGAGTGATGCTGCAGAGGAACTGGGGTGCTGCCACATTAGGTAGGGAGGGAGGTCAGAGAATATTTCTCTAAAGAGGAATATACACAGGTGGAGACCTTGAGGCTGAGAATGTCAGTCATGCAAAGTGCTGGGAGTGCATCTCAGGGGGAGAGAACAATGGTTGCAAAGACTCAGGGACAGGAACAGGGAAAGGCTTGTGCCTGGAGCTTGGTGGGATGGGGAAGTGGGGACCAGATCCAGCAAAGATTTGTAGGATCGGCTAAGGAATTTGGATATCAATTTCAGAGCAATGAAAGTGCATGGAAGGTTCTTGAGCAGGAGACTGACATGATGTGATTTACATTGTAAAAGAGCTCCTGATACTTCATGGAGACCAGGTTGAGCCCTATCTTCACAACCTTATTTGTGGTTGTCCCAGCATCCCTGCCAGTGGCTGGTTTTCCTGTCTAGGCAAGTTCAGAGGACCAGATAATCATCAACATCCCACTTCCCCATATTTTAAGAGGGAAATTCTCAGCCTCCCAGGAATGACAGTGAATTCTGGAACTAGTGTAAATAGGGAGAAAGAATATCACAGAGAAGGCAAGAGTTCTCGGCCCTTGTCTCAGTCCTGCTTCAAGAGCTGTGTGGCTAAAGGGGACCCACCCCAATGCCACCAACTTGTTACTTCATTTACAAAACAGACATGCTGACAGGTTATTTCTTGATTACCAAGGCCTGAAACCCCTTTGAAGTTTCTGGATCTGGGATCTATAGTGAAAATGGGTATTAGAATGCCCATTGCAGTGGTGGAAACACTGAGACCCTGAGTGCACCAGGGAGCAGGTAGAGGTCAGGCTGCACACCTCCTCAACTGATAGCACTCCAGGCATTCCAGAGCCCGATTCCCCATCCCTTTCCTGGAGAGCCTCTGTCTCAATCCTCCTGGGATGGAATGACAAAGCCTTCTTTGACTCTCATCCCAGCAGCTTTGAAGGGTGTATCACTTAGGATGATTTCAGTCACAAGTAAAATATTCCCCAACTAGCAGTGGCTTAAATTATTAGGACAATGTTACCTCAATAACAATATTTCACAGGCAGAGTTGTTAAGTGAGTGGCTCCATGATAATGGGGCTGTGGGTCTGTTTCTCTGTGATTTTCTTCACTTCCTCTTATGGTCACAAAATGGCTGCTGAAGCTTGAAGTATAGCACCAGTTCATTCATTCATTCAGCAAAAATTTAATAGTGCTACTATGTGTTGGGCACTTTTCTTGGTATTGGAGACACAATGGTGAATAAAACTTACAGAAATCCCTGCCCTAGATTCCATTGTAGTGGGGAAAAGGGAGACACTGAGCAAAATAAATTTAAAAATTACATAGTATGTTAGTGGTATGTTCTGAGGAGAACATAAAAAGGGAGAATAAGGATTAAGGAGGAGAAGAAGGATGGGAATTTTTTTTTTTAATGATGTGGCAGGTAAATATCTGAGAAACTGACATTTGAGCAAAGTCCTGAAGGGTGTGAAAGAAGGAGCCAGTGAAGATCTGGAGGAGGAGCATTCTAGAAGGACACAGCAAGTGCAAAGGCCCTGAGGTAGAAGTGTGATTAGCATGTTCTAAGAAAGCAAGGAGGCCAGTGGTTGGAGGAGTGTGATGAAGGAAGACCATCATAGGAGATGAGATCAGGGAGAAAAAGGAGGCCTCAAGTCCTTGAGAGAACATGGCAGCCTGTGTAAACACCAAGGAAAGAAAGGCTTCTCCTAGTGCAACTCTTTTGTTTATGAGAGCGGAAACTATTTCCCAGCTGTCCAGCCCCACCCCAAAGACTTTCCCTTGCATTCCACTGGCCAGAACTAGGTCACATGGCCACTTCTAAACCAATCATTGGCATAATTCATTCCCAGGGTCTGGGTCTACCTCCTGCAGGCATGCTGCTGAACACAGTGGAGGTCTGCCAGCAAGGACAAAGGTGGGGTGACTGTTGGCTGTGCAACAAGAGCGCCAGTCACACAGAGACTTTCCATTCAGCAGTTAGCCCTGGAGTCTGCTCCAGTCTCCTGGCTCCCCCAACAGGTTATTAACCCACAGGGCGGGACAGCAGGCAGCAGGGGAGTCTGTCGGTACTTCAAGGGCTTTTCTAAGAATGAACTTTCAAAGTTCCTCTTCCTCCGCTTCTCTCCCAGGTCTCTGGTCCACAAAAACAAGTCTCTTCCACTAAAAGAAAAATAAAACACTTTTAACTATGGAAATTTCAAATGTATTCAAAGTAGGGAGAATAGGATGATGACCCTCAGATGCTCATCTCCCAGCAATTCAGTCTTATTTCATTTATAGCACCTGCCACTCCCGCTGCCCAGTATCCATTCCATTAAAAAGCACAAAAGTCCCTTTGGAATTGTCCTGAGATCTAGCTGGGAGAGAGGCATGGAGGACTAAGACAGTCACTCCACCCAGCCAAAGCTCTTCTGGGCCCAGAGCAGCCATGCTTCTCGCAGTGTCACTTGCCTACAACCAGCTGAAGGACACCAAAGCTTCTCCTGAATCATCCTTGCATCAGCTCTCAACAGCTACAGATGTTC
The DNA here is from genome assembly GCF_000442215.2 of Lipotes vexillifer. Classification (NCBI taxonomy): domain Eukaryota; kingdom Metazoa; phylum Chordata; class Mammalia; order Artiodactyla; family Lipotidae; genus Lipotes; species Lipotes vexillifer. The sequence goes on from NW_006783631.1 coordinate 3,266,999, forward strand.
ACAAAATCATCTATAATCGGGGCACTTGGCCCATTAGGAATTTGAATGGACCAAAGCATAAGCCCTCGGCACTGCTCAGAAAAAGCAAACACGAGCAATGCGAGATTTGACTTCTGTGCAGTTAATTTAAACTCCACTCTGAATATACATCAGCTGCTTTAGTTCCGATCCACTCAGTCCCATCCAAGCCTTGTGTTGAATGATAAACACTGTCGGTAAGGCTAAATCATGACAAGCAAAATGAACTGTTTCCTTCAGCTCAAGTGAAGTTCCTGGGCAAGCGAAGGACACTGCTCAGCCCCACTCAGAAGATCTTCCTCTGTCTGGGTATCAGGGTCTGCTTATGGGAGCCTGGAAAACTAACTTGTCTTACATTTTTGAGGACCTGACAATGTCTTTAGGTGGAAGGGAAGATTAATCAGAAGCTCTTGTAGAAGTTTCTGGGGAACGACACCATTATAAGCCACGTCATTCTGAAGGACAGGGCTCTTGGTACAAGGGCTATCATTAGAGCAGGTAGGAGAAGGGATAAGTTCTTCTGGCTCCTGGCTGCCTGTTGCAGTTTTACTGAATATCACACATGACCAGCTAAGCTGATGAAATATGGGGGAAGGATGAGAGGGTGGAATTACAGACTGACTCTCCCTCTTAACTTCAGGGGGGGATGTACAGGTCACAGTTGGGTCTGTATGAGAGTAACTTAGAGGATTATACTCGTCCCAGCTTCTCCCTCTGAGGAAGACAGTGTGTCCCCAGGGGTGCTAGGACAGAAGGACTTTGTTTCTTTGTGAAGATGGAGTTAGCCTATAAAGGAAGATCAGGCAAGGCTCATAAAAATCCAAACATTTCCCTATCAGATTCTCCTGGTGCCTGAGGTTCCTACATCAGAGCTTCTCCTTTGAGTTAAGACATTAAAGATCCTGATAAAATGTAGATCTATGATCAATGATCTTGATGTGTAGACCTTAATTCAGTCACTCATTCAGTGGACATTTATGACTTCCAGTTCTAAGTCAGACACTATGGTAGGTGCTGTAAGATAGTGGATATTTATCTCAAATGTCAAAGTATAATTTTAAAAAGTTAAGAACATGACTTTCATTAAAAATATAGAGTACCCCTGTGCCACAGATTTTATTCAACATATCAGTTAATGAGTGAGAGAACTGGTAAGATGGTAAAATTAGTCCCAAGAGCACTTTAAGAACTTAGATTAATATAGCCCATCAAGAAAGGTTTTTTTTTTTTAATTTGGCTATGCCAGGTCTTGGTTGCAGCATGCGGGATCTTCTTTGCTGCATATGGGATCTTTTAGTTGTGGCATGTGAGATCTAGTTCCCTGAACAGGGATCGAACCCAGGCCCCCTGCAATGGGAGCATGGAGTCTTAACTGCTGGACCATCAGAGAAGTCATAAGAAAGGTATTTCTTGAAAGAGAGAGAGAGAGAGAGAGAGAGAGAGAGAGAGAGAGAGAGGGAGAGAGAGAGAAAGAGAGAGAGAAAGAAGAAAGAAAGAAAGAAAGAAAGAAAGAAAGAAAGAAAGAAAGAAAGAAAGAAAGAAAGAAAAGAAAAAGAAAGAAAGAAAGAAAGAAAGAAAAAGAAAGAAAGAAAGGGAGAGAAAGAGAAAAAGAAGGGAGGGAGGGAGAGAGGAAGGAAGGAAGGGAGGGAAAAAAAGAAAAAGATTGTCAGGTTAGATAAACACTGATTAATGTCATACCAATGTGACAATAAATGTGGCAATAAAAGCATAACCATTGGGGTTATATTCTTTTGCCAGACTGAAATCTACAGCTAAACATGTAATTTCACTCTATCCAGGCTCTAATCAAATAGTATAAAACACAAGTATGGTTTCCCAGAGAAATTAATAACCCTTTAGCAGGCTTGTTAAACAAGGCCCTGGTACAACATTAAAGGACTTGCTGTGCTTCCTTTTGATTTTCAAGATTTTGATAAATTTTTCTTAACACAAGAGATGTAGAATAACATGCCTATCACCCTTAGTTGAGACTAAAACCTAGCTCAATGAGAAGAGATGGAGGAGAAAGTTTGGGCCTATGAGTCAGGAGACCCGGGTACCAGTCCTATCATCAGGTGTCGTGTGACCTTGTGCAAGTCACATTACCTCCTAAGCCATGAATTCTCTCTCTGTTCAATGAGATGCAGAACTGGGTAAGGCTCCAGGGCCCCCTTCGGCCCTGATATTTTCTGAATCACAGCAGATAATGAAGCAAGGCTGTCAGGGAAATCCCCTTGTCTGTAGTGACAGACCAGTGGGGAAGCGCCATGGTAGGTCTTTGGATAACTGAAGGGAGGTGGTGGGTGGAGGAAGGTGGGGAGAGGGTGCACAAGGGCACTGCATGCAAAGACGGAGCACTAAGAGAGAAATTAAAAGATTTCACCTCTTGGGCTTCCCTGATGGCGCAGCGGTTGAGAATCTGCCTGCTAATGCAGGGAACACGGGTTCGAGCCCTGGTCTGGGAGGATCCCACATGCCGCGGAGCAACTGGGCCCGTGAGCCACAGGTGCTGAGCCTGTGCGTCTGGAGCCTGTGCTCCGCAACAGGAGAGGCCGCGATAGTGAGAGGCCCGCGCACTGCAATGAAGAGTGGCCCCCGCTTGCCACACCTAGAGGAAGCCCTCGCACAGAAACAAAGACCCAACACAGCAAAAATTAATTAATTAAAAAAAAAAAAAGACAGCTTTCTGTGAGAATTGACAAGGTACTTTGAACTAATACTTACCATATTGCCTGACACATAGCTAACTTTTGGAGATACTTATAAAACTGTATTATTAAAAAAAAAAAAAAAAAAAAAAAAAAAGATTTCACCTCTAGGCTCTCACCTTCTCCCAGTCTCTCCTCCCCATCAGTACTCTGGGGTGTCAAAGGGTCAGAAGAGGCCAGGTCAAGCTACAGTAACAGACTGATTATGAAATCTCAATGGCTTAACCCAACCAAAGTTTATTTCTTCCTTATGGAATTCTGGTGGGCAGCCGTCCTCCATGTGATGACTGAGCAGTTCACACTTTTTCTATCCTATAGCTCTGCTATCTTTCCATGGGCATTCCGAGTCACTGTGGCAGGGCAAGAGATAACATGGAACACTCACACCAGCTTTTAACCACATATAACTTGTACTCATGGGCCATTAGCCAGAACTAATCTCATGGCTCCAACTAAATCAAGGGAGCGAAGTAATAAATCCTCCATGGGTCTAGAAGAAGAGAAGACCAGATACTTGTGAGTCCTGACCTGGAAAGGACCCAGCTCCTGTAAAGACTGAAGGCCTTTCAAGTGTTCCAAGGTACCCCCATCCATCGTCTGACTCTAGAACATCAGCTGGAATAAGGAAGAGTTCAGCTGGAATAAGGAAGTATTCGGCCAGGTACCTGCACATTCTGTCCAGCCAATACTCAACATCTGAGGGTTTCAAAAAGCCTCCAAGCCTGGCTCTTGTTGACACAGTTCAAGGAGAGGAAGTTTGATTCTCCTGAGTTTTTAGATTCAATGTGGACAGTCACTTTGCATCCCCAGGAAGCCAAAGCAGCATTCTTGATCTCCTAGTGAGCTGTGCTCTAAAGTTTCTGCCTGGATCATTGCTAAACCCCACTTCCCTGTGTCCTGGAGGAAAGAAAGTTCTTCTCAAAAGAGAAATAAGAGCTTCCTTGGTGGCACAGTTGTTGGGGGTCCGCCTGCCGATGGAGGGGACATGGGTTCGTGCCCCGGTCCGGGAAGATCCCACATGCCGCGGAGTGGCTGGGCCCGTGAGCCATGGCCGCTGAGCCTGCGCATCTGGAGCCTGTGCTCCGCAATGGGAGAGGCCGCAGCGGTGAGAGCCGCGCCCCCACCAACCAGAAAAAAAGAGAAATGACTTTTATTTGCTCCCTTTTTGTCCCTTATATGTAACCTTGATTGTTTCGGAGCCTGGAATCTCTGACAAGATTACAAGTTCCTTGGGTAGGGGCAATCGATGTTGGTTTTTCTGTACCTGACACCCCAGGCTGAGAGAATGCTTGAGATTGGTGTTGTGTACTGACTCATGCATGCCTGATCAGAGCGCTGTAGGGATATTGACCTATAGGACCATTGCATTGTGGCTGCTAGTCAAGGATGCTGGTCAGAGATGTGAGGAGGGTGCTTGTGTAAACAGGCAGACCCATGAGAGTCTCTGACCCTTCCCCAACCACAGTTACCAATTTCTCTCTCTGTCACTTTCTCTCTCAACTTGTTCCAAATAGTATTTGAGGCTTCATAGAGATACACAGACAACTTAAGATTTAAAAATTAACAAGATGAGGGAAGCAGACCATCATTCTAAAAAGAACTCAGGTCAACGTTAAAATTGTTAACATTGTGCTGGTGGCAGAGCCACTGGGAGGGAACCCAGTTCCTGGGGCCACTGGCAGCCTAGCCTTTGCTCAGGACCCAAATAGAAGGTATGGGAGGTGGTACTTGGTGCCTCTGAGGAAACAGTGCCCATGGGATAGGACGTGTAATGGGTGTGCTGCCACAATGTACCAGGGCATGGAAGCCACAGCAGGGATTTGAAGTGTGAATACCAGCTATGCCACTAAATTCCTGTGTGACTTTGGTAAATTATATCAGCTCTCTGAACCTCAGCTTTTTCATATGTAAATGAGAATAAGGACAGTTCCCTTGCAGGGTTTTGTAAAGAATTTCTATCAGTCTCTTGGCGACGTGACGTGCCTGGCTAGTATCTCTCATCAGTGTGGGAACTACAGAAGACTGTAGCTATGCATTTCCCACAAGACTGGGCTCTCCCAGGGCAGAGTCTGGCAGTTCCCCACATTGGTCTGGAAGCTCCCCAAGGAAGGGAGCCCCACATAACAGGTAGCTATTGTTATTATTATCGTTGTTGCAATGACCATATTCCTACCTGAGGAAAAGGTCAGGAGGAAGCAGAGTAGGAGCTCTTGTGACATGTGTTAAGTCTCAGCAAACCCCATCTGGTGGTGTTTGTTCTTTCTCTGCATGTCTCCCTGCCTCCTTCAGTGGACTAGAGGCTCCCTAAGGCCAGGGACCATGTCTGACACATCCCATGTCTCTCACAGGAGATAGTGAATTAGTTCTTGTTGAAGGAAAGCTGAGGCATCCGGGAACCACAAGTAGAGGAACCTTGACTCTCCCTTCCAGGAACTTCAGGAGACATTCTGCAGATTATTTAGGAATACTAACTATACTATTTATCAACAAACTGGGGCAAGGGAGAATGTTATTAACAATCAGTGAATACTTACCGTCATCTTCAGCACAAGTTTGCTAAAGTCTGGAAGGGGTAGAACTCAGGGAGGTCTTGACAGAAATGATCAGGAAGCCCCCAGACTTGATACCTGCTGGAGGAGGCACGTTCCTTGCCCCCTGTCTGATAGGGGAGGCAATGACCTTCAGTTTAGTGAGTGCGTAGTCTGACCTTTACCTGGGGGGCTCACATCTGCTCTGAGCCTGCCTGGACCCTGCCAAAACCTCAATCCCACAGCCCCTTCCCCAAGTATAATCACTGGAATGAGTTTCTTATGCCTCTTTCTGTAAGCAGACATTGCAAATACAAGCTTACTCAATTTTACACTTTTTTTTTGGTGGCATCCCCTGCAGTGTGATCAGCTGCTGGCCCTGAGCACACCCACTGGTATCCACTGAGATTGGCTGGCCTCACAGAGTGCTGGCACCTCTGTCATGTTGCTCAGAGGTTTCCAATACCTTCAGAATCAAGATTCTACCCTCTGTGGCCTTTTGACTTAAGCCCAAGCATTTCCCAGTGCCCAGGTCTTGTCCACTGGTGCTTTTATAGCTCCTTAGGGTATCTTTCCCCACATCACACTGGGATCTGTGGGTTTTGAGGAATGTCTTCAGGTGTGGTGCCCCGTCACTCCCAATGTTGGGGAACCCAAGTTCATTTCATGTGCCCGACACAGTGAGGCTGAACAAACTGAAACGTCGGAGTTTGGAACAGAGAAAGGTTTATTGCAAGAGCCAAGCAAGGAGAATGAGCAGCGTGTACTCAAGGCTCAAACTCCCTGATGGCTTTCAGACAAGTGTTAAAGACCGACAGTGTTAGAGGAGAGGGTCGTGGGATGTGTGCCTGATCAGCTCCTGGACCTTCTTCTGATTGGTTGGTGGTCAGGTAACAGGGTGATGTTTTAGGAATCTCAGTCTTCTGGTTCCAACCAGTCTGGGGTCTATGTGCTTGTCGTCAGCATGTAGTCACCATCCTCCACCAGGGTGAGAGTCTTAGTTTCTATAGAACATCTAAAGATATGCATCAGATTGTTTTTTTCATCCTAGCAGGAGGAACCAGGGGTCCTGTGACTCAATTGTCCTGATCCGAACCTGCTCTTTGGAACTTGGGGAAGGCCTTGGAGACTAAAGCCTTTTTTTTTTCTATTGTGAAATAAGATTCATATTTTATGGCAAGACAAAAAAAAAACCTTAAAACATAAACAACAAAAAAATATAAAAACAAAAAAAATATTTTTAAACCATAAACAATTTTCTCTTCCCTTTGACCTCCTCTGTCTCCTCCACTGTGCATTGTGTATCTTCATTAGGCATCGACCAGACCTCCCTCAGTGGCAGAAATGCCTGCTTAACTGTATAGTGCAACAACTCCTTGATAACATTCCTTCTTGATCTTGTAAGGGATCACATGACCTACCATGACAATGATTAGATCTGGAGCATGTAAATCAATAACACATCATTTGATGTACAGCCCTCTGTCTCAAAAAACTTTATAACTCTGCCCTGACATCTAATGGGCAGAACAGTTCTCAGAGCTTTCTGAGATCCTGTTCCCGGGTTATAATCCTCAATTTGGCCAGAATAAAATTTTCCATTTCTTTCTCAGATTGACTGATTAATTTTTTGTCAACACTACAAACAAGAAATGGGGAAAACGGAGGGGCTTTTGTACCCAGGAGGGCCCCACAGGGTCCTGCTCGGTTTCACCAAGCCAGGTGGGACATGACAATATGCTGAAGGCTTGTCATCTCCTTAAGAGTGTCTTGGAAAGCAGCACAAGGGCCCCAAGGTGTTCTGGGTGCACCTTGAAAGGGGAGCCAGACTTGCCCCTCCAAACACTCACCCTCCTCAACTGCTCTCTCTCCCTCAGCACGTCCTTGCTGGCTGCTCCTCTGACACTAGGAGGAGATCATCCCAGTCATTCCTTTTGTGTCATTTTATTGTCTTTTACTCTATAGCCTATCTTTCAAACTTTGGTTCTTGACATATGAAAAAAATCCAGCTTTGGGAGTTCTGAGAAGTCCCTTTTCTATTTCAGGAAATGTCGAACATTCAAGATTATGGCCTCACTCTGAACCTTATGAAGTCCAGAAATCAAAGCTGAGAAATGATTTCTCTGCTCTGGCCTGTATCAGCCTTCCCTACCTGGAGGCAGTACAAGCACCTCTCACAAGCCTGGGCTGCTGGGCCTCACCTTGATGGCCCAGGGGCAGAGGAGGAAAAATGAAAAGAAAAAAAAATTAGCAAGAAGAGAAATACACTGGGTGATATTTCAAAATCACTATTGTGCTATACTAGAGTGTCATTGTATGAACGGATCATAATTTATTTAACTGTCCACATTGAGGGGCCTTCTGTTTATTTTCAGTCTTTTCCTTACAAACACAGCTTCTGTGAATATCCTTGTACACATGTACAAGAATACTTGTAAAATAAATGCTTAGAAGTGGAATTACTACATCAAAAAATGGCTGTTTTAATAGATGGCACCAAATTATTCCTAAAAGAAGATACGGTAATTTGTACCTCCATCATTTTGACAATAATGTCTTGTCAAACTTACTGATATTTTCAAATCTGAAATTTAAAAAATGGAAATATAATTTGTATTATCATTTGTTTATCACTCATTTCCTACCCTACAAACTGCTTGTGCATGTGCTTCGTTTGCTCTTCTATTAGTATTTTTAATTTGTTTGTATAGTCTTTACATTTTTAGGAATTAGTTCTTTGTAAAATGTGTTTTAAACATTTTTCTTGGCCTATCCTTTTAAAATGGAAGAACTTTTCATGGTATTTTCTTCCTGTATTGTTAGTTGTAACTTTTATGTGTTCAAACTTATAGCCCCTGTGTTTTGGCTTTGCTTGGTAAGTTCTTACCTACTCTAAAAATGTTAAAAATAGACTAAAATAGATCACATTTCCTCTGGTACTGACAGTTATTAAATTTTTACATGTATATCTCTGATTCAACAACATTTAATTTTATGGAAAGGAGTTGCTAACAAGTTGTCTCAGCATAATTTATCAAATAGTCTGGGGACTTTCAAGATGGCGGAGGAGTAACACTTGGAGATCACCTTCCTCCCCAAAACTACATCAGAAATACATCTACATGTGAAACAACTCCTACAGAACACCTACTGAACGCTGGCAAAAGAACTCAGATTTCCCAAAAGGCAAGAAACCCTCCACGTACCTGGGTAGAGCAAAAGAAAAAAGAGAGACAAAAGAATAGGGACGGCACCTGCACCCACAGGAGGGAGCTGTGAAGGAGGAAAAGTTTCCACACACTAGGAAGCCCCTTCACTGGTGGAGACAGGGGTTGGGCAGGGGGGAAGCTTTGGAGCCACAGAGGAGAACACAGCAACAGGGGTGCAGAGGGCAAAGTGGAGAGATTCCCACACAGAGGATTGGTGCCAACCAGCACTCACCAGCCCTAGAGGCTTGTCTGCTCACCTGCTTGGGCGGTTGGGGCTGGGAGCTGAGGCTTGGGCTTCAGAGGTCAGATCCCAGGGAGAGGACTGGGGTTGGTGGCATGAACACAGCGTGAAGTGGGCTAGTGTGCCACAGCTAGCCAGGAGGGAGTCTGGGAAAAAGTCTTGACCTGCCCAGGAGGCAAGAGACCATTGTTTGGGGGTGTGCAAGGAGAGGGGATTCAAACACCACCTAAACGAGCTCCAGAGATGGGTGTGAACAACAGCTATCAGTGTGGACACCAGAGACGGGTATGAGACACTAAGGCTGCTGCCACTGCCACCAAGAAGCCTGTGTGCAAGCACACGTCACTATCCACACCTCCCCTCCTGGGAGCCTGTGCAGCCTGCCACTGCCAGGGTCACATGATTCAGGGACAACTTCCTCAACACCTCGCACACCTCAGGCTGGTGCAACATTATGCCAGTCTCTGCCACCACAGGCTCACCCCGAATTCTATACCCCTCCCTCCCCCCAGCCTGAGTGAGCCAGAGACCCCTAATCAGCTGCCACTTTAACCCATCCTGTCTGGGCGGGGAACACATGCCCTCAGGCAACCTACATGCAGAGGTGGAGCCAAATCCAAAGCTGAATCCCAGGAGTTGTGTGAAAAAAAGAAGAGGAAGGGAAATTTCTCCGTGCAGCCTCAGAAGCAGTAGATTAAATCTCCACAATCAACTTGATGTACCCTGCATCTCTGGAATACCTGAATAGACAACGAATCATCCCAAAATTGAGGCAGTGGACTTTGGGAGCAACTGTAGACTTAGGGTTTGCTTTCTGCATCTAATTTGTTTCTATTTATCTTAGTTTAGTATTTAGAGCTTATTATCATTGATAGATTTGTTTATTGATTTGGCTGCTCTCTTCCTTCATTTTTATATATATATTTTTTCTTCTTTCACTTTTTGTGAGTGTGTATGTGTATGCTTCTTTGTGTGATTTTGTCTGTATAGCTTTGCTTTTACCATTTGTCATAGGGTTCTCTCTGTTTTTTGTTTTGTTTTGTTTTGTTTTGTTTTTAGC
>NW_006783631.1:3276923-3324703 GCF_000442215.2 Lipotes vexillifer
TCTCAACCACTGCACCACCAGGGAAACCCCTGTTTTCAGAACTTCTTATCATTTGTGGATTTTTTTTAGGTTTGGTTGCTCTCTTATTTCTTTTTTTTTATTACTGTTTTTTAAATAATATTTTAAAATTTTTCATTTCAATAATTTTTATTTTATTTGTTTTTTTTTTCTTTCTTTCATTTTTTTTCTCCCTTTTCTTCTGAGCCATGTGGCTGACAGGGTGCTCCAGCTGGGCATCAGGTGTGAGCCTCTGACATGGGAGAGCCAAGTTCAGGACATTGGTCCAGCAGAGACCTCCCAGCTCCAGGTAATATCAAATGATGAAAGCTCCCCCAGAGATCTCCATCTCAACACTAAGACCCAGCTCCTCTCAACGACCAGCAAGATACAGTGCTGGATACCCTACGCCAAACAAATAGCAAGACAGGAGCACAACCCCACCCATTACCAGAGAGGCTGCCTAAAATCATAATAAGGTCACAGACACCCCAAAACACACCACTGGATGCAGTCCTGTCCACAAGAAAGACAAGATCCAGCTTCATCAACCAGAACACAGGCACCAGTCCCCTCCAACAGGAAGCCTGCACAACCCATTGAACCAACTTTAGCCACTGGGGGCAGTCACCAAAAACAATGGGAACTACAAACCTGCAGCCTGTGAAAAGGAGACCTGAAAAATAGTAAGTTAAGCAAAAGGAGAAAACAGAGAAATACACAGCAGATGAAGGAGCAAGGTAAAAACCCACCAGACCAAACAAAGGAAGAGGAAATAGGCAGTCTACCTGAAAAAGAATTCAGAGTAATGATAGTAAAGATGATAGAATATCTTGGAAATAGAATGGAGAAAACAGAAGAAACGTTTCACAAGGATCTAGAAGAACTAAAAAGCAAACAAACAATGATGAACAACACAATAAATGAAATTAAAAAGTCTCTAGAAGGAATCAATAGCACAATAACTGAGGCAGAAAAATGGATAAGTGACCTGGAAGATAAAATAGTGGAAGTAACTATCGCAGAGCAGAATAAAGAGAAAACATTGAAAAAAATTGAGGACAGTCTAACAGACCTCTGGGAAATTAAATGCACCAACATTTGAATTGTAGGGGTCCCAGAAGAAGAAGAGAAAAAGAAAGGGATTGAGAAAATATTTGAAGAGATTAGAGTGGAAAACTTCCCTAATATGGGAAAGAAAATAGTAAATCAAGTCCAGGAAGCACAAAGTGTCCCACACAGGATAAATACAAGGAGAAACAAGCCAAGACACATATTAATCAAACTGTCAAAAAATAAATACAAAAAGAAAAAATTAAAAGCAGGAAGGGAAAAACAACAAATAACATACAAGGGAATCCCCATAAGGTTAACAGCTGATCTTTCAGCAGAAACTTTGCAATTCAGAAGGGTGTGGTGGGACATATTTAAAGTGATGACAGGGAACAAACCTACAACCAAGATTACTCCACCCAGCAAGGATCTCATTCAGATTCGATGGAGAAATTAAAACCTTTACAAACAAGCAAAAGCTAACAGAATTCAGCACCACCAAACTGGCTTTACAGCAAATGCTAAAGGAACTTCTCTAGGCAGGAAACACAAGACAAGGAAAAGACCTACAATAACAAACTCAAAACACTTAAGAAAATGGTAACAGGAACATACATATCAATAACTATCTTAAATGTAAATGGATTAAATGCTCCAACAAAAACACATAGACTGGCTGAATAGATACAAAAGCAGGACCCATACATATGCTGTCTACAAGAGACCCACTTCAGACATAGGGACACATACAGACTGAAAATGAGGGGATGGAAAAAGATATTCCATGCAAATGGAAATCAAAAGAAAGCTGGAGTAGCAATTCTCATATCAGACAAAAGAAACTTTAAAATAAAGACTATGACAGGAGACAAAGAAGGACACTACATAATGATTAAGGGATCAATCCAAGAAGATATAACAACTGTAAATATTTACGCACCCAATATAGGGACACCTCAATACATAAGGCAAATGCTAACAGCCATAAAAGGGGAAATCGACAGTGACACAATAATAGTAGGGGACTTTTACACCCCACTTTCACCAATGGGCAGACAATCCAAAATGAAAATAAATAAGGAAACACAAACTTTCAATGATACATTAAACAAGACGGACTTAACTGATATTCATAGGACATTCCATCCAAAAGCAAGAGAACACACTTTCTTCTCATGTGCTCATGGAAAGTTCTCCAGGATAGATCATATCTTGGGTCATAAATAAAGCCTTGGTAAATTTAAGAAAATTGAAATCATATCAAGTAGCATTTCTGACCACAATGCTATGAGACTAGATATCAATTACAGGAAAAAAAAACTGTAAAAAATACAAACACATGGAGGCTAAACAATACACTGCTATACTAACAAAGAGATCACTGAAGAAATCAAAGAGGAAATCAAAAAAGACCTAAAAACAAATAACCATGAACACACAATGACTCCAAACCTATGGGATGTAGCAAAAGCAGTCCTAAGAGGGAAGTTTTTTTTTTTTTTTTTTTTTTTTTTTTTGCAGTATGCGGGCCTCTCACTGTTGTGGCCTCTCCCGTCACGGAGCACAGGCTCCGGATGCGCAGGCTCAGCGGCCATGGCTCACGGGCCCAGCCGCTCTGCGGCATGAGGGATCTTCCCGGACCGGGACACGACCCCGCGTCCCCTGCATCGGCAGGTGGACTCTCAACCACTGCGCCACCAGGGAAGCCCCTAAGAGGGAAGTTTTTAACAATACAATCCTACCTCAAGAAACACAAAAAATCTCAAATAAACAACCTAACCTTACACCTAAAGCAATTAGAGAAAGAAGAACAAAAAAAGCCCAGAGTTAGCAGAAGGAAAGAAATCATAAAGATCAGATCAGAAATAAATGAAAAAGAAATGAAGGAAACCATAACAAAGATCAATAAAACTAAAAGCTGGTTCTTTGAAAAGATAAAAAAAAAATGATAAACCATTAGCCAGACTCATCAAGAAAAAAGAGAGAAGACTCAAATCAATAGAATTCAAAATGAAAAAGGAGAAGTAACAACTGACACTGCAGAAATACAAAGGATCATGAGAGATTACTACAAGCAATAATCAACCAATAAAATGGACCACTTGGAAAAAATGGACAAATTCTTAGAAAAGCACAACACTCTGAGACTGAACCAGGAAGATATAGAAAATATAAACAGACTGATCACCAGCACTGAAATTGAAACTGTGGTTTAAAATCTTCCAACAAACAAAAGCCCAGGACCAGATGGCTTCCCAGGCAAATTCTATCAAACATTTAGAGAAGAGATAACACCTTTCCTTCTCAAACTCTTCCAAAATATAGCAGAGGGGGGAGCATTCCCAAGCTCATTCTACGAAGCCACCGTCACCCTGATACTTAAACCAGACAAAGAAAGAAAACTACCAGCCAATATCACTGATGAACATAGATGTGAAAATCCTCAACAAAATACTAGCAAACAGAATCCAACAGCACATTAAAAGGATCATACACTATGATCAAGTGGGATTTATCCCAGGAATGCAAGGATTCTTCAATATATGCAAGTCAGTCAGTGTGATACACCATATTAACAAACTGAAGGAGAAAAACCATATGATCATCTCAATAGATGCAGAAAAAGCTTTTGACAAAATTCAACACACATTTATCATAAAAAACCTCCAGAAAGCAGGCATAGAGGGAACTAACCTCAACATAATAAAGGCTATATATGACAAACCCACAGCCAACATCATTCTTAATGGTAAAAAACTGAAAGTATTTCAACTAAGATCAGGAACAAGACAAGGTTGCCCACTCTCACCACTATTATTCAACATAGTTTTGGAAGTTTTAGCCACAGAAATCAGAGAAGAAAAAGAAATAAAAGGAATCCAAATCAGAAAAGAAGAAGTAAAACTGTCACTGTTTGCAGATGACATGATACTATACATAGAGAATCCTAAAGATGCCACCAGAAAACTACTAAAGCTAATCAACAAATTTGGCAAAGTGGCAAGATACAAAATTAATGCACAGAAGTCTCTTGCATTCCTATACACTAATGATGAAAAATCTGAAAGAGAAATTAAGGAAACACACCCATTTACCATTTCAACAAAAAGAATATAATACCTAGGAATAAACCTACCTAAGGAGACAAAAGACGTGTATGCAGAAAACAATAAGACACTGACAAAAGAAATTAAAGATGATACAAACACATGGTGAGATATACCATGTTCTTGGATTGGAAGAATCAACATTGTGAAAATGACTATGCTACCCCAATCTACAGATTCAATGCAATCCCTATCAAACTACCAATGGCACTTTTCACAGAACTAGAACAAAAATTTCACAGTTTGTATGGAAACACAAAAGACCCTGAATAGCCAAAACAATCTTGAGAAAGAAAAACAGAGCTGAAGGAATCAGGCTCTGGACTTCAGACTATACTACAAAGCTACAGTAATCAAGACACTATGGTACTGGAACAAAAATAGAAATATAGATCAATGGAACAGGATAGAAAACCCAGAGATAAACCCACGCATATATGGTCAGTTTACATTTGATAAAGGAGGCAAGACTATACAATGGAGAAAAGACAGCCTCTTCAATAAGTGGTGCTGGGAAAACTGGACAGCTACCTGTAAAACAATGAAATTAGAACACTCCCTAACACTTACACAAAATAAACTCAAAGGATTAAAGACCTAAATGGAAGGCCAGACACTATAAAGCTCTTAGAGGAAAATATAGGCAGAACACTCAATGACATAAATCACACCAAGATCCTTTTTGACCCACCTCCTAGAGAAATGGAAATAAAAACCAAAATAAACAAATGGAACCTAATGAAACTTAAAAGCTTTTGCACAGCAAAGGAAACCATAAACAAGACAAAAAGACAACCCTTAGAATTGGAGAAAATATTTGCAAATGAAACAACTGACAAAGGATTAATCTCCAAAATTTACAAGCAGCTCAATATCATAAAAACAAACAACCCAATCCAAAAATGAGCAGAACACCTAAACAGACATTTCTCCAAAGAAGATATACAATTTGCCAACAAACACATGAAAGTATGCTCAACACCACTAGTCATTAGAGAAATGCAAATCAAAACTACAATGAGGTATCACCTCACACCAGTCAGAATGGCCATCATCAAATTTCTACAAATAATAAATGCTGGAGAGGGTGTGGAGAAAAGGGAACCCTGTTGCACTGTTGGTGGGAATGTAAATTGATACGGCCACTATGGAGAACAGTATGGAGGTTCCTTAGAAAAAGAAAAATAGAACTACAGTATGACCCAGCAATCCCAGTACTGGGCATATACCCTGTGAAAACCATAATTCAAAAAGAGTCATGTACCACAATGTCCATTGCAGCTCTATTTACAATAGCCAGGACATGGGAGCAACCTAAGTGTCCACTGAGAGGTGAATGGATAAAGAAGATGTGGCACATATATACAATGGAATATTACTCAACCATAAAAAGAAATGAAACTGAGTTATTTGTAGTGAGGTGGATGGACCTAGAGACTGTCACACAGAGTGAAGTAAGTCAGAAAGAGAAATACAAACACTGTATGCTAAGACATATATATGGCATCTAAAAAGAAAAAAAAAAGGTTCTGAAGAACCTAGGGGCAGAACAGGAATAAAGACGCTGATATACAGAATGGACTTGAGGACACGGGGAGGGGAAGGTTAAGCTGGGAGGAAGTGAGAGAGCGGCATGAACCTATACACACTACCAAATGTAAAACAGATAGCTAGTGGGAAGCAGCCACATAGCACAGGGAGATCAGCTTGGTGCTTTGCGTCCACCTAGAGGGGTGGGATAGGGAGGGTGGGAGGGAGATTAAGAGGGAGGAGATATGGGAATATATGTATATGTATATGTATAGCTGATTCACTTTGTTATAAAGCAGAAACCAACATATTACTGTAAACAATTTTACTCCAATAAAGATGTTAAAAAAATAGTCCACCTTTCTTTTTCTGATATGAAATATGTCCTTTTTGTACCCTGAATTTCAAAGTATATTTTCAATATTTGTGGACTGTCTCTTTTGTTGCTATTGTCTTGTCCTAGGTAGACAAGGGCAAACTCATTTACTGCACCTTCATAATATTTTTGATATTTGGTAAGATTTGTCTTGCTTCAGAACTCTTAATTTTCATTTTCTGGCTATTCTTGCATGTTTATTTTCTACATAAACTGTAGAAAAAAAAAACTTGTCTAATTCCCTGCTCTCAAAAAACGCTGTTTGTTTTTTTATTGAGCTTGCCTTAGATTTATACATTCACTTAGGGACAATGGCATTGTGATAACATTGGATCGTCTTATTCAAGACATTTATTGAAGTCTTTTAAAAATGTCCTTTAGTAGGATTTCAAACTGTTCTTCACATAGAGCCTTAACATTCTTATGAATGAGATATTTTCTTATATTTATTATGTTTTCTAATTCACGGTTGTTTATATAAAGAAAGCTATTGGTTGCATATTAATTTTGCTGCCAGTTCACCTCACTGGGTTTTCTTAATATTTTAATTATTTCATCAGATTCTTCTGTTTTCCAGGTATATAATTACAGATCTGACCTCACACCCAAGGAAATGTAAAACGTTACAACTATTTTGGAAAACATTTTGGCAGTTTTTTAAAAAGTTAAACATACATGTAACCATATGACCCAACCATCCCACTCTTAGGTATTTACCTCAGAGAAAGGGAAATATGTGTCCATACAAAGACCTGTATGCAAATGTTCAAACCCACTTTATTTGTTAATAGTCCAAAACTGAAAATAACCCAAATGTCCATCAACAGGTGAATAAACAAATTTTGATATATCCATACAATGGAAAACTACTAAGTAATAAAAAGAATTAATAATTGATAAACGCAACAACATGGATGTTTCAAAATAATTATCTTAAATGAAAAAAGCCAAACAAATGGACTACATACAGTAGATTTGTTCCACTTATATAAACTCTAGAAAATACAGACTAATCTAATATGATAGAAAGTAAATTCTTGATTGCTTGTGGGATGAGGGCTGTGGAGAGAGGCAGGATGGTGGCATTACAAGAGACCCAAGGGACATTTTTGGGGGTGATGGATGTCTTAATTGTGGTGATGGTTTCATAGATATATACATATGCCAAGCTTATCAAATTTTACACTTTGTACATTTGCAGTTTATTATATGACGATTATACCTCAATAAAATTGCCTTAAACCCCTATTTAGTATTTTTAATGTAATATAAGCACATGATTTGAAATATTCAAGCAGTTTAGAAAATTATTTGATTACGAAGTTCAGGATAGAGTTTTCAGAAAAACAAAATTCACAGAGTAATATTTGGTCATTTGAAAACTAATATTTATTGTTTTTAAACAGATTTGATGGAACATTTGGAAAAACTTAAGGATGGCTTCATAGGAAACTAAGCCAATGGAAAAAAATAAGCCAAGTATTAACTCAAGAAAAACAATTAAAGGAAAGGGAAGGCAATCATAGTTGACAATTTGGCTCACTCATGAGCATATGTACATGGTCATGAAGATTTAAGCTTTGACTATAGATTGAGTTAAATTTTGGGAAAGCAGGCTTGAGAGAAGTAAAGGGTGGAAGTAGAAGAGAGCTAAATCCTTATTTCCATAACAAGAAATCAATAGATTATGTTCTAGAGTTGGTAAATCAAATATAGCAGCATAAACATATTATCATAAAAACATTAAAGGGGACTTCCCTGATGGTCCAGTGGTTAAGATTTTGCCTTCCAGTACAGGGGGTGCCAGTTCCATCACTGGTCAGTGAGCTAAATCCCACATGCCTCTGGGCCAAAAGACCAAAACAACACAAAACAGAAGAAATATTATAACAGATTCAATAAGGTTTTAAAAATGGTCCACATCAAAAAAAACTTAAAAACAAAACAGACAAAAAACCATGAAGGTAATAACCAGAAGAAACAACTAGAAAAGTTTGGAAGTTTTTGCCCCTGGGGAGGAAATGTGGGGCAGCAGACTTCTCCTTTTTAGCTATTAGCCTTTTATCAATTTTCACTTTTTAATTTATGTGCATATATTATGCTGTTCTAGGAGGCAGTGTAAGGAAGTGGTTATGAGCCTAAACTCTGGAGTCTGAGTGCCTGAGCTCAAACCCCTACTCTTTCAGTTAATAGCTATGAGGCTTTGAGCAAGTTACATATATTCTCTGAGCCAGATTTCCTCATCTGCACAAGGGAGCTAAAAATGGTATCAATCCCCTAGAGTTATCATGTGGATTAAATACATTCAAATACATAAAACACTTGGGATAGTGCAAGGCTAATGTAAACATGACATAAAGCTTAACAATTCTTATTATGAAATGGTGATTAAAAATGATTTAAAAATTATTTCCCTCCCACCCCCAGTCTCTTATATCAAAGACAGCCACTGTTAAAATGTCTTTGCATACAATTTTACTTGTAAGAAATTTTATAAATAACCTATCATATAGTGAATACATGCATATACTTTTAAATTTGTATCACTGGGATCATACTATTCATTTGTTCTGCCCCTCTTTTTCCTCCTTAATAACTCTTGCAATTCTTTCCTAATTAACATGATCAGATCTATCTTTCTTTTGTTAACAACTGTGTACTATTTCTTTTGTTAACAACTGTGTACATATTGATGGTACCCCCTACTGAAGGCCATTCAACTACTTCCAGATTTTTGCTGTGACAAACAGTGCTGCAACGTCTTTACATCACAGTGCCTTCTGTGAGTATCTCTTTAGAATAAATTCTGGCTGTGGAAATGCTGAATGCACAGCCTCTTTCAGAAGAGAATGTCAAGCAGGGCAAAGGACATCAAAAGCATATGTTACATATTTCATGATTTTCCTATGGGCTTACCAGTTTCTAGTTTTTTTGTATTTCTTACAGTGGATAGCATCAGCTTTATTGCCTGAGATAAAAATCCCCTTATAACTACACCATCTAAATAATTCTGGCCCCCTTCAGGTCCAGTGACGTTCAGTGTTCATGTAGTGGACACATCTGGACTCTGTAGTCAGACGGACCTGGCTATGTGACCTTTGGCATGTGTATTTTAATGGCCCTGGGCCTCAGTTTCGTCATCTGTGAAAAAGAAACACTGACATTTACATTTAAAGAGGATCGTTGTGAAGAAAGAACCTGTGTAAATATCTAACTGTGCCAGGCTCAGAGTAGGTCCTAAAATGTAAACACTCACTTCCCTTTCCTGGGCAAGGGATTCTATAAAATTGACCACTTTGAAAGTGAGTCTAGGAAAATGCAATTACTTCAGCTTCCTCCACCCAGCCTTTAAAAACTGCATCAGCACTTCACTTCCTTTCTTATTCATATCCAGTTTGCACAATCACTGTTAGATAACTCCTTTCTGTGATCAGAAATGACACAAGGGAGACAGTAATAGCCTGGGAATTTTGTAGACTAATAATACAGCTCCTTGCATGTATGTTTTACATGGTTTCACCATACTCAGGACAGACTTTAGAATCATGAGCCCCAAGACTTCAGCCTCATCTAATGAAAAGCACAGGGTCAGACCAAATGATGGAGGCAAAGTTGTATTGTTTATTTCACATCTTCCTACTCAAAAATAGTTTTAAAGGAGGGAGGGGCAGAGTTTGGCTTCAGATGACTATAAATGCTTTCATGTGTACATTGAACTTCCCAACAAGGGCAGAGAAGTGAGGAAGTACAGCCTCAGCAAAGACCTTTGGCCCCCAGTCTCTCACCTCTGCAGAAATGTAGTTGGTTGACAGTCTAGGGTCTCTGTTAAAGTGTCCAGTTATTGGGAAGATGAATATCCAGCATCAGTAGCCACTGTTAATATCCTGGGACTAAGGTTAAGGACACTGAAGAATAAATCTCAGATGGAATTGGCCATAAAATTCCTTAGAGTTTTCACAAGACAATATTTTGTGCTGGATAAAAACAAACCACAGGTCCCCACAAAGCCTTTCTGTATCGCCATTCTTTTGATCCAATCTAACAAGTTAATAAGAGAATAAAAGGGCCTCTGACCTGTCCTTTCCTCCTGTCTCCTTCCACATATCACGGGGGAGACACACAATTCTGGGTGCTGCTCACAAGCTGTGTGGGAGCCCCTTCTCAGCATCTCGGTGTTTCCCAATCATTCTTTCATTTCTTCACTCTGGGGTGAACTGGGGTTAAAGCAATGGGAATGTGTGGTCCCTGCTCTTGGGGAGCTCACAGCTTAGGGAGGAGACCAATAAGCACAACTACTGGAGTTATTTATACTATCCACAAATCTCTGCAGAATGTACGTTGAAAAGGTGGGTAGGAAGTGTAAGGGTCAGTCCTACTCAATGGGCTTCATAGACCAGGTGCCCTTAGTTGAGTGATGATCATTTGTCAGATGAGATTTTGGAGTGGGGAAGTCTCTTCAAGCTAAACAAACAGTCTTAGTAAACTGTATTAATTCAGGACAACCAGAGAAACATGGGTAAATGGAGGAGAGGGCAGCAAGAGTCTAGGAGGTAGACACTGGCACAATTACAGAAGCCCTTATTTGCCAAGCAAATAAGGAACTTGACCTTATTATTTTCCAAAAGTCTAAACGCTAGGGCCTCCTGAAGGTCTGGATTGGTGATTACATCTCTTGCTCTCTGCAGCAATCTGCAATATTCACTGCAAGCAACAGAAATGGAAATCTGATTTAAGCTGAGAAGGAAATTACTGGAAAACTACTGGGACCTCACAGAATTGCTGATAAGACTGCAGAACCAGGCCTAGGAGAAGGTCAGGGTCAGGGATACAAGCCAAAATCATGCTACAGAACCCTTCCCATGAGGATCCATTTGCTGTTACCACTCTCCTGCTGCCTATGCTGCCAGGGAGGGCTGAGATGAAACCCTTGGCATTGCTGCAGCTACTGTCCCTTCTCTGGTGTGCAGTAATCCCAGCTTCTCCTTTAAAGGAACGTGGAGGGTGTGCCTGTTTGGCCACATACCCATGCTTGGCTGCCAGTGAGGCTGGGAATTCAAGTAACTAGGCTCATCAGCCTCTTTTAGTAGAACATGATTTCTGCCACCCCTTGACTCTCCAAAGGTGGAAAAGACCCAAGTCACTGAAAAGAGCTCAAATGCAGGCAGTCTTAACTAAGCAAATGGAAAAATGCCTCATCCAGAGTCTTTGAAGCATTCTTGACTTGATAGCAAGTCATGATTTACAAGAGGGAGGGTCCACCCCTGAGTCATATCCTAGGGGCTATTTGAAAGGGACACTCTACTCAATACCATCTGATGTTTTTTCTGGGTTGTCATTGTTGTTTTTGTTTAAAAATTTTTTTGTTGCTATTTTACTATTGAAAAAATTGTTCCTTTCAGAAATAGGTAAAATTGAGAACTGTCAAAAAAGTATCGATAATTATTGGATTTGAATTGGGTTACTGGGGAGTGAATCAACCATATTAGTTCTGAAAACTATGAGCTTCCCCCCTCCTCCAGCTTGAGTTCAGGCTGGTTGGGTCCTACGAGGCTAAGGCCTTTGAAATCTATATCAAATCTAGCCAACTTAGCAAGAAGAAATTTATTGGAAGACTGTCAGGGACTTCCAGACTTGACTGAAAGAACTGGGCTTAGAAAAGAGAGAAACTGAGGCAGTTTGAGATGGTAGGTAGCAGGGCAGGGCTAAGGTCAAGTAGCAGGAATGGCCTGCTCAGGACAACACTGCTAGGAAGAAGTAAAACCCCAACTATTTTTAAGCTAATGTCTCTCCATCTGTGATTTAAATACCAGAAGGGAATCATGCTATTGGCCTAGCTTTGTTTGCTTGCCTACACCTTGGCAGAGTTACTGCAGGTCCCCTGATCACATTGGACTGAATGACAATAGACAAAAGGTAATACTGATGAAAGAAGTAGGGGGGCTCCAGAAAGGGAAAATTTGTGCGGATGGCTCCCACACCCATACTTGTCTACTCTAGCAATCCTGAGCAAGTACCTGGCACAACTTCAGTAGTTCTGAGTGGCTGGAGGGACCTGAGAACTCATCTCTTCTCCACTTGCAACTGAGCTTAGCTCCAGGGGAATAGTCAAATGAGCACTGATTTCACCCCTCCTGACTTCAGCCTGTATATGTTACCCTGCCCCTGCTTCAGCTAATGTGGAGTCAAAGTGAAACAGAATTCTATTTAGATATGTGAAGCTAGCCATTCACCGTGAGGCAGCAGTAATGTATCATCTGTCTACTCATCTGTTAGTCACCTCAAACAACAACTCACTGCTTCCTTTCTTCCTGAAGCTCTCCAGATGCTCTCTGAGATTGCAAATGAATGCCTCTTCACCCAGTGTTTACAGGCCACATGGCCATTCAGCCCTCTCAGTGCCAGATGCTTGCTGCCAGGGGTGTCCAGAAATATAAGTCAGAAGGAGAAGAGAAACCTAAGCAAATGTTGCATCCCTGGGTCTTCTTTCACAGGCTCCCACTTCCCCATGACTTTTTAAGTTCAGATCACTCCACTCATTCCTTGGGTCTCCCAGGAAGTCATATGACACTGACCAGCTAGTAAATGAGCCCTGCTTCTACCTAAAGGCAATGTCCTTCTGAACCTAGACTTCCTGGGGACTGTGGGACAAGGACAAGACGAGGGTGAAAAAAGGGGAAGATAGGCTCCCATCCTCCAGATTTATTGTGTATATGGCCTGTTACACAGCAAGTGAGGTTATTAGGCTATTCTGGCCAATCTGAGTTACATTTTTTATTGTGGTAAAATATATATAACAAAATATTTATTTTAACATTTATAAGTATAAGTAAGTTTTGGTATGTTATACTTTTGTTTATATTCACCTCTAGGTATTTTATAATTTCCATTGTGATTTCTTCTTTGACCCATTGGTTGCTTAAGAATATGTCATTTAATTTCCACATATTTGTGAATTTTCTGGTATTCTTTTTGTTACTGATTTCTAACTTCATCTCATTGGAGTTGGAAAAGATGCTTTGTATGATACCTCTCTTTTAAAATATATTGGGACTTGTTTGTCGCTGAACATCCATACATTCTAGAACATGTCCATGTGTACTTGGGAAGAATGTGTATCCTACTGCTGTTGGATAGAGTTTCTACATATGTCTTTTTTTTTAAAGATTTATTTATTATTTATTTATTCATTTTATTTCTTTTTGGCTGAGTTGGGTCTTAGTTGTGGCACATGGGATCTTCGTTGAGGCATACGGGATCTTTCGTTGCAGTGCGGGCTCTTCATTGTGGTGCATAGGCTTCTCTCTAGCTGTGGCATGCAGGTTTTCTCTTCTCTAGTTGTGGCATGCAGGCTCCAGTGTGCATGGGCTCTGTAGTTGCGACACGTGGGTTCCAGAGTCCATGGGCTCTTTAGTTTGTGGCACATGGGCTCTAGTTGAGGTGCGCAAGCTCATTAGTTGTGGTACATGGGCTTAGTTGTCCCACGGTGTAGGGGCTCTTAGTTCCCTGCCCAGGGATCCAACCCACTTCCCCTGAATTGGAAGGTGGATTCTCTACCACTGGGCCACCAGGGAA
Source organism: Lipotes vexillifer (assembly GCF_000442215.2). Taxonomy (NCBI): domain Eukaryota; kingdom Metazoa; phylum Chordata; class Mammalia; order Artiodactyla; family Lipotidae; genus Lipotes; species Lipotes vexillifer. Next base: position 3,290,559 of record NW_006783631.1, read on the forward strand.
GTCCCTACATATGTCTTTTTGGTCTAATTGATATACTGTGTTGTCCAAGTCCTCTGTTTCCTTACTTATCTTCCTTCTATCTGGTAATTCCATCATTGCTGAAAGTTTCCAACTATTATTGTTGGATGGTCTATTTCTCCCTTCAATTCTGTCCCTTTTTGCTTCATATATTTTGAGGGTCTTTTATTATGTCTGCAAATGTATATTATATATCTTCTTGCTATATTGAACATTTTATTAATATATAATATCCTTCTCTGTCCCTTGTAATCTTTTTTAGATTTAAAGTCTATTTTGTCAATATTAGTATACTCACTTCACTTCTCTTCTGAATACCATTTATAGGGAATAACTTTTGCCATCCTTTCACTTTCAATCTGTTTTTGTCTTTTGATCTAAAATGAGTCTCTCTTTTTTTGTTTGTTTTGTTGTTATCTTTGGTTTTTATTTGCTGTTTGTTTTTCTGTTTGTTTTCATTTGTTTTTGTTTTTATTATTTGTCCTGGGTTTTGTTTGTTTGTTTTATTTTTTTTGCCATGCTGCATGATTTGCAGGGTCTTGGTTCCCTGGCCAGTGGTGAAGCCTGAGCACCTGTGGTGGAAGCACTGAGTCCAGGCCACTGGGCTGCCAGAGAATTTCCAGTCCCAGGGAATATCAATTAGCATGAGCTCTCCTGGAGGTCCCCATCTCAACACCAAGACTTGGCTCCACCCAATTGCCTGTGAGGTCCAGTGCTGGATGTCTAAGGTCAAACAACCAGCAAGACAGAAACACAGCCCCACCCATCAGGAGACAGGCTGTCTCTAGTCATACTAATCTCACAGACACCACAAAACACACCCCCTGATGTGGCCCTGCCCATCAGAGGGACAAGACTCAGCTCCACCCCCCAGAGCACAGGCACCAGTACCTCCCAACAGGAAGCCTATTAAGCCCCTGGACCAACCTCACCCATCAGGGGACAGACACAAGAAGCAAGAGGAGCTACAACCCTGCAGCCTGTGGAAAGGAGACCAGAAACACAGTAAGTTAGACAAAATGAGACAAGAGAGAAATATGTTGTAAATGAAGGAGCAAGGTAAGAACCCACAAGACCAAATAAATAAAGAGGAAATAAACAATCTACCTGAAAAAGAATTCAGAGTAATGATAGTAAAGATGATCCAAGATCTTGGAAATAGAATGGAGTCACAGATGGAGAAGATACAAGAAATGTTTAAAAAGGAACTAGAAGAACTAAAGAAAAAACAGTGATGAACAACACAATAACTGAAATGAAAAATATACTAGAAGGAATCAATACCAGAATAACTGAAGCAGAAGAATGGATAAGGGAGCCTGGAAGATAGAATGGTGGAAATAACTGCCATGGAAGAGAATAAAGAAAAAAGGATGAAAAGAAATGAGGACAGTCTTAGAGACCTCTGGGACAACATTAAATGCACCAACATTCAATTTACAGGGGTCCCAGAAGAAGAAGACAAAGAGAAAGTGTCTGAGAAAATACTTGAAGAGATTATAGGCTAAAACTTCCTTAACATGGGAAAGGGAATTGTCACCCAAGTCCAGGAAGACCAGAGTCCCATACAGGATAAACCCAAGGAGAAACACATTGAGACATTTATTAATCAAACTAACAAAAATTAAATACAAAGAAAAAATATTAAAAACAGCAAGGGAAAAGCAACAAATAACATACAAGGGAATCCCCATAAGGTTATTAGCTGAATTTTCAGCAGAAACTCTGCAGGTCAGAAGGGAGTGGCATGATATATTTACAGTGATGAAATGGAAAAACTTACAGCCATGATTACTCTACCCAGCAAGAATCTCATTCAGATTCAACAGAGAAATCAAAAGCTTTACAGACTAGCAAAAGCTAAGAGAATTCAGCACCACCAAACCAGCTTTAAAACAAATGCTAAAGGAACTTTTCTAGGGAGGAAACACAAGAGAAGAATAAGACCTATAAAAACAAACCCCAAACAACTAAGAAACTGGCAATAGGAACATACATATTGATAATTACCTTAAATGTAAATGGCTTAAATGTTCCAACCAAAAGACACAGGCTCACTGAATGGATACAAAAACAAGACCCATATATATGCTGTCTACAAAAGACCCACTTCAGACCTAAGGACACATACAGACTGAAACTTAGGGGATGGAAAAAGATATTCTAGGCAAATGGAAATCAAAAGAACGCTGGAGTAGCAATACTCATATGAGACAAAATAGACTTTAAAAGAAAGACTCTTACAAGAGACAAGGAAGGGCACTACAGAATGATCAAGGGATCAATTCAAGAATAAGACATAATAATTGTAAATATATATGCACCCAACATAGGTTCCCCTCAATATATAAGGCAAATGCTAACAGCCATAAAAGGGGAAATTGGTAGTAACAGAATAAGAGTGGGAACTTGAACACCCCACTTACACCAATGGTAGATCATCCAGACAGAAAATGAAAAAGGAAACACAAGCCTTAAATGACACATTAGAACAGATAGACTTAATTGATGTTTATAAGACATTCCATCCAAAAGCAGCAGAATACACGTTCTTCTCATGTGCACATGGAATATTCTCCAGGATAGGTCACATCTTTGGTCACAATTCAAGGCTCAGTAAATTTAAGAAAATTGAAATCATATCAAGCATCTTTCCGATCACAACGTTCTGAGATTAGAAATCAATTACAGAAAAAAATAAAAGGCAAAAAATACAAACACATGGAGGATAAACAATATGTTACTAAATAATCAATGGATCACTGAAGAAATCAAAGGGGAAATCAAAAAATACCTAGAGACAAATGAAAACCTATGGGATGCAGCAAAAGCAGTTCTAAGAGGGAAGTTTATAGCAATACAATCCTACCTCAAGAAACAAGAAAAATCTCAAATAAACAACCTATCCTTACACCTAAAGCAACTAGAGAAAGAAGAACAAATGAAACCCAAAGTTAGTAGAAGGAAAGAAATCATAAAGATCAGAGAAGAAATAAATGAAATAGAGATGAAGAAAACAATAGCAAAGATCGATGAAACTGAAAACTGGCTCTTTGAGAAGATAAACAAAATTGATAAAGCTTTATCCAGGATCATCAAGAAAAAAATGGGAGAGGATTCAAATCAATAAAGTTAGAAATGAACAAAGAGTACTTACAATGGATACCACAGAAATACAAGGATCAGTAGTGATTACAACAAGCAGCTATACACCAATAAAATGGACAATATGGAAGAAATGGATAAATTCTTAGAAAGATCCAACCTTCCAAGACTGAATCAGGAAGAAATAGAAAATATGAACAGACCAATCACAAGTATTGAAATTGAAACTGTGATTAAAGATCTTCCAACAAACAAAAGCCCAGGACCAGACGGCTTCACAGGCAAATTCTATCAAACATTTAGAGAAGAGTTAACACTTACTCTTCTGAAACTCTTCCAAAGAATTGCAGAGGAAAGAACACTCTCAAGCTCATTCTACAAGGTCACCATCATGCTGATACCAAAACCTGGCAAAGATAACATACAAAGAAGAAAATTACAGGCCAACATCACTGATGAACATTGATGCAAAAATCCTCAAAAAAATACTAACAAACTGAATCCAACAACACATTAAAAGGATCATACACCCTGGCGACGTGGGATTTATCCCAGGGATGCAAGGATTCTTCAATATATGCAAATAAATCAATGTGATACACCACATTAACAAATTGAAGAAAAAAGCCATATGATCATCTCAATAGATGCAGAAAAAGCTTTTGACAAATTCAGCACCATTTATGATAAAGAAAAAGAAATCTCTCCAGAAAGTGGAGTTAGAGGGAACCTATCTCAACATAATAAAAGCCATATATGACAAACCTACAGCTAACATCATACTCAATGGTGAAAAGCTTAAAGCATTTCTTCTAAGATCAGGAACAAGACAAGAATGTCCACTCTCGCCACTTTTATTCAACATAGTTTGGGAAGTCCTAGCCATGGCTATCAGAGAAGAAAAAGAATAAAAGGAATCCAAATTGGAAAAGAAGTAAAACTGTCACTGTTTGCAGATGACATGATACTATACATAGAAAATCCTAATCATGCTACCAGAAAACTACTAGAGCTCATGAATGAATCTGGTAAAGTTGCAGGTTACAAAATTAATACACAGAAATCTCTCACATTCCTATACACTAAAAATGAAATATCAGAAAGAGAGATTAAGGAAACAATCCCATTTACCACTGTATCAAAAAGAATAAAATACCTAGGAATAAACCTACCTAAGGAGACCAGAGCACCTATACTCAGAAAACAACAAGATGCTGATGAAAGAAATCAAAGATGACACAAACAGTTGGAGAGATATACCATGTTCTTGGATTGGAAGAATCAATATCTTGAAAATGACTGTACCACAGAAAGCAATCTACAGATTCAATGCAATCCTTAGAGAAAATCCAGAGATAAACCCATGCACCTATGGCCACCTAAGCTATGATAAAGGAGGCAAGAATATATAATGGAGAAAAGATGGTGTCTTCAATAAGTGGTGCTTGGAAAACTGGATGACTACATGTAAAAGAATGAAATTAGAACACTCCCTAACACCATACAAAAAAATAAACTTAAGATGGATTAAAAACCTAAATGTAAGGCTGGATACTATTAAACTCTTAGAGGAAACTATAGGCAGAACACTCTTTGACATAAATTGCAGCAAGATTTTTTTCAATCCACAACCTAGAGTAAAGAAAATAAAAACAAAGATAAACAAATGGGGCCTAATTAAACTTAAAAGCTTTTGCACAGCAAAGGAAACCATAAACAAATCGAAAAGACAACCCCCAGAATGGGAGAAAATATTTGCAATCCAAGCAACTGACAAGGGATTAATCTCCAAAATATACAAACAGCTCATGCAGCTCAATATCAAAAAAACAAGCCAATCAAAAAATTGGCCAGAGACCTAAATAGACATTTCTCTGAAGAAAACACAGATGGCCAATAAATACATGAAAGGTGCTCAACATCACTAATGATTAGAGAAATGCAAATCAAAACTACAATGAGGTTTTGATTTGTACCTCACACTGGTCAGAATGGCCATCATCAAAAAATCTATTGATACAAACAATAAATGCTGGAGAGGGTTTGGAGAAAAGGAACCCTCCTACACTGTTGGTGCTAATGTAATTTGGTACAGCCACTATGGAGAACAGTATGGAGGTTGCTTAAAAAAATAAAGGGCTTCCCTGGTGGCACAGTGGTTGAGAGTCTGCCTGCCGAGGCAGGGGACACAGATTTGTGCCCCAGTCTGGGAAGATCCCACATGCCACGGAGTGGCTGGGCCTGTGAGCCATGGCTGCTGAGCCTGCATGTCTGGAGCCTGTGCTCCGTAACAGGAGAGGCCACAACAGTGAGAGGCCTGCATACCGCAAAAAAAAAAAAATTAAAAATAGCACTACCATATGACACAGCAATCCCACTCCTAGGCATATATCCAGAGAAAACCATAATTCGAAAGGATGCATGCACCCCAATGTTCATTGCAGCACTCTTACAATAGCTGGGATATGGAAGCAACCTAAATGTCCATTGACAGAGGAATGGATAAAGAAGATGTGGTACATATATACAATGGAATATTAGTCAGCCATAAAAAGGAACAAAATAGTGCCATTTGCAGAGATGTGGACAAACCTAGAGACTGTCATACAGAGTGAAGTAAGTCAGAAAGAGAAAAAAAAATATCATATAATATCATTTATATGTGGAATCTAGCAAAATGGTAGAGATGAACGTATTTGCAAAGCAGAAATAGAGTCACAGATGTAGAGAACAAACTTACAGTTACCAAGGGAGAAGGCAGGGTGGGATGAATTGGGAGATTGGGATTGACATATATACATTACTATGGATAAAATAGATAACTAATGAGAACCTACTGTATAGCACAGGGAACTCTACTCAATGCTCTGTGGTGATCTTAATGGGAAGGAAATCTTAAAAAGAGTAGATATACATATATGTATGACTGATTCACTTTGCTGCACAGCAGACACTAAGACAACATTGTAAAACAGCTATACTCCAATAAAAGAATTATTTGGGCATAGGGCATAAAAATTCATGAAATAAAACATCTGAAGGACAAAACATAAATTAAAAAATAAAATAAAATGAGTCTCTTGTGGACAACATATAGTTGAATTATGTTTTTTTTAATCCATTCTCCCAAACTCTGCCTTTTTATTGGAGAGTTTAATCCATTTACATTTAAAATAATTACTGAAAGGAGGAATTTATTTCTGCCATTTTGCCATTTGTTTTCTACATGAACTACAGCTTTTTCCCCTCATTTCCTCCATTACTGCCTTCTTTGTGTTTACTTGATTTTTTATAGTGAAACATTTTGATTTCTATTGTCATTTTCTTATGTGTAGATTCTATTTTCTTTTAGGTTACCATTACACTCAACATCCTAAAGTTATAACATTCTAATTAGAATCTATCCCAACTTAATTTCAACAGCATACAAAAACTATGCTGCTGTAGTGTTCTGTGCTCTCTTACAGAGATCCTTATTGAGGATTCTTTGAAGTCACTTCTGTCTTGCTGCTTTCAAGATTCTTTTCATCTTTTGATAATGTGACTATAATGCGTATCACTATGGGTCTCTTTGAGTTTATCCTACATGTTTGTTGAGTTTTTGGATTTGTAGGTATTAATGTATTTCAGCACATTTGGAAAGCTGCCAGCCATTATTTCTTTATATATTCTTTCTGCAATTTCTCTTTTCCTTCTTCCCACAATGTGTATGTTGGTCAGCTTTATGGTGCCCCACAGATCCCTTAAACTCTGTTTACTTTTTCTTCATTGTTTGTTTTTTCTGTTTAGACTCAGTAATCTCAATGATCATATCTTCAAGTTCTCTGATTCTTTCTTCTGCTTGCTCAAATACGTTTTTGAAACCCTCTAGTGTACTTTTCATTTCACTTATTGTACCTTTCAGCTCCAGAATTTCTTTTTGGTCCATCTTTATATTTCCTACCCCTTTGTTGATATTCTCATTTTGTCCATGCATTGTTTTTCTGTATTTGTCCATGTGTTCCTTTACCAGTTTGAGCATCTGTAAGAGAATTGCTTTAAAGTTTTTGTATAGTCAATCTGATATCTGGGCTTCCTCAAGTATGTTTCTGTCCATTTATTTTGTTCCTTTGAATGGGCCATACTTTCCTATTTCTTTGTATACCTTGTGATTTTTTTTTTGGTTGAAAACTGGGACATTTGAATCTTATAATGTGGTAAATCTGTAAATTAGCATCTTCCTCTGGATTGCTGGCTTTTTTTAATTAAAAAAATTTGTTGTTGTTTTAATTTTTCAAAAATTGTTCTAGGGTGTCTCTGTGCTGGGAATCAGCCTACAGTGAAAACCTAAGGTTTTCTCAGCTCTCTTTTGAATCTGCTTCTTTCCCTGGACTTGCTTTCTAAATTCCGCCATATATAGGGTTGTTTTTGAATGCCCAAAACATCAGGTACTGCTCCTGTAAATCTCCTCGAAGCTGATTCAGCTGGTGAGGGTTGAAACAAGGGCATACAGCCTTCATGCCTTCACGTTAGTAAACTGAAGGAGCAATCTGTAGTCAGAACATAGAACCCCAATATTTGGAGGACAAAGTCCTTCTTCCACACTCTGGCTCTATCAAGTCATGCCAGAAATGTGTGCTGCTGTCCCTACAAATGCCTGCCATGGGGTGAGGGGCAGGTAGGAGATGGTTAGTTGCCACCATGCTGATGGCTGAAATCAGTAGAAATGAACTGCAATTTATCAGCCAAGCTGTTTCATAGAAGCCGCAAATATTCAAATAAATTTCAGAGTTACAACATAGTCACTTCACACTGTTTCTGTCAGTATAATTGTTGTTCAGCTGGAGAGGTAGATTCCTGCTAGTTTCTACTCCATCATCTTCCCTGACATCACGCCTGACTTTTTTTTTTTTGTGGTACGCGGGCCTCTCACTGCTGTGGCCTCTCCCACCGTGGAGCACAGGCTCCGGATGTGCACGCCCAGCAGCCATGGCTCACGGGCCCAGCAACTCCGCAGCACGTGGGATCCTCCCAGACCAGGGCATGAACCCACATCCCCTGCATTGGCAGGCAGACTCTCAACCACTGTGCCACCAGGGAAACCCTGACTTATGTTTTAAAAGGATAACTCTGGCTGCTATATTGAATGTGGACCATATGGTAGTATGGACACCAGTTAGAAAATTATTGAAGTAGAGATGAAATATAAAGCATGATAAATATAATTAACGTTGTAGAACATTATGTACGAAAGTTCTTAAGAGAGTAAATCCTAAGGGTTCTCATCACAAGGGAAAAATTATTTTCTATTTCTTTAATTTTTTATCTATAGGAGATGATGGTTGTTCCCTAAATTTATTGTGGTGATCTTTTCATGATGTGTGTAGGTCAAATCATTATGCTGGACACCTTAGACTTATGCAGTGCTATATATCAATTATATCTCAATACAACTGGAAAGAAAAGAATACTAAATACTAAGTTTGAATATTATATTAATATCTTGTTTCTTCACAAAAAACAAAGTTAGTGAAGTAATTCAGGAGAGAGATTGTGGTGACTTGCACCAGAGTGGTAGGGGGGAGATGATGAGAAGTTTCAAATTCTGGATCTATTTTGGAGGTAAAGCCAAAGGATTTCTTAATGGATTGAATGTGGAGAGAGAAAGAGAGTGAGAGAAAGGAGTAAAGAAAAAATAGAAGAGAAAGCATTTGTAGAGGCTATTAAGTCAAATGATATAAATACTTTATGGTCATTTGTATAAAGTACTTTTATGGCAGCAGCACAGGCTCCAGACGCGCAGGCCCAGAGGCCATGGCTCACGGGCCCAGCCGCTCCGTGGCATGTGGGATCTTCCCGGACTGGGGCATGAACCCGTGTCCCCTGCATCAGCAGGCAGACTCTCAACCACTGAGCCACCAGGGAAGCCCAGTGTCAGGTTTTCTGATCAAAACAACTAGAGTGATAAATTTGCCATCAACTAAGATGGAGCAAAATCTGGAGCACATAGAGCTTGAGATGTCTATGTAACATGTCTGTAGATATAGGCATCTGAAGTTCAAGAGTGAAATCTGATCTAGAAATATAAATTTGTGAATAATGACACATAGGTGGAATTTAAACATGAGACCATATAACTTCACCAAAGAAGTGAGTATAAATGGAAAAGATGACAAAGGATCAAATCCTGGGGCACCCTAACATAAATAGGTGAGGAAAGAGAACAAATGAGCAAAATTAACCAAGAGTGACCAGTGAGGTAGGAAAACTATCAAGAAAGTGCTATGTCTTAACAACTTATTGACCAGAGATGTCTTAATACGTCTTTTGTTACCCAAACTTTACTGACTAGAGACGTTTCACTATTCACTTACATAACAAATCTCTGGCCACAGGCACTAGTTTCTGCAAAAATCCACCAGTCAATAATGTGTTAAAAGACAACATAAAAGATTATTTCAAGGAGGAGAGAGTGAGGAACCCTATGATGTACTTCTGATAAAAAAAAAAGGAGGACTAAAGTTTGACCATAGGAGGGCACCATGTAGAATCCATTAGTGATTTAATGAGAGTAGTTTTGGTTAAGGGATGGGGATAAAATTTCCATTGGAGTGGATTTAAAAAGCATGGAAGGAGAGGAATTACTGACAGTTGGTATCAACAACAATTTTGAGGAAGTTTTCCACAAAGGAGAGCAAAAATTTAGGTAGTAGGTTGCATGAAGTGGACCAAGAGTAAATGTTTCAGGATGGAAAACTAATAGTATGTATGTTCAGCAGTTGGGAACAATCCAATGGAGACTGTAACATTGATGTTGCAGAGGAGAGAGAAGGAAGGACTGCTGCTGGGAAAATACCTAAAAGTAGGTGAGAGGTGTTGGGATTTAGTGCACAGGTTGAGAGAGTGCTTCTTGACAGGAGCTTGGACAGTTCATCTAAGTCATAAGAAGGCAGGAAGATGGCATCTTGGTAGAGATGCCGGCAGTGGTGGGAGACTGGTGTTCCACTTCTGGTTGCTTGAATTTTCTTAAGAGGAGGGCAAGGTCATCAGCTGAGGGTGAAGACAGGAGATGAAGTGAAGATGAAAGAGTTGTTTGGGAGAGTTACTTGAATAAAGAACTATAGTCTTATCGCCAGACGGGATTAAGGTTCATTTGCAGTTTATGTCACAAGATTAAAATGAGACCACCACCATGATCACATCATTTACTCCAGTTACACTCAGTTGCACAGAGGGTTGGATCTAACCTCTGCCATGTTTTTTGTCAACTGAGTACAACGAAGCAAAACAGGAGCAAGGGAGTTGAGGATGTGTACCGGGGGTGATTAAAATGACTGACCATAAATTTAAATGGGAGAAAGGACATGAACTGGGGAATGGACAGTGGAAGAGTGGCAGAATAACAGATCAGAAGTCCTAGAGGCAAAGAACTGTTAGAAATAGCATACTGAAGGAAGAGCTGTAAAGATCTGTGCTGTGGCCAGAAAGTAGAATGGATGAGTGATTATGAAGGATTTACTATGAGTAAAAATGACAAGGTAGGGTATGACCCTGACCGCATGTGACTAATAGAGGGGAAGAATCAGATCATCGGAGAGGGTATGAATGTTTTCTTACCAGTGCAGAGTTTGGGACAGAGTAAAAACTCAGTGAACATCTGTTGAATGAATGGGGGATGACTGACAACAACCTCCAGGCAATTCTGACTGATTTCCTATCTTCTCTGTTCCATCCCAATTGCTCTCAGTCCAGGATTGCTCAGGCAAAATTTTTTCAGATCAATGATAATTAGCACAGGTGACCCTTGGTACAACTTCTAGTAGTGACTCTTTTTCTTTTAGTGCATATTTAACATTTTCTTGTGCAGAGGCTTCCAGAATCCAGGGTGGTTCCAACTCTCACCTGCCCCTGCATCTCCTCCAACTCCCAAAACCTTCTCTGGGAAAGGAATAATATTGCTTGTTTACATGTCAGTATGAATAATCTCCAAGAAAGGGATACATTTAAATTAGGGTAATAAAATGTTTGGCCCCTGTGAAAACACTGTAGGTGTCCAGAAGACAGAGGGTGGCGTCTGTGGTCAGGAGAACTTGTGTTTTTTAAATCAGGCCAGGGATGCACAGCTGCCTCACTGGCCTTTGCTCTGGGTGTTCCCTGGGTGGGAGTGCTGGGTCAGTGGGAAAGTCCCACCATAAACCAGTCTGCTTCCCTTTTCTTCCCTCTATTCTAAGAACACAGGCTGCAGTCCTGATGCAGCAATCTCAAAACGTGTGTGAGCATCCCTACACAGGGAAGAGAAGGTGTGGTGGCTCAGCGAGACCTCACACACACTTCCCATCTACACCCTCCAATGGCTTTCAAAGGACAAACTTCTGCGAGGTGGGCCAAGGTCCGACAATAATAATTTTGTCATCTTTTTTCTTTAATTTATGTTTTAATTAACTCTACTTAGGTGTAATTTACATACTGTATATATATATATATATATATATATATATATATATATACATATTTCAAGAGTAAAATTTGATGAGTTTTGTAACTAACACCCTAATCAAGGCACAAAACACTGCCATCAACCCATAAATTTCCCCTGTGCTCCTCTGCAGTCAATTCTCCCCTACCTCCACCCCTGGAAACTGTGGCTTTGTTTTCTGACACTATAGATGAGTGTGGCTTGTTCTGGAAACTTCTATGACTGAAGTCATATAATATGTTCTCTTGGGGTCTAGCTTATTTCACTCAACATAATGGCTTTTGAGATTCACCCATGTTGCTTGATGAGTTTCTAACACCCTAATCAAGGCACAAAACACTGCCATCAACCCATAAATTTCCCCTGTGCTCCTCTGCAGTCAATTCTCCCCTACCTCCACCCCTGGAAACTGTGGCTTTGTTTTCTGACACTATAGATGAGTGTGGCTTGTTCTGGAAACTTCTATGACTGAAGTCATATAATATGTTCTCTTGGGGTCTAGCTTATTTCACTCAACATAATGGCTTTTGAGATTCACCCATGTTGCTGCTTCTTTATTACTGATTAGTATCCCATTGAATGGGTATACCTCAATTTATTTACCTGTTCACCTAATGATGATCATTGTGTTATTGATTTTTTTAATTTTTAAAATGAATCTGCAGTAATTATGCTTCATTAAGTACCATTAATGAAATTATCAAGTAGGTGGTAGGCTAGGCCTGGGAGACACCGACCACTACTGTCACGCACGACTGGCAAGAAAAATAAAGTCAATAGATAGAAATGTTTAATATTTGTCTCCTTTACATTTTCTTTAGCCCAGGTCCCTCTTTCCATTGTCACCACTGATGAGCTTAAGAAGACGACAGAACAAATGGCCAAACTGCCAGTGAGGTGTGACGGGGACTCAAGGACCATCCCAGAGTCTTGGCTTGCCTGTTTGCTGTGAGATTTTGTTTGTTTGTTTTGAATACTTTGGTTTAATTTTTACATCATGTGTTAACATGGTTGCCCCAGTTTTAAGCGGGAATGGGTTTACTCAGGAGTTTCTGGTGATCTGCCAGGTGGCCTATCGACTATGCTAGTTTATAGAGAGTCAAGCTCTGCAGAGGTTACCATGAGTTGGGATGTGCTTGCCTAGGACTCCAGCCCCATTACCCCTGTCTAATGAAGCCAGTTTGGAGAATATCAGACCTTGATAGAACTACACCAGAACCCCTCTGAAAATACATTTAAATTCTCCAATGCAATTATATGCACTCTGAAAGAAAAAGAAAGCCAAACCCTGCATTTCTTGAACAGCATGGTCCCCAAATGCAAGTCGACCACTTCATCTGGTGCTCAAGGGAAGCAACAGCCAGATCTGTGTTCTGGAGATAAAAGTGTCTGAGTAGGACTTAGGAAGAAACTGTACAATATTCTCCAAGTTATGTGTTTTGCACTTTATGGGAGACTTAAGGTATTTTTAAGGGTAGCATCGACAATGCAGGAGTTTTACATTATGTGCCGGCTTGGTATAAGATGTTATTCCCCTGAAAGCCCTTTTGCTTACACTTAGACTTTTATTATTTTGTTTGATCCTCACACCCACCCTATGAACAAACAGGGAAACTGTTGGTATCCCATTTTGCAAATGAGGATGCTGAAACACCGAGTAAGGAGCAGGGCTGGGACCAGGTGAGCGGGTGACCAGAGTCATTGCAAAATGCAGCATGAGATCTTTGTGGTTTATTTAAAATGTTGATTTTGTTTTCATGATGGGCTTTTTGCATTAATTTTGATTTTTTAAAATTGTGTTAAAATATTACTTAGCTTGATTACTGAATCTTTTGCACCCCACGCTAGTGCCTCATTTGCCTAGTCTGGTCCTGCTAACTGGATGGATTAGCTTGAATCCTATGAAGTATTTATTTATCAACTATCAAAAGGGGTGAATATCAGTAATTTCCGATTGTTCAACTGCATGGATCCTCCCAGGATGGAGTCCCGAGGGCTCACACAGGTCTCCGTGCTGCCTGTGGCTGCTTTACTATTCTGCACAGCAGTCCTCAGCCTGGCTGTGCATTAGAACCAACCATGAGGCTTCTTATTAAAACCAGAATCTCTGGCTGGGGTTGGGGGAATGGCATGTGTGTTTTCAGAAAGCTCATCTGGTATGAACTTCTGGATTATAGCCCTTGGATTAAACTAGATTTAAACCAAGCTGTAGAGGCAGGAAGTCCTGGATTTGCATTCTGGTGTCATCACTTTCTAACCACAAGATCAGAGGCAAGTTACAAGTTATTGGAAGTTTTGAGTAATGGATATGTGTTAATCCTTCTACGAGCTATTACTTAGTGCTGAGGTTCAGAGAAGCTAAGTCAATCACCCAAGGTCACACAGCAAGTTAATGAAAGAGTTGGGTTTGGGTCCCAAGTCTGTTTGATCCCAGAACCAGAGCTAAATGACGAAACCTGACATCCAGTAAATGCTCCCTCCAAAGAAGGCTACACTCGGTAATTAACACACAACATTTTCCAAAGTGTCCCTTCTGCACCCCCATGAGTGAGGACTGCCCTTGGTCAGAGCTGAGCTGACCAGGTGGAGAGAGGAGACACCACTTTGTCAGGGGATTTCCTGACAAAGGTTCCTGACCGGTGACCTCCTGAATGTTGAAATGTGGGCACAATGGGGGCCCCTGCCTTGTGGGGCGCTGCCAATAATGCTCTTTCCTGACTTTCTTACCCCTTTACTTTCTGCCATGCCACAGGCCAAAGAAAGAAACTTGACCTAGTTCAACCTCGTCTCCTGCCACCTCACCTCTCATGTCCCAAATAGTCCAGTGGTCCATGGTCCACAAGCATCCAGCCACTGTGAGACTACACTTGCCATGTTTCCCACTTGCAAGGCTCTCACCTTATTCTGCTCTACAGGTGACCCTCCAAGTCATCCCTTTAAACCCAGATTTGATGGAAAAGCTCCTTGTGGCGTTCCCAGCCCTGCCTTCTCTGCCTCTGGGCCACCTCTGTCCTCCTAGGTGGTCCAATCACCAACAGCGATTTTCTGGAATTCAGTTGTATCCATGATCATCCTGCATACTAGACTGAGCTCCTTTAAGGTAAAGGCTGTTTCCTTCATCTCCCTGGACACAGTGGGTTCATAATGTCTCTAGTGATAGCAGCACCATGGTGTTAGTACTCATCCTGGCCACCTTATACCACTTAAATCATTTAATGCACACAAAAATCATTACCACCTTCCTTATTTTACAAACAAGGAAAGTGAGGTGCTCAAAGCTAACATGACTTGCCCGTGATCACACAGCTGCTTGCAGGAGGTGGGATTGGAACTCAGGCATTCGAGATTTTGGAGTCTGTCTCTTAACTACCCTTCTATACAACTGGGAGTGCCCAGTGTAGGGGGCAGAGCAAAGGGGTTTCTCTTAAGTAGCTCAGATCTTACTGGGGCCAGAGCAAGCACTCATATGCATGCACACAGAGAGAACATAGGAAAGCTATTGGAGGAAACATACTTAAACACTAAAATGTATGGGGTAGAGCCAGGCGCTTCCAACTTGAATGTGTACATACACCACCTGGGGACCTTTTTAAACTGTGGATTTGGATTCAGTCTTTGTGGGGTGGGACCTGAGATTCTGCCTTTATAAAAAGTTCCAAAGTGATGTTGATGTTGTTGGTCCATGGCCCACACTTTGAGTAGCAAGGATGAACTCTAAGGGTTGGAGTAGGTCAGAGGAGGCAGGTTTCACTGTGGGTTGCAGAGGTCCCACAACAATAAACTGGGTCTGGGATGATGGCAGGGCCTGGACAGATGGATAAAGTGCGGGGGGTCATCGGCTCTGCTCTCAGGGGCCTGGGAGCAAGGGGTGGGTTCAAGGACCTGTGACTTGTGTCCCAACTCCCCACACCCCTTTTAACAAGCAGCTGCACTAAGCAGGAGCTCCACATGTGAATAGCCCGTTTTTGAGAAATACCTAAGCCTGATCATGTCAGGAAACATTTTGCAAATTCAGAAATCAGAGCCAAGGGAAGTGCTGTGTGCTCCACCAGTAGCAGCAGTAGTTAAAAGGGAACAATCTTTCCCCGAGTGGTTCCTCTTATGGGGAGCATTTCTGCTGGCTCCAGGACTTTGGCCATCTATAAAGCTTAGCAATGGAAAATGAGGAAATTCTCAAGGAGAAAGAGCTTTCAGCTAGCGCCAGAGAAAGAACGACTCTGGACCAAACCATGCTGTCTACAATGGAGACCTTTGAACTTAATGGTAAAGTACTAGTCCCCAGTAATGACATTGCCTGTGATGCAGTCTTTCTCTTGGCGGCATAAGAATAGACAAGTCCATTGAAAGTCTAGGTCTGCACCTTAGAGAGTCAATAATACATTTCTGGAATGCTTCCATGCTTCCACTGGAAATTTGTATAATGCTAGTAATAGATGCTGTGTCTTTAGCATACATGGTTTTTTTTTAGCTTCCTGACTCCCTTAAATTGTATTTAAATACTTTCCCTTCAATTTATGCTAATGCTTATTATATGTCCCTCCTTTTTATTAGTGTCTCATTCTGACACACAGATTATGTTTGTGACGTGTGTGATGAAAGGACAATGCCAAACAAGAGGGATGAAAAAGTTCCACAAAACTGAAGCCAAGTGTCATATTTATTTAATGCAATTCTGTTAAAATTCTTTAAGACGTCTTCTGTGAAAACTCATGTGTTCCTCAGGGAGTGTGTTCTCCATTTGGTGTGGGCTAGGGTATGTTATAGCTTCATAATTAGTTTGTCTTAGATTAAACTCAGATTTTAAAAATTCGGTCAACTGTTGTTTTATTTTCTCCTTCAGTGTTACACAGGTGATGCACTTTTTTAAATCTTCTACAGTTTGTAGCATTCAAAGTCACTGGTGAGTGCTTCCCACAAGGGATCTCTGATTTCCCATTTTAGAATATCCTCTTGGAATTGTCTTCCAAGTTGATCAGTCTTTCCCACTCCCACTCTCTTTTCTGGAGACTGTATGTGCAGGAACAACTGCAGCTCTGTCCCCTGGCCTGACTGTCCCTCTCGCCCAGGGTCTGTTTGTTCAGGTCAGTGGCTGGAATTATGGGGGTACAAAGATTAAGTGTCTAGCGTTCTGCCTTTAGGTGTTCACAGTGGGGTAACAGAGAAGGCAGGAGTGCAAATGACTTTAATAATTGTTGGTTATTCAGAACTTTGGAGAAGGCAGCATTCTGGACACATGACTTTTTAAGATACTAAAAATGTTCAAGCAAAGTCAGGTGATCAAACAGATTTGGCACCTACTACATGCTGGACACTGCACTCAGCACTGAGAAAATAGACATGGATCAACCTGGCCTCTGGCCCCAGGGAGCCCACAGTCATGTTGGATGGAGGGCGGCAGAGAGAGCCTATTCATAACCCATTTCTATACAGTTCATTACTGGCTGTCACTGAGATTTGCACAGGACTTTATGGACAGATCTAAGCTGATGTGGGACCCTGGAGGGCAGAGCTGAGACCTCTTCTAAAGTTTAATGGGATAATAAGGATTCGTTAGAGAAAGGAGATGGAGGCTGGAGCTGGGGTAGGGCACAACATGTTTATGACACCTTCCCAAGGAATATTCAGAAAAAATACAAATAGCTCCATATTGTGGGGTCAAAATTGGGTGGGGAAGATCAGTGGGGATTGAGACTAGGACCAATTAATTTGGACTTTATCCTGAGTGTGTCTACTGAAAAAAAAAGAAAAAGCACAATGTGAGGGATGTGAGTTAAGTTTTACTTGGGACAAAATGAGGACTCTAGCCCAGGAGACAGCATTTCAGATAGCTCTGAGAAACTGCTCCAAAGAGGCAGGGGGGGAAGGGCAGTGTTGTATATGACTTTAGTGAAGGGGGGACGTGCAGTCAAGTACACATGTTGGCAGAGGCTCATTGCTAGCCAAAAGGAGCAGACGTCACTGCTAATGATTTTAGTGCTTTTCTAAATACGAGGAGATGCAAGAATTGGGCTCATAAAATCTTCTCCTGAAAATATCTAACTATCTGAAGACCTGTTCTGCCAGTTTTTCCCAGAGCGCAGAGGGCCTTATTCCTGATGTCCAGCCTGAACTCCTTTCAGGGGTTGTTGAAGGTCAGCCGCTGCAGCGGCTCATGATTTAATCCCTGTAGAGGTAGATGGCAAGTGCCAATTTGTAAGTGGCAAGGGCAATGGGGAGCTTTGAAGAGACTGAAGTTGGGCTGAGAGGCAGTGATCTGCCCTTGAGATTACTTCTATCTGTCTATCTATCTATCTACCTACCTAGCTCTCTGTAGGCTGAAGATTGCTTTAGTTTTCTGAAGAGGCGCCACAGACTGCTGGCGCTTGCTGCCCTGAAGGTCCAACGAAACCCCAGGTCTTCCCTTATGAACCAGTATCAGGCCCTCTCCCCTTCAGCCATGGAGCATTTGAGCCTGAACGAGAGAATTCACATTTGTCCCTGTGGACCGTATCTTTCTGGGATGCGCTCCTTTCACCTTCTTGAAAATATGAGCATTTGTCTGGCTCAGGTCTTCCTGTCAGTTTCCTGAAGTGTCTGGTTTCTCAAGTTCTGTTACCACATTGGCAGACTTTTGCCCGTCTGTGGAATGTAATCTGGCCCTCTCACCCAAAACCCTCAACTATTTCAGGTCTCACACCTTTCTTCATGATATTTCTTCCCACCAAATTCCATCTGAAGAACATCCTTCCTGACAGAGAAGACCCCCCAAAATACAAATTATGAAAGAAAGTTATGGGGTTTTCTGTTGTTTGTTTTAATTAACACTAAGCATTGGCCCCAATATTGGACCTAGCTGTCCCTTCTTCCTGCCCTGAAGTTAATTTTAAATATTCTCCTAACAAACCTTAACCCTGGAGTCTATGCAGGGTCAGCCTTGCTGATATGACTACTTTCATTTCATGTCATTGTTCTGACTTTATTTTTTGTCGTGTCACTAGTTCTTAGAATTTTTTTAAAATCTGACTTTACCCAAGGTGTTTTTTCACTTTTTATTGTGAAATAATTGTAAATTGTAAAAATCTGACTTTACCCAGAGGTGTTTCTTCACTTTTTTGTGTGAAATAATTGTAAATTTTTGCAATCGAAAGTTGCAAAAAACAAATGTACAGGGAAGTCTTTGTGACCTTCACCCATTTTCCCCCAGTGGTAACATCTTGCATAGCTCTAGTACAATATGACAACCAGGAAACTGATATTGGTACAACCCACAGAGCTTATTTAGATTTCTTTAGTTTTACACGCACTCATTTGTGTGTGTGAATGTAGTTCTCTACAGTTTTATCAGAGGTGTATACTTGTGTAACCACCACCAAAATCAAGATATGGATCAGTTCCATCACTACAAAAATCTCCCACATGATACTTTTTCATAGACGCACATACCCTCTCTCCCCGCCCAGCCATCACTATCCCCCAGCAACCACTAATCAGTTCCTCCTTTCTATAATTTTGCTATTTAAAGAAAGTTATATAAATAGAATTACACAGCATGTAACTTTTTAAAGACTGGCTTTTTTTCACATAGAATAATTCCCTTGAGATCCATCCAAGTTGTTGCATGTATCAGTAGTTGGTTCTTTTATTAATGACTATTATTAATGAGTATTATTCTATTATATGAATGTACACAGTTGGTTTAACCGTTCACCCATTGAAAGACATTTAGGTTGTTTTTCCAGTTTTGGGCTATTACAAATAAAGCTGCTATGACCATTTACATAAAAGTTTTTGTGTAAGCACAAGGTTTGATTTCTCTGGGATAAATGCCAAAAGTGCAATGGCTGGACTCTAAATATATGTTTAGTATCACAAGAAGCAGCTGATCTGTTTTTCCAGTGTGGGTGCACCATTTTACATTCCCACCAGCAGTGTACAACTGATTCGCAATCCTTGCCAGCAATTGGTATTATTACTATTTTTATTTTAGCCATTTGGATAGACATGTGATAGTGATACATCATTGTAATTTTAATTTGTATTTTCCTAATAGCTAATGACGTTCCTAATAGCTAATATCTTTTCATGTGTTCATTTGCTGTTTGTACACCCTCCTCAGTGAAATGTTTCTTCATGCCTTTCGCCAGTGTTTTAATTGGATTGTTTGTTTTTTGACTAATCTAAACTAAAACTAAACATTTTGAGAATTCTTTATATACTCAAGATACAAGTCCTTTGCCAGATACATAATTTGTAAATATTCTCTCTCAGTCTGTAATTTGTCATTTCATCCTCTTAACAAAGTCTTTTGCAAAGCAAAAGTATTTAATTCTATTGAGGTCCGATTTATTGATTTTTCCTTTTATGGATTGTGCTTTTGGTGTCAAGTCTGAGAACTTTTCACTTAGCACTGTGTCCCAAAGATTTCTCCTATGCTTAATTCTAAAAGGTTTACAGTTTTACATTACAATATCATGGTTCATTTTGTGTTGATTCTTTAATAAGATGTGAAGTTTAGGTCAAGGTTTGTGTGTTTTGCTTCTGGATGTCCAATTGCTTCAACACCATCTGCTAAACAGTCTCTTTTTCCTCCAGTAAATTACTTTTGCATCTTTGTCAAAAATCAGTTGGGCATACTTGTGTGCATCTATTTCTGTGTTCTTTATTCTGTCCCATTAATCTGCATGTCTATCCCTGCACCAATACCACACTATCTTGATAATGTAGATTTATTGTAACTCTGAACATTAGGTAACATTTTTTCTCACAAGTTATTCTTCTTTTTCAAGATGATTTTAGCTATTCTGGGGCTTGTGCCTTTTAATATAAATTTTGGTATAAATTTATACCATCGAAAACCTTGCTGGGATTTGGTAGGAATTATATTACACCTCTAGATCAGTTTGAAAATTGACATCTTTCCATCTTTATGTTCAGTCTTACAATCTGTGAACATGGTATGTTTCTGCATTTATTTAGATCTTTTTTTTTTTTAATGAGGATTTTGTAACTTTCAGCATACAGATCCTGTATACATTTTGTTAAATTTAATATCTAAATATTTCATTTTCTTGTAAATGCCATTTTTAAATATAAATTTATGTATTTGATTTATATATTTTTGGCTGCATTGGATCTTCGTTGCTGCACGTAGGCTGTCTCTAGTTGCGGTGAGGGGGGGCTACTCTTCATTGTGGAGCACAGGTTCTTGGCTCAAGGGCTTCAGCAGTTGTGGCACGCTGGCTCAGTAGTTTTGGCTCGCGGGCTCTAGAGTGCAGGCTCAGTAGTTGCGGTGCACGGGCTTAGTTGCTCCACGGCATGTGAGATCTTCCCAGACCAGGGTTCAAACTCATGTCCCTTGCATTGGCAGGCAGATTCTTAACCACTGCGCCAATATGTCCCGCCATTGTGTTTTAAATTTCGATTTGCACTTGTTTGCCCGTTGTATACAGAAAAATGGAATGAGAACAGATATCCTTGCCTTGTTCCCAACCTAAGGAGGAAAGTTTTCTGTCTCACCATTAAGACTGACTGTAAGCTTTAGATAGCTTGTTGATTCCTTTTTTTTTTAACTTGAGGATGTTCTCTTCTTTTTTAGTTTGCTGACAGGTTTATTATAAATTTGTTATTTATTACGAGAGTGGTAATTATGACAATTTATTATGAATTAGATTTTGTTCAGTGTTTTTTCTGCATCAACTATATGATTATATGATTTTTCTTCTTTAACCTATTGATATGTGGATTACATTGATTTTCTAATATTGAACCAGTCTTGTATACCTGGAAATCCCATTTAGTCATGGTATGTAAATCCTTTTTTTTTATTTAATAAATTTATTTATTTACGTATTTATTTTTGGCTGTTTTGGGTCTTCGTTTCTGTGTGAGAGCTTTCTCCAGTTGCGGCGAGCGGGGGCCACTCTTCATCATGGTGCGCGGGCCTCTCACTGTCGTGGCTTCTCATTGCAAATCACGGCTCCAGACATGCAGTCTCAGTAGTTGTGGTTCACGGGTCCAGTTGCTCCGTGGCATGTGGGATCCTCCCAGACCAGGGCTCGAACCTGTGTCCCCTGCATCGGCAGGCAGACTCTCAACCACTGGGCCACCAGGGAAGCCCCTGTAAATCCTTTTGATGCATTGCTTGATATGGTTTACTGCTATTTTGTTGAGAATTTTTGTATCAAATTTCATGAGAAATATTGATCTTTAGTTTTCTTTTTGTACTGTCTTTGTCTGGTTTCCATATTAGGGTAATGGCCACCAGGGAAGCCCCTGTAAATCCTTTTGATGCATTGCTTGATATGGTTTACTGCTATTTTGTTGAGAATTTTTGTATCAAATTTCATGAGAAATATTGATCTTTAGTTTTCTTTTTGTACTGTCTTTGTCTGGTTTCCATATTAGGGTAATACTTATCATATGAAATGAACTAGGAAGTGTCCTCTACTCTTCTGTTATCCATAAGAGATTGTTTGAACTTGGTGCTAATACTTTTTTTAAAGGTTTGTTAGGATATTTCAATAAAATCATCTGGACGTGGATATTTCTTTTATAGGAGATTTTAAATTATGAATTAAATTTATTTAAGGGGCATAGATATTTATATTATCTGTTTCATCTTGGTTGAGTGTTTGTAGTATGTGATTTTTGAGGAACTTTTGTTTCTTCTAAGTTGTGAGCATAAAGTTAGTGGTAGTATTTTCTTATTTTGTTTTTAATGGCTGCAGCATCTGTGGTGATATACCCTGTTTTATTATTGATATTGGTGATTTTTGTCTTCTTTCTTTTTATCTTTGCCCGTCTTGCTAGAGCTTTATAAATTTTATTGATTTTATTCAAAGAACCGGATTTTTTTTTTACATCTTTATTGGAGTATAATTGCTTTACAATGGTGTGTTAGTTTCTGCTTTATAACAAAATGAATCAGTTATACATATACATATGTTCCCATATCTCTTCCCTCTTGCATCTCCCTCCCTCCCACCCTTCCTATCCCACCCCTCTAGGTGGTCACAAAGCACCAAGCTGATCTCCCTGTGCTATGCGGCTTCTTCCCACTAGCTATCTATCTTACGTTTGGTAGTGTATATATGTGCATGCCACTAAAGAACCAGATTTTTGTTTTTTATTTTCTCTTTTGTATTCTTATTTTAAATCTCATTGATTTCTGCTCTGATGTTTATTATTTCTTTTTTTTTTCCTTGTTGTTTAGGGTTATTTTACTCTTCTTTCCTGGTTTCTTGAGGCAAGAACTTAGTTTACTGATTTGAGATCTTTCCTCATTTGTAATGTAAGATTTTAGTGCTGTAAATTTTCCTTCCAGTGCTGATTTAGATGTAGCCCATAATTTGGTATGTTGTATTTCCACTTTCATTCAGTTCTGTTTAATTTTTTTTTTTCCTTTGAGACTTTCTCTATGACCCATGCATTATTTAGAAGTTTAAAAAATGTTTCCAAGTGTTTGGACATTTTTCTCTCTGTATGTTATTAATTTCTATTTTTATTCCATTATTGTCAGAGAACATCTGTAAAATTTAATTTCTTTTACATTTTGTTGAGGTTTGTTTTATGACCCAGGATATGGTCTTAGTAAATATTCCATGTATGCATGGAAAGAATGTGTATTCTTCTGTTGTTGCATGGAGTATTCTATAAATGTTAATTAGATCCTGTTGGTTGGTGGTGGTGTGCAGTTCTTCTATACCTTTGCTGATTTTCTATCAATTGCTGAGAATGGGGTATTAATGTCCCCAATTATAATTGGGATTTGTCCATTTCTCCTTTCAGTTGTATCAATTCTGTTTCATGTGAATAGAAGCTCTACTGTTTGGTTTCTTATAGACAGCTTATAATTGGGTCATGCTTTTCCATTCACTTTGCCAATTTCTACCCTTTACTTGGTATATTTAGACTATTTACATGAAAGTAATTACAGGTATGTTAGGCTTAAATCTGCCATCCTATTTTGTATATTCTCTGTTTCTTCTGTTTCCCATTCATCTGTTTCTCTTCTCTTACCTTCCTATGTGTTACTTGAGCACATTTTTTGAATTCTATTTTTAATTATTTATGAGATTTTTGTGGTGCATCTCTTTGAATAGTTTATTTAGTGGTTTCTCTGGACATTACAATATACATACATAACATATCACAGTCTACTGGTATCAACATTTTATCACTTTGAGTAAAGTGTAGAAATCTTATTTCCATTTATGTCCTTTTATTATCTTCACTTTTTAAAATGAATTGCCTGAGGTATTTCCTCTGCATACACTGAGAACCGCATCAGACAGCATCGTAATTTTTGTTTCAACCATCAAATGTGATTTTTTTTAAATCATGAGGAGAAGTATGGTCTAATATATAGCCCTGTATTTTACCCATTCTTCTTTCCTTTTTCTTGTTCTTCCTTTCGGAAGTGCCAAGCCTTCTCTTACTATCATTAACATTCTATTTGAAGAACTTCCTTTAGCCATTCTTTAAATGTAGGTTTACTAGCAAGAACTTCTATTAGTTTTCCTTCATATGAGAATCTCTATTTCCCATACCTTGCTAAAGGATGCATTCATGGTTGACAATTCATTTCTTTCAGCACACAAACAATATTGTGCCACTTCTAGCTGGTCTCCGTGGTTTCAGATGAAAAATCTGCTGATATTCCAAATTGGTATCACTTTATAGGTAATGTGTCATTTCTCTCTGGCTGCTTTCAAAATTTTTTCTTTTTCTTCAGATTTTAAATTTTCTTTATGTCTAGATTTTTCAGATTTTTGCCTATGTGTCTTGGTATGGATTTCTTTAAATGTACCACGTTTGGGATTTGCCCAACTTCTTAGATCTGTAGGTTTATGTCTTTCCCCAAATTTGAGAAATTTTCAGCTACCATTATTTCTTTGATTATTTTTTCAGCTTCACACTTTTTCTGGGACTTCAATGACATAAGTATTATGTTTTTTTTCTTTTTTATTGATCTACCCGTCTCATAGGCTCTGTTTATTTGTTGTTGTTTTTGTTGGTGATTTTCTCTGTTTTTCAGATTGGGCAATTTCTATTGTTCTATCATTTAGTTCCATCTATCTATCAGTCACTGAAAGAATCAGTGATTCTTTCCTTTATCATATTTATTACACTACTGAGCCAATGTGGTGAGGTTTAAAAAAATTTTTTTGTGTTTGGAAATTATACAATTTCCATTTGGTTCTTTTATATATCTTCTATTTTGTGACATTTAAAAAAAAGTTTTATTTGTAATTACTCATTAAAGCATTTTTGTGATGGCTGCTTTAAAATCCTTATTGAATAATTCCAATATTTGTGTCATCTCAATGATTTTAGGTTTAGGTTTCTTACATAAACTATTTAGATTTATTAGGTAGATTCTGGCTTATTTTGTGGGCTATGGTTCCAATCACAATTTAATTTTCAGAGCCCTGACCATGCTATTCTTGTCTGTTTTGTTCCCTGTGCTATTGGTGTTCTTGCCCCCTGCTTGTGCTGCCTGCAGGGGCAAAGGACACTGCTCTATATTGTCCAGTGCTACTAAGTAGAGGGTGGGAGACCTCAAACCCACAGGGCAGAGACCACTTCCCTGGGCCTCACCAGTAGCTCAGGGCTGGGAATGTGGGGAGAGGGGCTCCCACTTGATCTCCACTAGTGTTACAGTAGGAGAGAAGTACACCTACCAAGCCATATTCTGCCACTTGGTGAGGGGTTGGGAGATGGAAGGCCTGGGAACCCTAAAATTTGTGTGCAGCCTTTTTTCTTCACTGAACTGTTTTATGGAATTGAAATTTTATTTCTCTCTGAAGCCATATTTTCACTGTGAGTCAGACAATAGAGCTGTCAAATTTCTAAAACCTGCTTCCCTAAAATCTCCACCCAGAATAACCATAGTTTACTTCAGGTAAGCTCATTCTTATTCACCTGAAGCTTTTTTTTTTTTTTTTTTAACTTTAATTCTCTCATCTCAAGCAACTCTTGCTCATTGGTCAACCCCAAATGAGAGTAGATATTTCCTTGACAGTTTATTCTAACCACTAAGAGATGAAATGATCAACATAAGGGTAAAGAATTTATCAGATCCTCTGCTTTGTATAGAGTGAGTTAGACAAAGCTCACAGATTTGAAGTTCCCAGTTTCTAAAATACCTTGCCTCTATGCCAGGTGATAGCTCTGAATTAAAAAGCATTCTGGGCTTGAACTACTCCCATCACACTACCATGTCTGTTTTTCCTCTCATCATCCTTACTCAAATGCCTTGCACCATGGTCCTACCATGCAATTTGAAAATATCTGTATCTTCCGTGCTGGCCTTCACCTCCAACTTTGACTTCTATGGTACCTGTGTCTCTGAAGCATAATTTATCTTTCTATTCCCATCACATGCTATGTTTCATCATGTTTGGTTGCTGTCTATGAGACAGTATTCACCATCCACCATCTTCTATTAAATGTGAGGCTTCCTCTGTATGTTATCCATCCTCACCATCATGACTATATGGACACCTGAGGTCCTAAGTTGCATTCCTGATGCTCTCCCAACACTTCAAAATGTTCAAGTCTATACACGTTCAGCACCCAAACCACTCATTCAGCCATTCATCTAGCCCATCACCGTCTTTCCAGCACACCATGTTGGTGCTAAGAAACTTCCAGGCCATATGGAGGAGACTGAGACATATATACAGTTCAGGTGCTCAGGGCCACAGTGGATAAAAACACAGTGATGTGGGGAAGCAGAGCGAGGTCCCACCCAGCCGAGGGGAGTCTGAGAATCTATCTTGGAGCAGGAAAAGATCTACTGTGCTCCCAAAGGATGAGTACAAATTAGTTATGCAGAAAGAAGGAAGTGAGGTTGGGTATTGAGAGGAGATACTCTGCCTGAAGTCACAAGGGTGTAACCACAGTGGTCTCTCCTGACCATTGGTCAGTGTCAGCGGGGAGGTGAGGTATGGAGGTGTGGCCATAAGAGAGCTGGCTGGAGACCAGGCTACATGAACCAGCAGGGGGAACTGTTTGTCCTGAGGGCAGTGAGCTGAAGGGCTGAGGGCAAGGGAGTGACTGGAGCATGTTGTGTGTTAGAGAACTCACTCAGGCTGCTGTGTGGGCCTAGACTCCAGGGGTGGATGGGGGTGGGGGGAACACCCTGTGCTAGACTGAGCATAACCATGTGTCATCAAGGAATACGAGGCAACTATTAAAGAGAACAGTTAAATCTCTCTCTACTGAGAAAACTAGAGGGAAGTCCATGGAAAACTCCTTCACTGCAGAAAGCACATGTGCTGTAATTGATATGTACTGCAATATGTAATTATAACATGATGTCATTAGAGTAAAATTAAAAGAAAAAAAAAAACAAGTCTATCTAGGAGGATGTGAGTTTGTAAGTTTCTGAGAGGAAGGGGAGATGGAAGGAAGGCCACAACCCAGAATGCTAACAAAGCTTACCTCAGCGGGTTAGGACCTCAGGGGATTAATTATAAGATTATTAATCCTTGAAATGCTCTCCACATTGTTTGATGAATTATATTAAGCACGTTTTACCTTTGTAATTAAAAAGAAAACAAAGGCCTGCACGTGATTTCCAGCTCTTGTCTTATAACCTAACAGGTTTTCTCGACTGTTCCAAACCCCACTCATTGTTTATAAAACAGGAACAATCATCCTCCTCCCAGAATTTTGAAATTGAAATATGCTAATTCATCAATTTCTCTGATGTACATCTATTGAGTGACCCCTGTGGCAGGTTCCGTGCTGGGGCTTCGACGGTGAGAAAGGCTGACAGGACTGCGCTCTTCCAGCTAAGGATGTGTGCACAGGGGTTTTTTGCCCGGCCACATAAATGAGGGGCTGACAATGGCACTTCTTGCCCTGTGGCAAGGAGGATCGAGGGGAAGATGATTTGGGGGTCGTGGGCCTTTGTGTCTTTCCCCTCGTGGGACCTCATGGGCGGCCCCCTGCTCATACAGAGGGGATTTGGGCACAGGCTGGGGGCCCCTGCTCTCTGCCCTCTGCAGCAGCAGCCGTCTGCCTGGGTTGTGTTTCAGATCCAAAGCCCAAGAAGAGAAATGGGATAAACTGCTTCACGGTCTTGCTGCTCATCTACCTGATTCTGCTCACCGCAGGTGCTGGGCTGCTGGTGGTGCAAGGTAAAGCATCTGGGTCCTGTCTGGTCCCTCCTGGGGTGACAGTGTGGCCCGGCCCGACACAAGGCTCAGGTTCACAGGAGAGCCATTGGGGCCACTGCTGCCTATCTGCTGGGAGAGAGTTCTCAGTCCCTGGGTGGTCTGCATGGTGGGGGGAGAAGAGGGGGAAGCAGAAAGGGGAGTGTGTGTTGCATGCGTGTGTGTGTGTGTGTGTGTGTGTGTGTGTGTGTGTGTGTGAGAGAGAGAGAGAGAGAGAGAGCAAGAGGGAGGGAGGGAGGTAGAGAGAGAGAGACCACATGTGTGAGGCTGTGTGTGTCTGAAGCAGTGAAAGATGCAGTGATCTCACAAGGATGTGCCTCGTGCATCTCACATCAAGGATTTCCTGCCTCTGTAGCTTTGTTGGTCAGAGTGTTTCATTTTAACATGATTTGACTTTCAAAGTGCTCCCAATCCAAATGGTGAGGTCATGAAGCAATTCCATCAGCAGATAGTGAAGTCACTCAAGAATGCCATGTGGCCAGTTGTCATAAACACACGTCAAACGCATATGAAAGTCACACATGATTAGGCCAGATCAGCATATTAGCGGCCACACTTTCATGTCCAAGCATGCACAGATCTCCTAACTGCAAGCAGGTTGTTTGTGGGCGCAGAAGTTATACAGGGTGTAGGTATGTTCTGTGGACGTGTAATGTCATATCTGAGTGTGGAGCGCACGTGTGCAAGATACAAAGTTCTGTGTGCTCACTCTAGGTCCTCACGGTACACTAAACACGTGCTTAGCTGTTCAGGACGCAGAGTTATGCATATGTGACACAGAATGTCAGGGTTATGCTCAAGTGCCTCGGGCTTTAATGAAGTCCCTAAAAGGATGCTGCAGGCGTGGCGGTGGGGTGTCCAGTTCTGAATCTGCAGAAGCGGCTCCGGGCCCTGGAGATGCCCTACAACAATCAAACGCTGGTCCCCGAGCATCTCCTGCAGACCCAGCTCATCCGCGTCCGCACCAGGCAGGAGCACCTACTACGACTGGTGGACAACTTTACTCGGATCCCAGGTTGGCCCCTCCCCCTTGGGCTGGGACTCCCCAGAGAGGACGGGAAAGGGGGAGCGTCTCGTGTGCAGACCAAGGGGCCTTTGGACCTGAATCCCATTCTCTGGCCTCTTATGAGAGTGTGGAGGCCAAGACAGGGGGTGAAGGCCGTATGGGGAGGGCGTGAAGTTACAGGCACCCTGAGTGGCTACAGACAGCTCTCCGGGAGACAGTGGGGTCAGGGACCTAGGAGCCAAGGGTGCTGTCCAGACGAGTGTGATCTCCAAAAGCCAAGGTCTGCAGCAACCCGCCGAAGGCCGGGTCTGAGTCACGGAGCCCTCAGACTGATCCAGAGTGTGCAGGACAGAGCCCAGGATGATTTTCAGGACCACTCCCAAGCAGCAAACTGGTCTGTGGCTGGAGAGAGTAACAGTGGGCACGAAGCCAGTCTGGCCAGCGCCTAGACCTTTGAGGGGAGAGGACAGAGGGCCTGACCTTATAGAGGAGAGAGCCCTGGCTCCTCCCACCATGTGAAGACACAGAGACAGGCTGCAGTCTGCAGCACAGAAGACCTTCCCCAGAACCCTACCAGGCCAGCCCCTGATCTTGGGCGTCCAGCCTCCAGAAGTGGGAGAAGTGAGTTTCTGATGTTTAAGCTCCTCCCACCCCGGTCTGTGGTGTGTTGTTATAGCAACCAGAATGGACCAAGACAAGACAAGGAGCCCTGTCCCGGCCACCCGAGTCTTTGGGAGGCTCTGGTCCACAGGGCAGCCCTGGCAAGGGAGAGATCTGACGTAAGTGGCAGCGGTGATGGGTACCATTTGTCAGAGCATGGGTGTGCTTTCCGTGCTGGTCTCTATGTGGCGGCCTCAGGACAGCCCTGCATAACTGGTATATGAACCCCATTTCGCTGATGAGAAAGCTGATGCTCCAAACAATGAGAGGATGTGCCCAGGGTCACCCAGCTAAAGTGGCACTGCTGCCGCTCGAACTCAGGTCTGTCTGGCTCAGCTTTCCTCGGAATCATCATCTGCATGGCTGTGTTTTGCTTATTGGGACATGAGCTCCTTGGAGGACGGAGCTCCGTCTTTTCTTGTGTTCCTTCCACACAGTTTGGCTGGTCCTCGGTGCTAAGTGACACTCGTTAAGTGAATGATGGTGTGAGTAGCATTGTCACCCCACCTTGTTGGTTGGGGCATTGGTGCCTCTGCCCCTTCTCCTCAAGTCTTCCAGGTCCAAAGGGGCCCTCGCCTCCCCCATCTGCCAGGGCCACCAACGGAGAAGAGGGCCCCGGACAAGATGGAGCCACAGAAACCCGCCTCTGTCTACCGACCCCATAATCCTTTTTCTCCTCCTTTGTGCAGGCTACATTCTGAATTCCTTCTCCTTTCCAGGACCCCCAGGACCCCAAGGTCCACCAGGAATCAAGGGAGAGGCAGGTGAGCAGGGGCTGGGTGTGTGCTCCAGCGTGCACAGAAGGCTGTCTCGGAGCAGCTGCAGGGGACCACAGGAACACACGCCATCCCCAGAGTCTGAACACCCGGTGGGGTCTGTATGTGAGGGACGTCACCTGAAGTGAAACCCTAGATGGGCTGGGTTACTGGGAAGTACCTGCATCCCGGGGAGGACATCTAGGTGTGGCTGGAGGGGTGTGGACACTCCAAGCCCCTCTTTGGTGCTCAGAGTACAAGCCTGTGAGCCTCATGGGGAAGAGTCAAGCTCTTTGGTCCCGACTCCAGAGTCTGACGCATCTGCCTTCACCATAGACTGGCTCTGTGACTTCGGAAGCATTCCCTTACCTTTCTGAGTCTCAGTTTCTTTGTCTGTAAAATGGGGACAAGAGTGCCTCAGAGGGTAACTAGGAGGTTAAAATAACGATTCAAAGCACATGATTGTCTCTCCCTTTTAGGTTGTGGCCTTAACCTGCCCAGCTGCCTTACAAATGGCCACGGCATAGCTGGGTCAGAGAATGTGAGGGCTTGGCTGCCCCCGGTGGGGAGGGGGCCTCCATCACTGCTACAGTCTGCTCTGCTCTTCACTTAGACTCTCAAACGTCCAATCCCTGGAGGGGTTGAGGCTGCTGAGTTGTAAAGATGCAAAGACAAACGTTACTGGAGGAAAAAGCAAAATGAGAGGATTTGCAAGAAAGGGGGAAATAAACAAACCAAGAGCCTCTCAGCCTCCAGGCCACTGAGACAGAATGAAAAACACCACCAATTACAGAAGGGAAACTCGATAAAGGGAAACTCTTTTTCGAGTGACTAATTTTTTGGAAGGACTTTAAGAGAAGGGGGAATCCCAAACAACCTAGTGTTCTAGGTCACCAGCAGGGTTCTTCCGGGGAGCTTTTCAGGGGGAGGACTAGTAGAAGGAGAGTTTAGGGACACACACAGGCACTCGAACACCCACGGGCTCACACACACGTGTGCACACACATTTATGCAACACATGCACCAGCATACTCGTGCACGTCCTCACATGTGCACATACACTCACATGCGTACATGCCCACACACGCACTCACACGCATTCACCGTCCAGCCACAAACTCACTCACACACGCTCACTCAACCTTCAGAGCCAGAGTGGGGCAGGGTCACTCAGAGGGTGGTGGGTCACCAGGCATCCCAGGGGCACAGCTGTGGTCCCTTTTGTCCAGGTGAGCAAAGGATAGGAATGGGAAAGCTAAGAGCAAAGGTACAACGTGCGGCCAGCGGGGATGCAGGCAGTGCTGGGAGCTCAGAGAAGAAGAAGCTGAGGGGCCGAAATGGGGCCTGAGGTGGGCCTGGGGAGGGAGGGGAGACCACCGGCAGTGAGGGCTGATTCCAGAAGGAGGACTTTAAGCATCAAGAATCTTCCCTTGATGGCCAGCACTCTCTCTAGAGTAGTGCTTCTCAAGCTATGGGTCATGGATAAGAACCATTTGAGGTGCTTGTTTAAAATGCAGGTCTGTGTTTTAGAGATCGTGGAGGGTTCTGACCCTGGACATGTAGGGGACAGGCTCCGAGAAGCATGGCCCGAGCACTCTGGCTGTGACTGAGCACCTCGTGTGCTCCTGGTCTCTTGGACTCCCAAGAGACCACCCTCAGGGTGGCTCTGGGCGCAGTAGGGGAATGAGGCTGTGGAACCAGTAGGCTTGGTCGTCATCCTTGCTCAACTGTGTGACTAGACACGTTACTTGGCCTGTTGAGGTTTAACCTCTTCCTTTCAGCAAAGAATGGCAATTACATTAAAATAATAATAATTAAATTATGTCCTGCTTTGCAGGACAGCTATAAGGGTTGGAGATCATGTGTTCAAACTCTGCTACATGGTCGGTAGTGTTAGTGATCCTGTAAAGTAGAAAGGGAAGGACTTCAGTTCTAAGATCAGACAGATCTGGGTTCTAATACAGCTCTAGCTGTGTAACCTCTCCGAGCCCCAATTTACTCACCTACAAAAGGGGGATAATAATAACAACCTTCAATGAGGATTGATTACAACAAGAATATAAGACAGAAGATTGTGATACTGTACCTGGCATGTAGGAAATATTTACATTAGAAGAAATGGAGGGTGCTTGCCATCAGGAAAAGAGAGCCCTTACAGGGATGTGTCAGCCATCCTCCAATATTAGAGAGGTTCCTGTGGAAGAGAAAATAGACTTGCTCTCAGTGGTACCCCGCAGAAGAATGGAGGCCAACGGGCAAGGGTTTCTAGAGAAACAATTGTGCTGAGGTAAGGGAGGGACAAATAGTTAAGACTTGGGCTGCCGCACGATGATATGGGCAGATGCGGGGTGTGGGGAGCAGGGGCTGCAGAATTTTCCTTGGTGGGACTGAAGGGGGATCCTTGCACCAGGCAGGTGGTTAGACAGTTGACCTGTGAGGATGATTCCAAAGGTGGCCCTCCGCATTTCTCTGTGGCCCAGACTTTCTCAAGGTGACCCTGCCAGCCCCAGAGAGGGGATGACAGCCAGGCTTTTGCCTGTGGAGTCTGAGCCACACTGCTTCCCATCCCACTCTCACCCACTGCCACGCCCAGACTCAGGCCTGGAAGCAATGTGGCTGGCGAGGGGAAATGATCAGTTTCACTTCTTCAGAAATCATGACTCTAACCTACCCCTCCTCTTCCCAAATTTCTTTTCCCAAGGTCACCAGATCTCTCTTACCCACTGCTTGCCCAATCCACTGCCAGCGCACGGGGCTAGTGGACCAAGTGGGACCCGCCCCAGCGGTATTGAGGTTTTCTGCTCTTTGCACCAGCAGATGGGTAAAGCCACAGTGATGAGGTTCCAGGGGACACAACTATTTCCCTCACTCCATCTTTAGCTGTGATGACAGGCAGGTTCTGAAGTCAGATGCAGCTGTGATTCCTCAGGCGCCGCCAGACTCTGGTCCTTTCACCGGTACTACTTTGCTTCTGAAGGTTGTAACTTTTGAGAGAGACACGGAAGTCATAGCAATACAGACTCAGGCCCAGACCAGTCTCAAGAAACCTCATACAGGGAATCCCCTGGTGGTCCAGTGGTTAGGACTCCGTGCTCTCACTGCAGAGGGCCTGCGTTCAGTCCCTGGTCAGGGAACTAAGATCTCGCAAGCCGCGTGGGGCAGCCAAAAAATAAGAAAAAGAAAGAAAGAAACCTCATAAAGCCACACAATTACCTTAGCGTGATGGCCCTGACTGGCCTAGAGCCATAGGGCACCAACAAATTCCTCCAGGGAAATCATTCTTAGCCTTGTTTAAGAAGTGCTATTTGGCCCTTCCACTCACGTGGATGCTCTGAATGACCAAAAACTTGTTTGCTGTTTGCACCTGAGTCTGTTGTAAGGGACTTCAATTGTAAACATGTTCTTTATGGCTCTTTTGTCTTCCATCAAGGAATAATTATTCTTCAAGTATCCAAACCGCCTCAAAGAAGCTAATTCCCAAGCCTTGCACCTAATGTCACTCAAACCTTAGACCCAGAGAGTTCTGTATGACAGTTGCTTCTTTCCCTCCACTCCAGACCACTTTGTCTACTTTTCCTAAATCACTAGAGAGGAGGCTGGCCCCCTTCTGAGTCCTCTCCAGCTCTGAAATCATGAAAATAATGGAATGGAGCCCTTTAACCAAATTCCATCCCAACAAGCTTGTCCCAGCCCCTGAGGGGGTTGCTTGGGGTGGAACTCTGCTGATGGTGGGACCTGGCTGGCTTCCTAAGCCAGTGGGTCCCGATGAGTAGGCCCTGTGCCGGGCGGCTGGCAGGTTTGGGCAGGGGTTGCTGACCCCTGCCTAGGGAGGAGCCTCCCTCGATTGATATGCGCTGAGCAGTGGCAGAAAGCAGAGGGAGACACGGAGAACCAGGAGAGGACAGACTGGGGCGAGCCCGGAATGCTGATGACAGGTGCGAACTCTGAAACCTTGGCCACCAGGAAAGCCAGGCTCTGAACCG
>NW_006783631.1:3324748-3370211 GCF_000442215.2 Lipotes vexillifer
TGAACCGCTAGGGGGATAAGTGCTGCTGCAATGTTTTCCTCTTCATCAGTGCCTCAAAGCTTCTGTTCTCAGCACTTGGGATCTGCTTTCTGGAATATTCAGATTTCAGTTTGGGAAGTTTGAAAAACTAATTCCCCAAATTCACACACTGAAATAAACCAGGCAGTGCTGGATGAACCTGGGCTGTGGTCCCTCCTCCAGGGACCAGGTCACTAACCAGGGCCCTGACAGCCCGGCTTCTGGGACCTTCCGCTGCCCATCAGCCAAGCCAGGTCACCTCATCCATTTTTCATGAGTTTATGTCTGGCCTCTGGGCAAGGTGGTGTGCTCCTTGAGGGCAGCCATTGTATCTTCCACTTCTGGGCACCAAGTAGGAGTTCAAGGAGTCTGAATTTGGAATTTGGGTGGGACAGGATGTGTCAGAGATGGACGTGGCAGCCGGGTTTGCCCTCCTCCCATGTCTGGCCACAATCCCTTGGTTTTTCAGGAAGAAAGGGAGACATAGGCATGAAAGGAGACATGGGGGTCATGGGACCCCCTGGAGCCCGTGGGGATAAAGGTGACTCAGGGATGCCCGGTTCCCCAGGTAGGCTGCACAGTCAGGTCTGTTGTCCTGTGGGTATTCCCTTTTTGTCTGGCGGGCTGACCTAGAGGGGAAAAAAATCCCTAAAAGTCCTTCTGTATTTTAGGTGTGGCTGGAATTCCTGGACTCAAAGGAGATCAAGGTAAGAGTTGTGGGAATCGGCATCATTCCAGCTACCGCGGTCCCTGGGCAAAGTCAAGTTCAGGACCTGACTGTACTATGTCTTATTTCATTGTAGTGTTAACCCAGAGCCTCTGGAGTTTTGTAAAATCTGACCTGTCCTAAGAGGAACAGAGCAGCTTTGGAGGGCAGGCCTAACTGATATTCTTTCTTAGAGCTTCATTCCACACTGCCACCCAGGGGTATGAAGCAGGATGCTCACACCCAGAGTTCCTAGTAAGTCCGTAAACCTCAAACTCTGCAGCAGTGAATGGAAAAAATTAATAAATTGCTGAGACTGTAATTTTCCTCCCACTAATAGGGCTAGTTCAAGGCTCCTAGAGTTTAAGCTGCCAAGGTGTTAAGAGATGCATGTGCCACTGCAGAGAAGAAGTGTGTTGAAGGGGTAGTCAGCCAGGCCCTCTGCCAACCACTCCCAGCCTTTCATTCATGACTTAACTTTCAGGACAACCCGGAGCCAAGGGTCTTCCAGGCTTTCCAGGAGCTGCGGGATCCCCGGGTGCCAAGGGTGAGCCTGGCAGCGCTGGTCCCACTGGACCAATAGGTGAGGTCCTGGGTCCCGTGGTGGGCGTGGGGAGTGATGTCTGAAGATCCACCCAGCCCAGACCTTACACCCTCCATGGTATCTGTTGTCCAGGACCATCAGGGAGGCCCGGGAGTCCAGGAGCCGAAGGTGTGAAAGGAAGCAAGGGGGACACAGGTAACAGAGGGCGTGGGTAGGCGGGCAGGTGGAGTTGCTGGGTATCAAGGATGGACAGAGAGGAAGACTACCTCCCAGCAGGTCCACCAGAAGCAGGCAGAGGGTCTCCTGTGTTCTGGCCCCTGACCCACCTGGATTAAAAAAGGCACTTTCCTCTGCCAGAGCCCTTTGAGTCCAAGGCCCTGGGGCTGTTTTTCTCTGCCCAGAGTCCCTGAGAGGATTTGAATGCCATGATCAAACCTCCACTGTCAAAGGGGAGAGCAGGGGGGCGCCTCGGCCGCACTGTCTCCTGGCCTGCATTCCAGGGGTGCTCGTAATGCCCTCTCCCACTGACCTGCGGTGGGGTCCCAAGGGTCAGGGCTCTGGATTTGGACAACAGCTGTCGAGAAACGCTTCTTGCACATTCTCCCAGGGGGGCTCAGGCCGAGAGGAGTGACCCACGGTTATCCAACTCACAGAGACTAGCTCATAAACCATCGTGCCAGCCTAGTCAATGTTATAAACTGTTAACGTCAATTTAGTCTAGGTTATAAACCATCATACCAGTGTGGTCTACTTTATAAAGAACTGTGTGTTTTCTAGTCACTAAGTAAGTCCAGGCACCTACGATGGTCTAGAAAGTCTGGTCCACTGTGTTAGGTGCTGGACCCCCATGATGCATAAGACCTGGTTCCTGCCTTCAGATGTGCAGGCTGATGCAGGAGATAGGTAGATGGACTGTTGCCAGATGGTGTCAGGCACACTGTGCTGTGGGTTTTGCATGGAGAAGCGCCACATGCCATTTAGAAAGCCAGGTGCAGGCCAGGAGGTATTGTGGCCAGTGCAGGGTTGTGAGAACGGGCTGTGTATCTTCCAAGGATGTCTGTGGACAGTCACTGCCAGAGCAGGTCATACTTGAGTTAGACAACCCGGATGCCTTCACCCCAGAACCATGTTAGAGATCTACACCAGGGGCAAGCCCTCTCAGTTTTCATTGAACAAGTGGTCAATGGATTGACTTTTTAAAACAAATGTGACTTAACCCAAATCCTTCAAGTTCACAGTGGCCCCTGGTGGGGTTAGCAAAAGGTAGGCAGTGCAGGAGTGCTGGAAGAGCTCGAGCTGAGTCTTGGAGGATGAGTAGAGCTTAGCCACGTGGGGAGAGGAAGGCAAGTCCGGAGAGAGGGAACCGAGCAGGTGAAGTCTTGGAGGGCGAGGGAGGGATCTGTAGGTGCATGTCCCTGGAGTCCAGGTCTAGGACGTGGTAGAGGCTCAGGAGCTCTGGCCAGAGAGCTGGACCATGCCACCTCCTGAGCCTTGGACTCTGGGCCTTCGACCTTTGGAGTTTCCCTGATGCTTGTCAGCAGCCCTGGCACAAGCAACTCCTATATCCTTGCCCTTCCAATCCATCCAGCCTTGGAGCTGATTTCCTTTTCACAGACGGTGGGTCAGTGCAGGCAGGGGCTCTGCTACCTGATGCCATATAAATGCCACTTGAAGGTCACCAGCTAGTCTGGCCTTCCAGAAACGTTCCATCTGGGTGTGGTGGTCAGGTGACCCCGATTAATTGGCTGCCTCTTTCTGATTTTATACTTCCATCTTCCCTGACTCCAGATCTTAGGGTGCCTGACTCTGAGGCTGTCTTACCACTGAGTTTTCTGCTTGGCTTCATGGAGATGTTGGCTCTTCTCCCTCAGTTATAAACTGGGAGCCCTGCCACCCGACCCCACCACTGCCCAGACTAGTGATTCTTGACTAAGCAAGAGTATGGGTGACAAAACATGATTTTACCCACAAGGGGCACTGCACCCACTCCCCAGGCCCCTGAGCCTGTGTCTCCCACTGAAGGTGGAGAATCTTGCCTGCACTCTGCATCCTGGGAGGGTTTGCATAATAAGAGCAGCTCCTGACATGAGCATTTTCATGACAGCCTAATGGAAAACACACTTTCATTAGTGCTGTTTTACAGTAAGAGATGCAGCCAGGGTTGGAATCCAGGCCCGGCTGACGCAAAGCTTGGGGCCTTATCCATTATACTCTGTCATGCTGCCTTCCTCTGCGGGCAGCCTGAGCCCTCCCCCACCCCTATCAGGGCACTCCACTGAGCGGCACCTTCTCCCTGTACCCAAGTCCTGGAAGGATCAGAGCAG
The DNA here is from genome assembly GCF_000442215.2 of Lipotes vexillifer. NCBI lineage: Eukaryota > Metazoa > Chordata > Mammalia > Artiodactyla > Lipotidae > Lipotes > Lipotes vexillifer. Next base: position 3,328,341 of record NW_006783631.1, read on the forward strand.
AAGCTGCAGCAGCTTCTTCCACTCTTAGAAGGAAACATGGCGCTCTCAGGCCCTGTTATGGCTCTTTGCTATTTACGTAAGATCCCACAGACACTTTTGGCCAACTGTCTGGGAATCACTTTAACTCCATTATAGAGTCCCTGCATATCTGATGAGCACCTTTATGGGAACCTCCATCAATCAGGCCTAGTGGGAAATACCAGCCAGGCAGATTCTAAGGGTTATTCCTTAATTCCGGCTGCCCAGGTAAACATGGTGAATTACATTTTCAATTTGGGGCATGTGATGATTACAACAAATTCCAAATTGCGTATGTTTCCCGCTCAAACCCAAACGTTTGTCTTGATCAAGTAGCTGATGGTCTACATAGACATCTCAGGAGGGAATTCTCTTAGGACCATAAACTGGGTAGCTGTAGCCAGGGCTGTATTTCATCCTGAAGTCATAGGTGAATGAACTTTTGGAAAGGTCAGATTCTGCAGTGGGAGAAGGAAGGGTGGGTGGTGAGTGGGAGCCAGACCATCTCATCACGGAAGACAATGCATACTTGTCAATGTCAGGATGTGGGTATTCCCCAAACTGGAGGTACTGAAGTGTTGGTTCAATTTTGATCATATCGAGCCACTTTTTCAAACTGATGTATTTCCCATTTTGTAAATAAAATCATTAATCTCACAGGAGACTATCTAGCAGTATGGGATGAAAACAGAGAAATTCTGGTGCCGTGGCTTAACCTAGGTAACAGCTAGATCTCGTTATTGTGCATTAATTACCAAAAGTAAGAGGTCTGTTTAGTACTAATGATGCCTCCAAGCCAGGCACTGTGTTTGGGCCTTTCCTCCCGTGACCTTAGTCCATCCACACAGCTGAGTTTCATCATCCCTACCTTACAGCTGAGGAAGCAAAGGTAAAACCTTTCCTCAGGGTCTCACAGTTAATATACACTGAGTCCAGGAGTTAATCCCAAAGTCTGATTCCAAAATTGTGCTTTTCTAAATTTTGTTGTGTAGAATAACATAGAGTATAGGACTCAGAGAAATCAGAATTGCCCGCACCTCTCACCCCACAGTAGATGGGTAAATCCTAGCTTAGTCACCAAATCTTCTTGCTGCTGTGAACGCTCTCTAATCACACTCCAACCCATTCTGTTGGAACGTTTCCCCACGTTCACACCCCTTGAGAAAGATTAAAAATAAAGATGGCCAAGAGGAGACTCCTTCCATTCTGTTGGGAAGATAGACTGCAGTTTATTTAAGCAGGACATTATCACCGAGAAGAACTTTCTGTAATGGTAGTTTCCTTCACCGTTCATAAAATAGTGTTTTATCAAACCCCGAAAACTTAGTTTTTTCTAACCTTTGATCTTTCAAACGATTGTAGAATCATTTGACTTTGGGGAAAAAAATTGCAAAAAAAAAAAATCCACAACAAAACAAATTTTAGCTCTAAATCCTCTGGCCATTTTGAAAAGGAAAGTTTGTTTGGAAATAAGGAAGGGCTCACTTCAACTCGTGATCATGGCATTTCTCTTTCTACCACCTCACCTCATGAAATGAAGTTAGACACAGCCAAAACATTGAAGCTCCAAAATACCAATCTGATCAAAATTTCTGCATCTCAACAATCTTCATGTCTAAAATATAACAAGAATCTGAATTTTCTATGTCCTTTTATGTTTCTCTTGAGGCAAAGCCAAAGTGCAAATAACTTGAAATCTAGTTTCTCATCTGTACTTTAAGACGTGTTTTACTTTAAAGATATGTAACAAAGAATAATCCATAATAGCAATTAAGCCCTATATCATGAATATAATTTCTCAGTTGATTTCATTCCCCATGTCTAAGTATTGACTTAGTCCAAGAATTTATTAAATTCTACCAACTCATATTACTAAATTGTCACTTAGAGTTTTCTTCGTTTTCCTCTAAGTTTCTTAGAGACGTCTGAAGAAGTCTACATGCGTCCCAAATTTGGGTCCCCTACCTACCATCTTACTTCTTGTTATACAGCTCAATGTGTTAGGTATTAAATTAACCCAAAATTTGCCAGGCTGCACTTAGCCTGTAAGTTGGGATGGTATTTAAGGAAGTTTCCTAAGGTACTGGAAATTTCTACATTAAATCAGAGTGAGGAGGCCTGTGTATCAGTTTGGACTTGCCAACTACCTAGGTGATGATGGGTTGGTACATGACCTCCAGAGGCTTGGTTTCCTCCTCTGTGGAGTATGGGGAGAGTTCCAGAATAATACCCAGGTCCCTGCCAATCTGCCAGCACTCTGGGTTTGAAACAGGCAATTTTCCCTTCAAGCAGGGACTTTCTAAGATTTTAGGCAGAGCACCAGCTGAACACAAAACAATAGGAAGGCATGTGCTTTCTAACCTAAACTATTTTCTTGGGGGAAAATTGTTTCTATAAATAAGCACCTTGCAAATAAATATTTTGAGCCCCTTCAGCGTGATGAGTCTGTGACACCCAGGGAATCCCAGTTTGCTTGTGGTTAAGAGGACAAACCCAGGATTCATTCCCTTCCAGTGAAGGTTTACAGCATGAACTTCTAAATTCTATTTTTCAGCCATTTCTCCTTCTCCCTGATCCAATCAGGATGCCGCCTTGATTTATAGCGAAGTCATTACTGGTCCCTGGATCCATGCATAGCCACTCAGCGAGCACCTCTCAAGAGTCCAGTCCTGGAGAGAAATCACACCCCCCCAAAATCACACAAAACTCAATTCCAGTTTCCTTGCCTTGAAGAGGGGAGTTTTGAAGACATAAACCTACACCTATTATACACATCTCAGAGGGCATTTTATCAAGGGCCAGTGGGTTACGAGAGAGTTCAGACAGGGGAGGGGCCGTGAGTTCCTCAGAGATAGGAAGGCTGCTTGGAGGACGTGGGCTGTCAGCTGGTCCCTGAAGATTGAGTGAGATGTGTTTAGGGCAGTGGTTACTCAAATCATGGTCCCTGACCAGCAGCATCAGAAAGACCCAGAAACCTGTTAAAAACGCAGCGTCTCAGATTCCCAGCCCAGATGCAGTGAATCAGGAACCGCGGGGTGGGGGCGCTTAGCACGTTGTTTTTAACAAACCGTATGCTGGCGATTCTGACGCTCACTCTAGTTTGACGACTTATTTAGGAGTAAGGGATGGCCTAAGGCCACTGGGAGTCTTTGGAATGAGGTGGAGAGTCCACGTGAAACTCCAGGAAGTAGTGAGCTGGCATGCTGGTGGCACACAGGCAGCCACAGTGCCCAGTGGGAGGCCAACCCTGGGTCCTAACCCCAACGTCACCACTCCCTCCCTGTGTGACGTGGGATAAATCACCTAGCGTCTCTGAGTGTGGACTTCCTCCTCTATAAAGAGGGAAATGGCACGACCTCGCTGGGAAGCTGAGAGATGTATGTGAAGCTCCTGGCGTGCCTAGTGCAGTGCAGGCAGCAGCAGAGGTTGAGTCCCCAAGAGGTGGGGGGCTGGGAGGGAGGGTGTGAGAAACGAGGTAGAAGGGTCAGGCCTTGGGGACCATGGCCCTAGTGAACAGGGGCTCCCCTAGGGCTCCTGTCTGTATAGGACATTTGTTGATCGGTGCTCTGGAGACTTCTTTGGTGGCGGAGAGGCAATAAGGGGAGATCACAGTGCCAGGTGCCCCTCAACCTTGGGCCTATGGACAGGCTCTTAAGGTAGAGATCTGTGCAATATGGCACCCTTTAGGATGTGACAGAGAGGGTCAAGAGTCTAGATATGAACCATTTTTCTATTTAATAACCAAAGACATGTTTCTGAATGTGGTTTCTCCTCCCTCATCTTGACACCTGCAACTCAGGTGCAGGTAAGCAGAGAGGACACATCTACTGCCCGTGCTGGGCCACCTGAGGTCAACAGCAAACATCTGCTGGGGGGGGGAGTGTTGCTTGCTGGGCAGCAAGCCTGGAGCTCCTGTGGGGGCTTCAGCCCCCGTGTCCTAGGCGCTCTCCGCTGGAGGAGAGACAGACACATGCCGACAGGGCCCCGGGGTCCTCGTGGCACCGCTTGTCAGACACGAGGTTTAGTATGTGACACAGACAACTTCATTTCAGTCTGACAACCACCCCGAGGCAGCCAGAGGCTCAGAGGAGAAAGGTGAGGCTAAGGGAGAGGGAGCCTGGCTCAAGGTCACAGAGGCAGATGCAAGCCCAGGCTCTCTGACTCTGGCCCCTGTGCTGCCTTGGGAGGAAGTGCATCAGCCACGGGCGAGGCCAGAGAAGGCTTCAGAGGCAGCAAGATCTAGCATCTTAGCAGCTTTCACAGCCTTGATATCGTTCCCCAGGGGACCAAAGCGGTGAGGCTTTCCAAACCGAGGGACCGGAGTGGGCACAGCTGACGCGGGGTGAGCTGGGGCCTGTCTGCCAGGGCCAACCTCGAAGGTCCCTCCAGCTTTTAGAAGATGCTCTCTGAGCCTCATTCAGGTCCTCAACTCAAACATGAGGGGCAGGGCTTCCCACCTCCCTTGGTGCCCAGGTTTGCAGCAGCAGCTCCTAGCTCCTCGGCCCTCGGGCCCTCCTCCCCAGGCAGCGCCCGGCCTCAGACGAGCCCTCTGAAAGGCTGCTAGGAGCCAGGACTCCTTGCTCATTATTCCAAGAAGGGATCCTGAAGAGGCCCATCAGGGCCCTCACCTGCCCTCCACCAACCAGCACACAGTGGGTGCTCAGGAAAGCCAGGAACTGAAGTGGAAGGCAGGAACTTCCTCCAGGCAATTGTCAATGAGGGTAACCGAGTTCCTTGTGGTCTCTAGTGATCATCAAACGGGTGGGTTCTTGGTTAAGACTGAGCTGGCGTGGTGGGAGGGATACCAGTCAAGGGCATGGTGGGAGTGCATTCCCACTGTTACCCTCTAGTAACTCTTACTTCATGGTCAATAATGAGCTTTAGTTTCCCCAAGTTTGTGTAACTGTCTTGGAGAGTCCTGTTTCTCTGAAATAAAATCAATATTTGCACTTAAAATTGAGAGATCATGGAGTTGCTAAACCAATAAATTATTATCCCACAATAAATTACGACCCAGCATGGTGCTAGGGATAGTGGGTCTTCCATGTAAGTTAGTGAATAAAGAGATGAATGGGAAGAAGGAAGCAACTTTCACATTAGAACTACAAATAGGATCATCCCCGATGACTGCAGTGGTTATTTTTCCATTTTCTGCACGTGAGACCCTTTAGCTATATAAATGTTTAGCTATACTGGGGGCCACAATGAAATAAACCAATAAACGCTATGGAATATCTACTGAGGGTGAGGGCACCCCCAAAGCTCCTAGTGGCCCCTGAGTCTCCTCCACAGTCTTTTAGAAATAAAAATAACTTTATTTTCAAAATATCTCTCAACTCTTTTTCAATAAAATGCAACAGAAAGGAATGGGATTGAATTTAGACACCAAGTCAGGTTATTTCTGGACAAGGAAGGCCAGCCACTGAGTCCGGGGTCTGTCCATCTAACCTAGACTTTCATCCAATACGTTTCTATTTCACCCCAACACACGTCCCCATTTATCTGCAGTCTGTCTACTTTTATGCTCTGCTAAAGAGGCTTTAAACAATCGTGGAGAACCAATGTACCTTTCCTTTTGCGTTAATCAGACAGAAGGTAGAGGTTGTCTAAGATTAAAAGCGTCTAATATCTACATTTTATTATCTTCTCCCCTTTTTTTGTATTTTGATCTTAGGACTTCAAGGACAGAAAGGAACAAAAGGAGAATCAGGAGTTCCAGGTAAAGTGCCGGCTTCATTTTCATTCCTCACAGTGATGACTGGAAGGGCTTGTGCTCCAAGGGTGGGTCTTGTCGACCCTGAAATCATGGCGGTAACCTCAGTAACCTTTCCCCAGAGTGTCTCCGCCTGCAGGGCTCGATCGCTCAGACTCTTTGGGTGACAAACCTGGGGAAGGGGTGTAGAGAGAGGGGCGGGGGCAGAGGGGGTGGAGGGTAAAGAAAGCCAGGCCAACTGCCCCTGGTGGTGGCTTCAGGCCGCACAGCCGCCGAGGAGCTGGGCGACCTCCCTCTCCAGCTGCCAGGTTGGTTGTATGGCCTCTATCTGCCTGTCCACATCTGCTCCGGTCCATCTCCCTCTACCCTTTGGCCCTCAAGGCGCCCCCCTCTTCCTGTTGCTTCTCACGGGGCTATCATCACGGTCCTCGTGGGCCCCCGCTTTAGCTAGTGGTTGGTTACTGTGCCCTGCGCACGGCATTTCTAGGCTTCTTGCCAGCCCTACCCTGAGAAGCCAAAGCGACACTCCTCAGACACATTTCCTGAGCAGTCTTTCTTCCACCTGAGCTGGATATTCTATCCCTATTCTAACTTACTGAAGGAGAAATTGAATCCTAGAAATGTTCTAGCAAATTCTCCCAGGATGGCTAGAACATCCACACAATTAGGCCGTCCAATGAGGAACAACAGCCTTGGAATACTGTCGGCAATTTTCACCCGCTCGTCCTCAACCAGAGTTTACACAGGAGTCGGGGGATCAGGGTAGTGCCCTGCCCACTCGGGCTGAACATTCGAACAGCCCATTGATGGGGGCAGGGGGGGAACCTGGTGGTTTAGGACAACTCATGCACTAAACACCAAGGCCCTTAGTCCCCTTTGGAAAGCAGAGCAGAGCATCTGATGGAGGTGGTCTCTCTCCTCCGCAGGCCCTGCAGGCGTGAAGGGAGAGATGGGAAGCCCAGGCCTGGCCGGCCTCAAGGGGGCACCTGGACCAGACGGCCGAAAGGGAGAGCCCGGAGCGAAAGGTAAGGCCTCGGTTTCTGATGTGAGGGTTCTAAGGAGAGGCCTGTCATAAGGTGCTGGGAGTTTTCAGAACCAGAAGGGTAGAGGTTTAGTGGCTCTGTGGCCAAGTCCTGTGCTGGGATCGCCCTCAGCGCTGAGCTTACAGAGGAGAATAAGGCACGGCCGGGCACTTCGAGTGGCAGGCCAGTGACCATGCGCTGGCACCACGCCCAGTCAGGCCCTGGACCACACAGTCTCCATGACTGATGGCAGGAGAGACTTCCAATTCCATGTCTCTTGAATGTTCCTCTCTAATAGTGTTTAAATCCTTCCTGCTGTGGCTCAGGCCCATTTCTTCTTCTTTTTTTTTTTTTTTTTTTTTTTTTTTTTTTCCTGGGGCTCGTTTCAATTGATTCTTTGAGATTTTATACGTAGACAAACATCATCTCTAAATAAAGACTTTTATTTCTTCCTTTTCTATCTTTATACCTTTTAATTATTTATTTTACATTTCTTTCAGATTTTCTACATAGACGATAATGTCATCTGTGAACAAAGAAATTTATTTCTTCCTTCCCTATCTGTATACTTTTAATTTCCTTTTCTTGCCTTATTGGACTAGGTAGTACTTCCAGTATGATGTTTTAAAGGAGTTGTGAGAGGGGACATCCTTGTCTTTTACCTGATCTTAGTGGGAGAGCTTTGAGTTTCTCACCATTAAGTATGATGCCAGCTGTAGGTTTTATGTAGATAGTCTTTATCAAATTGTGAAAGTTTCTCTCTATTCTTAGTTTAGTAAGAGTTTTTTTTGTTTGTTTTTTTTTGCGGTCCGCGGGCCTCACTGTTGTGGCCTCTCCCATTGCGGGGCACAGGCTCCGGACGCGCAGGCTCAGCGGCCATGGCTCATGGGCCCAGCCACTCCATGGCATGTGGGATCTTCCTGGACCGGGGCACGAACCCACGTCCCCTGCATCAGCAGGTGGACTCTCAACCACTGCGCCGCCAGGGAAGCCCCAGGCCCATTTCTTCTTGCTCACCCATGGGATCCCACGGCACATCCAGTCCCCATGATGCCAGGTGGCTGGCAAAGCTGAAGGAGAGAGTCTGACCCTCATCCCTCCACCCTCCTGCCCGCCCCTCCTCCCCACTGCTGGCAAAGGAGGGCAAGGGGGTCCTGGCTTGGTTTCCTTCGAACTGTGTGGTTTTTCTCCTCATGATAGGATCTTCTGGGCCGAAAGGAGCAAAGGGAGAAAAAGGTCAAAAAGGTAATTGCTATTTCTGTTGTCTTTAATGTGTGTTTCAGAGGTTACCCTGTACTTAAAAATTGTAGGTGTGCTGGGGGAGAGGCCTTGGTTGTCAGAGAGATTCCTCATTTGGGCGGAAAGCTAAGGGCTTGTCCCTTGAATAAGCCTGCCCGTGGCACAGAGCCAGAGATAACACCTTCCTCCCTCCCTCCCTCTTTTCTTCCCCCTTTTTTATTGACAACACAAGGCTAAACATGGTGGGATGGATTTGCAAGGACAGCTGCAGAGGGACCTGCCCCCATGGCCTCACACCTGCAGGCCCAGGTGCACAGAGCCGCTGGTTGTGCTGGTGCCAGCATGTGGGATCTTCCCAGCTGTGGTGGCAGCCAAGCAGGAGGCTTCTTTTCCCTAACTATAGGACTTCCAGAAATGAAAAGGCAGAGCCTGCATTCACACAAAGCCCTGGGCTGCTTCCCTCACCTCTCCCATGTGTGTTTTGTCATCCAGGCGAATCCATGTTATCTGTCCGGATTGCTGGCTCTAGGAACCGAGGCCGGGCTGAAATTTACTATAATGGTGCCTGGGGGACAATTTGCGATGATGACTGGGACAATTCAGATGCCACCGTCTTCTGCCGCATGCTGGGTTTCTCTTCGGGAACTGCCGTTTTCAACGTGGGAGCTGGTAAGTGAATTGATCCTCAACCAGGAGCCTCTTTCCTTGAGGTGCTGATGCGGGCTTTCTCTCCCTGGTAGGGTATTGGCAACCATTGGTTGCAAGTGACTCAGCTTGGTTGGGTTAAATGAAAAGGATTGGTTCAAGCAACTGAAAAGTTCTGCAGCCCAGGGCCCCAGCTTACATCCTTCAGACTTGGCAGCCCCAGGAGAAAGAAGGCTCTCTTCCCCAAAGGGACAGCAAAGGCTTGTTTGAGTTGCTGTCTGTCCAGCCCTAAAGCCAGAACGCCATGTGATGGAGGGTGTTTGTGAGGGACACTCTCTGAACAGCTGAGGGGCTGGAGCTGGGAGAACAGAGAAGGATGCAGGGCAGGCAGCACAGTGGTCATCCCAGATCTCTGAAACCTGAAGGTCTAGGTGGCCCAACCTTGATCATCTTCAAGGATAAGGTGTGAAGGGAAGAGAAAACGAATCAGAGCAGGGACCTCCTAAAATCAGTTTTGGAAAGATGTCCTGGGGTGCTAGGGACTCAGCTATGTCTTGCAGCAAAAGGTTTAGACTTTCAACAAAAGAGTTAAGCCCCAGGTGTGAGACCATTTCTGAGCTGATCTGGCAGGTACACTAGGCCTGTTTCTCCTGCCCCCACCCCAAAATGTTCTCTACCCTTACCCCTCCCCACAACCCCACCAAAATGCATACCTACTTTTCAATCTGAGTCCAGTTGGATTACAAAACTCCTTTAAAATACACATTTTCCTCAAACAGATTAAGCCTCTATAGATGGTCACACTCTACTGTAAATTACGGAAATCAAATAATCCAGTAATTCCTCTGAGCTCCTGATCTGAAATCAATTATATCAGAAGGAAGGGGGTTTGAGGAAGGTGTGAATGCTTTAGAACACGTGAATGGCCTGTTTACAAAGGCATTTAAGGAAGAGACAAGCCCTAGAGATCCCTAGGAGGAGATTTCAAATCATGCTTGGGTTACATATTAAATACTCAGATGAGACTTTTGTCAAAGGGTAGAAAGCAGAACAGAGGCAGAGCCATCGTAAGAGAGGAGACCAGCCGTCAGCACGGTGGGCCTGGGCACATGTGGGAGAAATTGGCAGTCTAGCTCCCCGTGGAAGCCCCTGAGGACAGACGGGCCACGCTGCTTGGACCCTAATCCCACGCTCCTCTCCCTCCTTGCTTTTGCTGTGTCCAGGCACTGGGACCATCTGGCTGGACAACGTTGCATGTCAAGGGTCGGAATCGACCCTATGGAGCTGCAGCAAGAACAACTGGGGCTCTCACAACTGCAACCACAGTGAGGATGCGGGTGTGGACTGCAGCTGACCCCGCAGGCCGTTCACTGCTCTGCCCCCAAGGCATCCACAGCCAAGACACTCAGCCCATGAAGCAAGGCCGTGCTCTCTGAGGGGCTTCCTGGGGTGGCTGACAGCCTCTGAATTGGGCTTACTAATAAAGCTCAAAGCGCTACCTGGCACCGCCCTGTGCCATGGCTGGAATCACTAGCTCGTCCCTCCTGCCCACTCCCTGCACACAGCCTTTCACTGAGTCCTAACGTTCCCTGCACCCCCATTCCCACGCACGGGGACAGTGGAGTCTCAGCTCAGAGCCAGGGAGGCTGAGGGTACAGGGGGCCTGAAATGCAATGCTGAAAGCGAGGCTCACCTGTAGACAGAAGTACTCATGACCAGCCTTTCAATCAATCCGATGTAGCATCTCTGCACAGCAGTGGGCACTCCCTCCAGCACTGGAGCTGCTCGGCAGCAAATGAAGAGGCCACGTGTAGCTGGCACCAGATTGCATGGAAAATAGTAAACATACCATTAAGCATGAAAATTTGTTCTCATTAGGATGTGACCTCCATAAATGCAGGAACTTTTGTCTGTTTTATTCACCCCTATAGGGGCTCAGTAAATATTTATGGAATGAACGACTGAATTAAACCAAGAAGGTAGAGCAGCTCCCCCTCTCTGAGAAATTTGGCCTCCCTCTCCCTTTGCAGTCTTCCCCTGGGATACATATTCTCTGAGCGCAATCACATGCTCTCGCCCTCTCCCTCCAGGTGTTGTAAATGGTTCAGGTAAATGTGAAATCTGGGAGAGTGGGATGCAGGGATGCAGCTCTGAGACATCATCGTTCACACTTGACCTGTAAGGAGCTCAGCCTCAGGGCGTTAGGAGACTTGCCCAGGGACACTTGTAAATGGTGGGACCAAGGAGGAGCGGTGGAAGGGCTGGGAGATGGAGTGGACACCTCGGGGCTTTCTGCCTCAAGAGCTCAACCAGCCACCCAGGACCCAATATGCACTTTCAGAGGCTGCAGCTGCACACTCAGCACCAGGGGCGGAGCTGCAGGGGGACGTGAGGGCTCTCTGGCCCTCGGCAGGGAAAGGGCCATGGGACAGGGGGTTGAAAGCTGCCTGTTTTCATTTGTCAGAAACCTCTATAATGATGCAGGTTTTCCTGGCACTTCACGATACGGGAGTGGTAGGTCAGTCAGGGAGGAAAGAGGACATTTTAAGCCCTATCAGGGGTGCTGGGATATAATATTTTGCAAATGGTAACTAATGTGTCTTATCAGCCTCCTTATCTCTCCAATCTTATTGCCTGTTCCTTGTTTCCCACCACCCCCCCATTCCCCCACCCCCGTAAAGGAAGGAAAGGGCAGGTACAGCCTGAAACAAAGATGTCATCTGTCCCATCTGAACCTCAGAACTGACTTCCTGAACCTCTTTAGAAAGAGGAGAGCCATGAAAATAGAGTTGAAAGCAGAAATAGTTTTCTAGTTTTTTCCATTTAGCTTATCAAAAGCCAAGCCTGGCTGACTTGATTATAGTGTTTTAAGTGCAGGAGGTCTGAACAGAGCAATCAGGAAGGGAGGGTACCGTGAAAACCCCCTGCTCCTCACAGGGGAAGGTGGGAAAGGAGACAAGGAGACAAAAATAGAGGAGGGTCCTCCCTGGAGTCTCAGGCCCAACTCTCCCACCTTCATCTCCTCTCCCAGGATCTGCCTCTTCCAAGAATGATGCACTGTGGGACTGGTTCCTGCCTGGGGGACCCCTTCCATCTTCCTTAGGGATGTGTCAGTAGGCATGCTCTCCTCTCTCTCTCTCTCTCTCTCTCTCTCTCTCACACACACACACACACACACACACACACACACACACACACATCTTTCCACAGGAACAAACGACAGTTTACAGGCACAGAAGAGACAAAATCCTTGCAGAGAATGGACCATCCCCCCCGCCCCCACGATCACAGCAAGGAAACTGAGAGATACAGCTGAGCCCACCCAACATTTCCCTTCCATGGCTTTGGTTTTCATCTCTTGGCTGTTGATTCCCCAACCTATACTTCCAGTGAAGACCTCTCTCCTGAGCTCTGGCCACCTGTATGTCCACCAACTGCCTCCACACGGGTATCTCGAAGGTCAGGCAGCTAAAGCCTGCCCCCATCTCAGCTGATGGCTCCCAGGGTCCAAGACAGAAACTGAGTGTCAAATGCCATGCCTCCACCAGGCACCAAGTCTCACTCATTCTACCTCCCAAACCTCTCCATCTCTGCCACCAAGATGATCCAGACCCCAGCCCCAGTGGCCTGGGTGCTTGGAACTTCTCCTAATTAGTCTCTTGCATCCACCATGCTCTACCAACCACCTATTTGTTCTGCAGGCAGCAGCCTGAGACATCTTTAGAAATGATACAGCTCACCATGCCACTCCCTGCCTATAGCCTTCAGTGGCTCCCCATTCCCTTAGGCAGTGGGTCAAACTCACCATCTCGGCTTACAAGGATGTGCCCCTGACAATCTCACCTGGTCCTCCAGCAACGTTAATGTTTTGTTTCCCCTCTATCACATCCAGTCCTTTGTTCATGCAGTTTCTCTTATGCAATGTCTCTTACACAATAGACTCATGATAAATGTTTTCTGACTGGCTCCCTGAATAAATGAATGACTGCCTGAACAAATGAAGGGATGCTAAACAGAGCACTTAGCTTCTCGTATTGGGATTGCTTCATAGTCTGTCTTCAGATGGGAGGCGCATCCTTGTCGTGCACTGTACTCTAATTTTTGTGGCTAAAGACCCCTGCATCCCCACCCACTAAACACGTTCCCCCATACAAAGGAATGGTTTTCTCCAGAGGCAAATCTAATCCGAGGCCTTTTACAAGATTAGCTTTCGAAACAAAATCGTGGGGTCCAACTTTTACAAGGTGTATTGTAAATTTTAAAAGTTCTTATCGGGCTTCCCTGGTGGCACAGTGGTTGAGAGTCCGCCTGCCAATGCAGGGGACACTGGTTCGTGCCCCGGTCCGGGAAGATCCCACGTGCCGCGGAGCGTCTGGGCCTGTGAGCCATGGCCACTGAGCCTACACGTCCGGAGCCTGTGCTCCGCAACGGGAGAGGCCACAACAGTGAGAGGCCCCTGTACCGCAAAAAAAAAAAAAAAAAAGTTCTTATCTTCCTGCTGCCTCAGCATCACCACAAACAGGCTATGAGCACCAGCCCAGGTGACCAGGTGCACCAGTGTGATAAGCTGGGCCCTGCCACAAATTCCCCTTCCTCCCTTCCTGTCGCTGTGACCTAATGGCATTCAAACGCACCAATGAAATCCCCTCACACTGTTTGTGTACCCCACCCACCCCCTCCCAGACAAAGGCCCTCACCCACAGGTTCTCACCCTTTCCCAGCTCCCTGCCTGCGTGGCTGACCCACCCCCTTGGTGCTCTCTGTGGTGGCTCCCTCTCAGCCTGCAGCGACTCTGTCTCACTAAGACCTGTGAGTGTAATAGACTTTGTTTTCCCCTCCTGGGTCCCCTCTTGAGGCTGCACCTGACCGACCAACCCCTAAAAGGACACAGCACACCAGAGCATCATATGATACAAGCGGTATCATTTGCATCTCATACATAAGCAAACTGAGTCACTGAGAGGTTCAGTCCCGGGTATTCTGGTCCCAATTCACCACCTTTCTATTCACGTTGCCTTTGCAACGTGACCCCAGCTCTTCTCAACAGGAACCGAAGCTGTTACTGCTCCACTCCCTCGCTTGGAATTCCTGCCACGATATGAAACCAAGCCCAGGCTAAGCTGCTGGGAGTGAGCATGTGAAGAAGTACCCAGTTACCCCAGCAGAGGCCATCCTCCGCGAGCCAGCCAACAGCTGGCCCCAGTCACGTTAGCGAGCCCAGCAGAGACTGGTCAAGCCCATATCAGAAGGACTCACTGCCCAAGCGACCCATAAACTCATGAGTAATCGCAGATGGTTGCAACTGAAAGCCACTAGGTTTGGGGGTGGTTTGTTAGGTAGCGGCCAAATAAAACTATACACAGCCAGTGAGAAGTAGAGGGGGATTCACACAGCCCGGAGAGTTGCTGCCTGGCACCTCCTCCTGGTGGGTCCTCTGCTAAGCTCTCAGGCCGAGGTAAGCTGAGGAAGTCCCTTTAGAACCGCAGAGACCACAGAAAGTAGCCGCAGTGTGTGGCACGCTGGTGCTGTGGCTGACAGGCGGCTGCTGGTGCGACTGAAGAGGAACTGGGTAGAATGAGCAGGAGCGCATCCTCAGTGGTCAGAGAACAGGCTGGGCGGCTGGGGCCGCCGTATGTTGGGCATGACCTCTGTGTGACACTACCGTCCACTTGAAATAACTCTCCTCCCTCCTGCTTCCCTTTCCTGGGGACTCTGTGCCCTGTCTGAGGCCGGCAGCACAGACACCAGCACCGAGCATACTGTCTGGGCGCAATGGAGATGGCAGGGTCCTCTGTGTGCAAGACTCCCATCATTTCCCCGCCTGGAAGGGCAAGCACGGAGAGTTTCCCAGCATCCAGCTGGACAGGTGCAGCTCGGAACTGAGGTTCTGGAGCCTGACTGCCTGGGTTAGGATCTGGTACTGCCACGTAGTAGGCCTTTACCTGCACAATCAAGTTACTGAAACTCTCTGGGCTTTCCTCATCTGTAAAATAAAGACAGTAACAGTTCCTCCCTGTCAGAGTTCTTGTGAGGATTAATTGAAAAGGTAATTTAAAAGAAAGCACCTTGGGCTTCCCTGGTGGCACAGTGGTTGAGAGTCCGCCTGCCGATGCAGGGGACACGGGTGCGTGCCCCGGTCCGGGAAGATCCCACATGCCGCGGAGTGGCTGGGCCCGTGAGCCATGGCTGCTGAGCCTGCGCATCTGGAGCCTGTGCTCCACAACGGAAGAGGCCACAGCAGTGAGGGGCCCGCGTACCGCAAAAAAAAAAAAGCATCTTAAATGGTGCCTGGCACATGGTAAATGCTTGGTCTCGGTTATTATGATCCTTCAAGACCCTTCACAGCCATCCCTCGCCCCCAACACTGCCCCACTGAGCCCCCTGCACCAGGCAGTGGGTCTCCTCAGGGCCCACCCATCTGCATCAGGCTTTTGGAGAGGATGGACCAGGATGGTATGTCTGTGGGTCCTCCAGAAGCCCACACATATGGAGCTGGGAGTGGGAGAGGTTTATTACGAGGAAGGCCTGTGAAAGATGCAAGGTGGAGGCAGAGTCTCAGACCGACATGTAGCCATGACAGAGTCTCAGCCACCTCTACAGGGAGACAGGAGCAAAGATGGCCCCTCAGAGGAGTGCCATGTTGGGCAAGAATAGCCAGGCCCTAGTCCCTCCTCCCAACTCAGTCCCCTGGCCAGAAGTGCAGGGCCTTGGCCTAGATGTGGGGGTGGATTTGGTATGATGCTGCCCTGAAGCTGGGCACTCCTACAGCTGAACAGCAGGTTCTCTCTTGAAGCCAGAGACCCAGAAGCACTGCTATGGCTGCTACAGATGGTTTGCTTAAAAGAGGGTGGGACTTAGGATCAGATTCAAAGCCAGCACCGATGACCACTTGTGTGGCTTTGGGGACATCACATAACCTCTCTGAGTTTCTGCTTCGCATCTGTGAAATGGGAATATGATGATGATGATGATGATAAAAACAAAAATAAAATATTACCTTATGTGGATTAGCTTGTGTGCTCTTGGCATACACTGGGTACTGACTAACAGCAACATTTATTAGAACAGCTCCTGACTCCAAGCCTGTTCTTACCATGTCTCCACACCCAGAATATCATCCCTTCTTCCATCCACTACTCCAGAATCCTCCCCACCCTTTAACACCCAGCTCAAATTGTACTTTTCTTCAGGAAACCTTCCCTGATGGCTCTCACTCCAGAGACATCTTTCCTTTCTCTTAATCCCTTTGGCCCATCTATGAAAGGAAGGAAAACTCAGTGCAGAATCTGATATTTTAAGGGCCTACTTCAGGGTATGCATCATGCTAGCTGCATTATATTTTTGTGTTGGTGACCCATGACCTTACTTATTCTTCACAGCAACATTGAGTGGGATGTTCTATTATTATCTCCATTTTACAGATGGAAAAACTGAGGCTGAGAGAAATAAAATGACTTTCCTTTGGTCATTAGAACTCATCTCCAGTTCTTCTAGTTCTGAATACTATTTCATTTGCACCATGCTGGCCTCAGGAGGCTTTCAGAAAATTTGTATTTTTGCAACATAGGAAACTGCATTATTAAAATTGTACACAAATAGCACTCACCTGATAGGGTTGTTCTAAGCCTATGAGACTGAGGAGGGCCTCAGAACTCAAGGAATTCATTCATTCAAACACTCTTCAGTTTTCTTCAGTGGCAGGGTAATCAGAGGTGAATTATTTCAAACCCCAGGAATACAAACCATCAAGTCACAAAAGAGAGTCAATACACTAGTAAACATATATTTTAAAAATGTTCATCCTCACTTATAATAAAAGAAATGCAAAAAGAGGGAGATCATTTATTTGCACATCAAATTGGCAATTTAAAAATTCCTTGGTGTTGGTCAGAGAGGAGAGAAACTATGAATAGAAATAAAAATAGATTTCCTAGGGTGGGGTGGGAGGCTGTTGAAATTTGGCAAGATGTGACCTGAACTTTCTGAAATAGAAAAAGGGGCTGATGAGAAATGCCCACTGTATCAGTTAGTTATTGCTGCATAACAACTTACACCAAGATTTGGTAGGTTACATTATTTATACTAACTTCTGATTCTGCAGGTCAGCTGGACATTGGCTGACCTGGGCTGGGCTCAACCAGGCAGCTCTGCTGCAAGCTGTGGTCCAGCTGAGCTTGGCTCCCCTCTGTGGGTCAGGCTTAGGGCTGCTCCACCTGTATCCTTCTAGAACTTGCCTTATTGTGAAGGCAGTGTCATGAAAGAGCAAGAAGGAGCATATGATGCCTCTTAAGGCCTGGGATCAGCGGTGGCACACTGTCACCCACATTTCACTGGCCAAAGGAAGTCACATGGCTGAGCACAAAGTCACTGGGCAGTTGAAGCTCCCTCCACCTTTGCCCCTCAAAGGGGCAAAGGGCATGTATTGGGGGTGGGGTGGGCAGGATGCAGAACTGGGGCTAGTGAGGCACCTGCCAATCCACTGGAGTGGATCAAAGTTCTTTGGAGCATTGTGTATACCACTGTGGAGTCACACAGTTGCTCTGGTACTGTCACCTTATGTAAATTCAACTACCTGACTTCAGAAAAATTAAAAGAAAAATGGCAATTTAAATAGTGGCCTAAAGTTCTATTTTGCACATATATTTTAAAATAGATGCTATACATTATATACTGACACATGCACATTACTATACGTGTCTATGCATATGGAAGACTATACTTCATGAGCGACTTAAGTGGTTTTCAAAGATATTTGAATATGGTGGTGGACCTCGGAGATATTGTGGGTTCAGTTCCAGACCACTGCAATAAAGCAAATATCACAATAGAGTAAGTCACATGAACATTTTTGTTTCCCAGTTCATATAAAAGTTATGTCTACACTCTACTGTAGTTTATCAAGTGTGCAATAGCATTATGTTTAAAAAACAATGTACATACCTACCTTTTTTTTGTATTTGGTGTGTATTTTTAAGTTAATTTTAAATTAATTTTTATTGGAGTATAGCTGCTTTACAATGTTGTGTTAGCATCTTGCTAACAGCAAGTGAATAAGTCATACGTATGCATATATCCACTCTTTTTTAGATTTCCTTCCCATTTAGTTCACCACAGAGGACTGAGTAGAGTTTCCTGTGCTGTACAGTAGGTTCTCATTAGTTATCTATTTTATACATAGTTATGTATATATGTCAATCCCAATCTCCCAATACATGCCATCCCCCCTCCCCTCCTTGGTAACCATGTTTGTTCTCTACATCTGTGACTCTATATCTGCTTTGCAAATGAGTTCATCTCTAGCATTTTTCTAGATTCTACATAAAAGAGATATTATACGATATTTGTTTTTCTTTTTCTGCCTTACTTCATTCTGTATGAGAGTCTCTAGATCCATCCACATCTCTGCAAGTGGCACTAATTCGTTCTTCTTTATGGCTGACTAATATTCCATTGTATATATGTACCACATCTTCTTTATCTACTCCTCTGTCAATGGACATTTAGGTTGCTTCCACGTCCCGGCTATTGTAATAGAGCTGCAATGAACATCATGGTGCACACATCCTTTCAAATTATGGTTTTCTCTGGATATATGCCTAGGAGTGGTATTGCTGGGTCATATAGTAGCTCTATTTTTATTTTTTTAAGGAACCTCCATATTGTTCTTCACAGTGGCTCTACCAATTTACATTCCCACCAAGAGTGTAGGAGGATTCCCTTTTCTCCATGCCCTCTCCAGCATTTATTGTTTGTATCAATAGATTTTTGATGATGGCCATTCTGACCAGTGTGAGGTGATACCCCATTGTAGTTTTGATTTGCATTTCTCTAATAATTAGTGATGTTGAGCAGCTTTTCATGTGCTTCTTGGCCATCTGTATGTCTTCTTCAGAGAAAATGTCTATTTAGGTCTTCTGCCCATTTTTGGATTGGGTGGTTTGGTTTTTTGATATTGAGCCGCATGAGCTATTTGTATATTTTGGAGATTAATCCCTTGTCAGTTGCTTTGTTTGCAAATAATGTCTATTTAGGTCTTCTGCCCATTTTTGGATTGGGTGGTTTGGTTTTTTGATATTGAGCCGCATGAGCTATTTGTATATTTTGGAGATTAATCCCTTGTCAGTTGCTTTGTTTGCAAATATTTTCTCCCATTCTGAGGGTTGTCTTTTCATTTTGTTTATGGTTTCCTTTGCTGTGCAAAAGCTTTTAAGTTTAATTAGGTCCCATTTGTTTATTTTTGTTTTTATTTTCATTACTCTAGGTGGTGGATTGAAAAAACTCTTGCTGTGATTTATGTCAAAGAGTGTTCTGCCTATGTTTTCCTCTAAGAGCTTTATAGTGTCTGGTCTTACATTTAGGTCTTTAATCCATTTTGGGTTTATCTTTGTGTATGGTGTTAGGGAGTGTTCTAATTTCATTCTTTTACATGTAGTTGTCCAGTTTTCCCAGCACCACTTATTGAAGACACCGTCTTTTCTCCATATTCTTGCCTCCTTTGTCATAGCTTAGCTTGACATATGTGTGTTGTTTTATCTCTGGACATTCTATGCTGTTCCATTGATCTATATTTCTGTTTTTGTGCCAGTACCATCCTGTTTTGATTACTGTGGCTTTGTAGTATAGTCTGAAATCAGGGACCCTGACTCCTTCAGCTCCATTCTTCTTTCCCAAGATTACTTTCACTATTCAGTGTCTTTTGTGTTTCCATACAAAGTGTAAAAGGTTTTGTTCTGTGAAAAATGCCCTTGGTAATTTAATAGGGATTGCATTGAATCTGTAGATTGCTCAGGGTGGTATAGTCATTTTCACAGTACTGATTCTTCCAATCCAAGAATATGGTATATCTCTCCATTTGTTTGTGTCATCTTTGATTTCTTTCACCAGTATCTTATTGTTTTCTGAGTATAGGTGCTTTGGTCTCCTTAGGTAGGTTTATTCCTAGGTATTTTATTCTTTTTGATGCAATGGTAAATGGGATTGTTTCCTTAATCTCTCTTTCTGATCTTTCATTGATAGTGTATAGGAATGTGAGACATTTCTGTTTATTAATTTTGTATTCTGCAACTTTACCAAATTCATTCATGAGCTCTAGTAGTTTTCTCATGGCATCTTTAGGATTTTCTTTGTATAGTATCATGTCATCTACAAATAGTTTTACTTCTTCATTTCCAATTTGGATTCCTTTTATTTCTTTTTCTTCTCTGATAGCCATGGCTAGGACTTCCAAAACTATGTTGAATAACAATGGTGAGGGTGGATATCCTTGTCTTGTTCCTGATCTTAGAGGAAATGCTTTCAGCTTTTCACCATTGAGTATGATGTTAGCTGTAGGTTTGCTGTATATGGACTTTATTATGTTGAGGTAGGTTCCCTCTAATCCCACTCTCACGAGAGTTTTTATCATAAATCGGTGTTGAATGTTGTTAGAAGTTTGTTCTGCATCTATTGAGATGATCATATGGTTTTTATTCTTCAATTTGTTAATGTGGTGTATCACATTGATTGACTTGGGTATACTGAAGAATCCTTGCATCTCTGGGATAAATCCCACTTGATCAGGGTGTATGATCCTTTTAATGTGTTGTTGGATTCAGTTTGCTAGTATTCTGTTGAGAATTTTTGTGTCTATATTCATCAGTGATGTTGACCTGTTATTTTCTCTTTTTTTTTTTGATATCTTTGTCTGGTTTTGGTATCAGGGTGATGGTGGCCTCATAGAATGAGCTTGGGAGTGTTCCTTCCTCTGTAATTTTTGGAAGAGTTTGAGAAGGATAGGTGTTAACTCTTCTCTAAATGTTTGACAGAATTTGCCTTTGAAGCCATCTGGCCCTGGGCTTTTTTTGGTGGAAGATTTTTAATCACAGTTTCAATTTCAGTACTTGTGATTGGTCTGTTCATATTTTCTATTTCTTCCTGGTTCAGTCTTGGAAGGTTGTATCTTTCTAAGAACTTATCCATTTCTTCTAGGTTGTCCATTTTATTGCCATATAGTTGCTTGTAGCAATCCCTCATGATCCTTTGTATTTCTGTGGTGTCTGTTGTAACTGCTTGTTTTTCATTTCTAATTTTATTGATTTGAATCCTCTCCTCTTTTTTTTCTTGATGAGTCTGTCTTAAGGTTTATCAATTTTGTTAATCATCCCAAAGAACCAGCTTTTATTTCATTGATCTTTGCTATTGTTTTCTTCATCTCTATTTCATTTATTTCTCCTTTGATCTGTATGATTTCTTTCCTTCTACTAACTTTGGGTTTTGTTTGTTCTTCTTTTTCTAGTTGCTTTAGGTGTAAGGATAGGTTATTTGAGAGTTTTCTCGTTTCCTGAGGTAGGATTGTATTGCTATAAAATCCCCTCTTAGAACTGCTTTTTTTGCATCCCATAGTTTTTGGATTGTTGTGTTTCGCTGTCATTTTTCTCTATGTATTTTTTGATTTCCTCTTTGATTTCTTCAGTGATTCATTGATTATTTAGTAACATACTGTTTAGCCTCCATGTGTTTGTGTTTTCTACAGTTTTTTTCCTGTAATTGATTTCTAATCTCATAGTGTTGTGGTCGGAAAAGATGTTAGATATGATTTCAATTTTTTTAAACTTACTGAGGCTTGATTTGTGATACATGATGTGATCTAACCTGGAGAATGTTCTGTGTGTACTTGAGAAGAAAGTGTATTCTGCTGCTTTCGGATGGAATGTCTTATAAACAGCAATTAAGTCTATCTGTTCTAATGTGTCATTTAAGGTTTGTGTTTCCTTATTAATTTTCTGTCTGGATGATCTCTCCATTGTAGGTGGGGTGTAAGTGGGGTGTTAAAGTCTCCCAATATTATTATATTACTGTCAATTTCCCTTTTAATGGCTGTTAGTGTTTGCCTTATATATTGAGGTGCACCTATGTCAGGTGCCTAAATATTTACAACTGTTTTGTCTTCTTTTTGGATCGAGCCCTTGATCATTATGTAATGTCCTTCCTTGTCTCTTGTAACAGTCTTTATTTTAAAGTCTATTTTGTCTCATTTGAGTATTGCTACTTGAACTTTCTTTTGATTTCCACTTGCACAGAATATCTTTTTCCAACCCCTCACTTTCAGTCTGTATGTGTCTCTAGATCTGAAGTGGGTCTCCTGTAGACAGCATATATATGGGTCTTGTTTTTGTATCCATTCAGCCAGTCTGTGTCTTTTGGTTGGAGCATTTAATCCATTTACATTTAAAGTAATTATCAATATGTCTGTTCCTATTGCCATTTTCTTAATTGCTTTTGTAGGTCTTTTTCTTCTTTTGTGTTTCCTGCCTTGAGTGCTGTTTAATTGGTTTGGTGGTGCTGAATTCTCTTAGCTTTTGCTTGTCTGTAAAGCTTTTGATTTCTCTGTCAAATCTAATGAGATCCTTGCTGGGTAGAGTAATCTTGGTTGTAGGTTTTTCCCTTTCATCACTTTAAGTATATCCTGCCACTCTCTTCTGGCCTGCAGAGTTTCTGCTGAAAAAATCAGCTGATAAACTTATTGGGTTTCCCTTGTATATTATTTGTTGATTTTCCCTTGATGCTTTTAATATTTTTTCTTTGTATTTAATTTTTGTTAGTTTGATTAATATGTCTCAGCATGTTTCTCCTTGGGTTTATCCTGTATGGGACTCTCTGTGATCCCTGAACATGTGTGGTTATTTCACTTCCCATGTTAGGGAAGTTTTCGACTACAATCTTTTCAAATATTTTCTCAGACCCTTTCTCTTTTCTTCTTCTGCGACCCTCTGTTATTTGAATGTTGGTGTGTTTAATGTCATCCCAGAGGTCTCTGAGACTGTCCTCATTTCTTTTCATTCTTTTTTCTTTATTCTGTTCCATGTACTTCCACCATTCTCTCTTCCAGCTCACTTATCCATTCTTCTGCCTCAGTTATTCTGCTATTGCTTCTTTCTAGTGTATTTTTCATTTCAGTTATTCTGCCATTCATCACTGTTTTTTTGTTCTTTAGTTCTTCTAGGTCCATATTAAACATTTCTTGTATCTTCTCCATCCATGACTCTACTCTATTTCTGAGATCTTGGATCATCTTTACTGTCATTACTCTGAACTTTTCTTCATGTAGATTGCCTATCTCCTCTTCATTTAGTTGTTCTTGTAGGTTTTTACCTTGCTCCTTCATCTGCAACATATTTCTCTTCATCTCATTTTGCCTAACTTACTGTGTTTATGGTCTCCTTTCCACAGGCTGCAGGGTCATAGTTCCTCTTGCTTCTGGTGTCTGCTCCCTGATAGGTGAGGTTGGTCCAGAGACTTGTGCCGGCTTCCTGGTGGGAGTAACATGTGCCTGCGCTCTGGTGGGGGGAGCTGAGTCCTGTCCCTCTCATGGGCAGGGCCACATCAGGGGGTGTGTTTGGGGTGTCTGTGGGCTTAGTATGACTTTAGACAACCTGCCTACTGATTGGTGGGGTTGTGTTTCTGTCTTGCTGGTTATTTGACCTGAGGCACTCAGCACTGGAGCTTGCAGGCAGTTGGGTGGAGCCAGATCTTGGTGTTGCCATGGGGACCTTTAAGCGAGCTCACAATGATTAATATTCCCTGGGACCAGGACTCGGTTCACCTACCCCAGAGCCTCAGGCTTGACCCCTGGCTAGAGAAAGAAGACCCAGCAAGCCACATGGCATGGCCAACAACAAAAAAAGGAAAACAAACAGGCAGACAAAACCCAAGACAAATAACAAAAACAAATCCAAACAAAAATAAAATCAAACAAGGAACAACAACAAAAAACAAACCATAAAATCAAAGAAAACAACAAAGAACCCAAAACCAAAACGAACAATAAAAACAAAACTAACAAAATAAAAAAAAACCCCAAACAAATAGAAAGCAAACTAAAAAGAAAAGCAAACAAGAGCAAACACACCAAAACAACCAAAAAAACAAAAAAAAGGGGGCTGGCACATGGGGAGAGAGTCCGTGATGGTGGTCCCACCCCCTGCACACCTCTCACCAATGGCGCCTCATTTCAAAGGCAGACCACGCTTCCTCCAGGAGCATTCCTGGCCATGGAGATCCTTACTCCCATCCCTTCAGTCAGTGTCTGCGCAGCCAACAGCAGTCCTCTCTCTGGGTCCGCTCTCCTAACCCCTTGCTTTATCACCCAGCCCTCACCAGCATTGTCGGACACCCAGCTCAGGCTGGAGCGCCCAGGGCTAACTCCCCAGGAGGCCCTGGCAGGGGTGGCGTGTGGGTCCACTGGGGCCTGTGCAGGTGAAGGAGGCCTTGGCTTGAAGGAGGGGCGAACCTGCTCAGATGGGCACCCATCCCAGTGCCCATGGAGGCAGTGCCCTCTCTGTCCCAGCTGATCCCCCTGCTCTGAGGGGACTCTTCTCTGAGTGCGGAAACCTCTCCTCTTCTTCAGCTCCACCCCCGCCAGGGATGCTGGTCCCTTCACATTTCCTCTTTTCTTTTTTTCCTTCTTTCATCCTATACAGGTGCATGGGGATTTTTCTGGTCCTTTTAGGTGTCCAAGTTGCTCCGCTAGTGCTTAGCAGGTGCCCTCTGAGAGCTGTTCCCTTTGTAGATGTATTCTTGATGTACTTGGGAGAAGATGCAAACTCCACATCCTCCTGTTCTGCCATCTTGACTCCTCCCCCCAGTGTATGTACCTTAATTAAAAATACTTTATTGTTGGGCTTCCCTGGTGGCACAGTGGTTGGGAGTCTGCCTGCTGATGCAGGGGACACAGGTTCGTGCCCCGGTCCAGGAAGATCCCACATGCCGCAGAGCAGCTAGGCCCGTGAGCCATGGCCGCTGAGCCTGCGCGTCCGGAACTTGTATTCTGCAATGGGAGAGACCACAACAGTGAGAGGCCCGCGTACCACAAAAAAAAAAAAAAAAACTTTATTGTTAAATATGCTAACCATCATCTGATAATGCAGGGTTGCCACAAACTTCAGTTTGTAAAAAATGCGGTATCTGCCAAGTTCAATAAAGCAAAGTGCAGTGTGCTTTCCCACTATGAGCTGAGATTTCTTCTCTTGTAAAGAGAAATTGGAACTAGCCAATGGCCAGCAGGAGGGTATTGGTTAACTAAATGATATACATAACTTGCAATTACACATTATTCAACTATTATAAACCACATTACAGAGGATATTAGGAATATGAGGAAGTATTCATGCTATTTTAGAATAAAAAGTATGTACGGAAGTTATAAAAGTATGTACAGAAATTATAAAACAGTGTGTACAGAAGGACCACAATTTAATAAAAAGCTTCCTCCGGGCTTCCCTGGTGGCGCAGTGGTTGAGAGTCCACCTGCTGATGCAGGGGACACAGGTTCGTGCCCCGGTCCGGGAAGATCCCACATGCCACGGAGCGGCTGGACCCGTGAGCCATGGCCGCTGAGCCTGCGCGTCCGGACACTGTGCTCCGCAACGGGAGAGGCCACAGCAGTGAGAGGCCCACGTACGGTAAAAAAAGAAAAAAAAAGCTTCCTCCTTCTTCCTCACCATGCCTACCCCAGATTCAGTCAAGCACCAAAGACCTCTGAGTTCTCCCTCAGATGCTTCTGGGGTGTGTTCACTTATCCCTCCCTCCCCAGCATGGCCTGAGCCATAGCGACAGTGGCCTAGATGATGGCTCTGGCCTCTCGCTGCTCTCTCCCCCTTCAGTCTCGCCCCTTCCTTGCCATGCACCCAGAACAGCCAGAGTGGCCTTAGCTCTTGTCACTTTCCTTTTTTCGAACACTTCAAAGATCACCCACTGCCATTACAAGGAAGTCCCCACTCCCAGCCACGACATAAGGGGCCCTGGTCATCCAGCCTTTGAATCACCACTTGCCACAAAGCCCAAATTTACTCTCCAGCCTGAGGCATTTCATTCAGTCCCTCAGGACAGCTGTGGTCATTCATGCCCATTTCCTCTGAGTCCCACACACCTGGATTCAGCCAGCACGATGGCACTCAGCACAGTTTAGCACATTGCTTCTCTCTGCTCTGACAGCAGGAGCTATGTCTTGCTCTATTCCTATTGTTGAGCACAGGGCATGGCACACAGTATATATATTTCTATACATTTTTAAATGTGTATGCTTAGGGAAAAAAATTGGAAGGAAACACATCAAAATGTCTCTGCTTGGCAGTAGAATTGTGAAGGCTTTTTCTTTTCTTTTTTATATTTTTCCATGATTTGGTGGTTGTCTGCCATGAGTATATATTTAT
Source organism: Lipotes vexillifer (assembly GCF_000442215.2). NCBI lineage: Eukaryota > Metazoa > Chordata > Mammalia > Artiodactyla > Lipotidae > Lipotes > Lipotes vexillifer. The sequence goes on from NW_006783631.1 coordinate 3,354,167, forward strand.
AAGCAGAAAAGAAATTGTCATTTAAAGTAAACAATAAAAGTGCAATATGCATCATCAAAGAGTCCAGAATCTTCCCCCTCCTGAGCTCAGACTTTCCGTCCCAGGCTCTCTGTGTGTCACTGTGTGTCGCTGGTGCACAAGCACCTGGGAGGACAGGGGTAGAGAGGACAGAGAATACCTTTGCTGTGTGGCTGTGAACAGAAATGGGGCTGCAGCTGGAGCGAGACAGGTGGGGTGCAGGGGAGGACTTTACTTTTTATAAAAAGATAAAGTCCTGTTTGTAAGCTGATGGGAACGACCCAGTAGAAAGAGAGAAATTAATAATTCAGGAGGGAGGACACAATTTCAGGAGCCAGGTCCTTACAAGGACTAGAGGTTTCTGAGCAATTGTTGGGGGTAGGAACCCCCAACAGGAAGGAAGGGGAAAATCTGAATAAAGATGCAGAAGCTTGTGGGTTTGGTGGTGGCGAGATAAGGGACAAAGGAGTTCTTATCTGATTGCTTCTGTTCTTTCAGAGGGCACGAGCCAAGGTCAGCAGCTGAGCGGGCTCAGGGGAAGAATGGGTTCTGGGGGCATCAAGGGAGAAAGATCTGAAGCTGGGGTGGGGTGGACTGCACTGCCGCCTTCACTGGAAATGCTAGGAGTCATTGGGCGACCATCATTGAGTGTTCCCTCTGTGCCAAGCACACATTCTCACTTATCTTCAGAATATCTGCAAGGTAAGAATTCCTGGGACCGCTGTACATACGAGGAGCTGTGGCTTCAAGCTCACACAGCTAGCAAGAGGCAGAGGCCGGACTTGAACCACGTACGGCTGATGCCAGAGACAAGTGGCCCTCCGCACGCACCCCCTGCTGGACGTGCCCTTGCTGAGCCTTGGTGTCCTGCTTCCCCTTCTAACCCTCTGGGCACCTCTTCATCCCAGCGCTCACTTCCTGATCAGGTCCGTTCCCTGCAGGACCAGCAAATTTGGGGGCTCTAATACGTGAATGAGTGCCGAAGGTTTAACGTCCTACCGGAAGAGTTTAGGAGGGGGTTCTTCACGAGGGCCCCCTCTGTGCTTAATCCAGTACGGCTTCTCCTTCCACCTGCCACAATGCTGCTCCTAGCCTTACCGCCTCACACTTGCATTTGCCCCTGTAATCTGGCCTCTACCTGTCCCTTCTGTGTGTGAGGCGCTGTGCTGGGAGCCGCTGACACAGAGATTTAAGACCCAGTTCCTGACCCCTGAGGCCAGGGTTCACGGGGGAAACCGAGTGAACACATCAGCACAGAGTGATGGGCTGGCCCAGCCCAGGAATGTGGGGGCCAGAGGGGTCTCTGCTCTGAACGCCCCCAGGCCAAGGGCCAGGCTGGGATCCCTTCCCTACCACCTCCCCAAATTTCTATGGTAACATCTTAAAGAACACACACCAAACAGCTGCATGGTATCTCCCCTCTAAATATGCTCAAAATCATACCAAATAGCACATGAAATTTGCATGTGTGTTAAAATGACTGTTAAAATGGCATTTTCCTGGATTTTCTGATTGGAGTCGTCTCATAAGCTGATGGGAGCTCTTCTCTGGCCCTCGGCCCCTTTTTGTCTGGGTCTGGGAAGAACACAGCGGGTGCAATGTGGAGCACAGTAGGTGCTTGGTACCACAGGCTTGGCGACGCTCCAGGAACTCGGTAAACACTGGGCGATGACTGACCTTTGCAGGCGGTGGCAGGGCTGCGACCGGAGAACCGTCTGGGGAAGCGTGGGTTTCAAGCCTCCTGCCCCACAAACATATCCTGGCCGCCTGCCCCTCCGCGTGATCTGCTGGACCCCGCTTCTGCTCAGGGCACAAGGCCTGCGGGGCATTTACCTGCAAACCCGCGGCGGCTGGGGAGGCCGCCTTCTCGCTGAGGACACGAGGGGGCGCTGCAGGCCGTGCTCAGCCCGCCAGGAGCCGGCCTCGGTGGCGCCGGGGCCGGACCTAGAAAGACTGGCCCAGGCTCCAGGGCTGGATCCAGCGTACCGCTCAGAAGTAATCCACCCCCTTCATCTGTGCCTAGTCCGGGCCTCCGTGAAACTCTCCTCGTTCTCTCCCCCTGATGCGCAGTAACAACCAATCTACCGCTGACCCTGGACAGAAGCCGTTCAAAAGGGGCCGTTCAGGGGGTCTTTAGGATGTTGGGAAACTCCCATTCACGAAGCACTCACTGTGAACTGGTACTGTGTGAGGTTCTTTAAATACGTTAATTCTTCAGAACAGTCTCATGAGATTCTATAGCTCCCATTCTACTGAGAAGCTCAGAGAGGTTAGGTTATTTGCCCAGGGTCACCTGCAAGCTGGTGTGCAGCAGAGCTAATGGTCCAAACCCAAGGCTGACCCGAAGTCCATGTCCTCCTCCATCCCTGCCAGTGCCTTCCCGTACCCACACCCCAGGGTAAAGAACCTGGGCAAGAGGAGGGGCTACCACAGTAGGTTTGTTGGAAGGATTTCTGAAGAGCTTGGAGGAGACAGAGCTCTACAGCGGAAAAAGCACCAAACTAGTCAGGGGACCTGAGTCCTAGTCTCTACTCAGTCAAATATTAGCTGGTGACCTCCAGCCAGGTCCTTCCCCTCCAGCGCCCATTTCCTTGTTTGGAAAATGTGGCGTGGAACTAAGTCATTCCCAAGGTCCCCGGCATCTCCAACAGTTTGTGCATGGAGGACTCCCCGACTTTGGGCTTCCTCCAAGGGCCGGCCAGAGAAGTCAGAAAAAAGCCAAGAGGGAACCTTTATGCATCTGTGTCTCGGGGTTATGCCATCTATGAAGTGAGGTCTGGGTACCAGAGGACCAGAGCCCCTGAAAAGTTGCCCCACCCCAGGCCTGCCTGAGGGTGGCCAGTGGTCTGGGAAGACAGGGGAACACATACCCACACCAGCAGGTGCTCACCCAGGGTCTCAGTGAGCCCCATGGCCGCTGGCATCAGGCGGTGCCCCCAGCACTTGACAGCCCACCTTTTCCTTGCCGGGAGCTGTCTCTCTCTTCCAGCTCTTTCTGCTATGAACGTGTTGGGTTTAATTCTGTTCCAACATACCCCGAGCAGGCATATTGTACGTGTCACACCCTGCGGCAGTTGTGCGACATGGGGACCAAGGCGACCTGCAGCCAGGCCCTCAAGAGTTCTCAGTCCAGCTGGGGAGGCAGAACCATCAACAGACAGCTAGGCCATCCAATATGGGGTCCAGGGAGACCCAGAGGAGGACGGTGAACCTCTGGGGGTGCTAGAGATCCTGGTCAGCTTCCTGAAAGAGTTCCCCCGGTGCTGGGAGGATAAGTAAAGTCAGCTAGGGGAGTGAGGGCAGAGGGAAGATGCTCTAGAGAGAGGGAGCTGGACATTTAGGGGACAAGAGCGATGAGGAGACTGGCACAGCAGCCCAGCTGAGAGAAGACGAGGCCTGGAACAGGGCAAGGGGCACGGGATGGGCCCTCAGTGCCTGGAAAGGAGAGTGGACTCCAGCCTGATTCCTGGGTTCCTGGCTCGGGTACCCAGGAGTGTAGTTGTGCTACTCATCCATACGGAGGGCAGTTTCAGGGAGAGAGAAGCTTGGGTTTGACCTCTGGGAACCCCTGAGGAGCTGTGCAATTGGCGTGAACAAGAAGGCCCACTGGGGCTTCCTGGGCCTGCTGAGGGGGATGTCCCAGGGCACCCGAAGTGTGGAGAGTTCTCAGAGGTAATTAAAGCGATTCTGTGATGCAGATTGTGGTCCCTGCTGTTACTGATAAAAGAGGCTGCAATTAATTAAAAATGAGCCTCCTTCCCTGGTGAGTGGCATTTACAGATGCTCCCCGGAGCACCTGAGGGCTCTTTATCTCCTGGATAAATGGACATGCCTCTCCCTGAGGTTCCTGGCTGACGGCTGAATCCCCACCAGGCACGGGCCGAGGGGTCACTGCTTATATCAGTTTACCCAGAGAGCCCTTCCCGCCCCCATCCATACAGGAACCCTCCTAGGTTAGCTCAATCGCAGCTGAAACATGCGGGCCAAGGATAGCTTGGGCCTGAGGCAAAACCACTGCCAAAGCCTGCAGGCCTCTCAGGCTTACCTGTGGCAGGTAATCGGGTGGGTACGCTCACTTGACAAAGGTACATCTGTGCCAGGCACTGTGCCAGGTACTGGGGATCATGATTCAGGAGCCCAAGGATTTCACAGTCTAGTGGATGAGACAGAGACATCAGCAGACAACTTCAATTGGACACGACACACAAGGTCAGAGGGGTTGGGACATGAATGCCCAGAGGGAGGGCATTTGACAAGACTTGAAGGAGACAAGGAAGTAGGCATCCTGTGTCCTCCTATCATTACTTTCTGATGACATTATAAGCATTTCCCTTTTTATTGAGCACCTATTATATGCCAGGCCCCTGATATGGAAATGGTACACCTCTAATCTCTACCACCACCTTGAAAGTACTGTATAGAGGGAGAAACCGAGGCTCAGAAAAGGTAATTGACTTATTCCAGGACACACAGCTGGTGAAGAGCAGAAATGGGATTCAGACCCAAGGGTATCTGCCTCCAAGGCCCAAACTCTCCACCCCAGGAAGCTATGGACTCCAGCCCTTTGCAGGAGGCTCTACAGGTAAAGTAGAGAAATGGAAGAATATAACACCAAGCCCTGAGTTGAGGCCTAGAAAGAAATGTAGAAAAACCAGAAAGTCTGACCTGCAAGGATCATTAGAGACCATGAGTCAGTTGGATTCCTTCATTTTAGAGGCAGGTGATGGGGATCAAGAGGCACTGTGATGGCCACAGGACACAGCTGGTCGACTGCTGAGCTGGATTAGAACCCAAGGCCTCTGGTCCCTAAGTCAGGGCTCCTCCCATTCATCAAGCTGTACTGCTCACCGTGGGACACACACACACACACACACACACACACACACACACACACACACAATTATCCAAATTAGTGATTCATTCTAACTTTGGCCAAGACCCTACTGATGTTTTGGCATTTCAAAGAAATAGAAACTACTCAGAACAAATTCCTGTCCTGGTTGTATCTTGAGGCAAGGTGGTGGGGCTAGCTGTGGGTGGGAACATCTCAGGCATCTTGCAGGGGGTCTTCCTAAGGGCCTGCATGAACAATAGGCAGTGACGAAAGGATTTCACAAAATAGAGAAACAACATGATACAGAGGGACGATCAGAGAGACTTCCTGTCCTGGCCATTTTGGGGGAAAAATTCAACGATGTTTCTCACATGTGGTCTTGGGCCAACTGCTCAAGTATTGTCTTAATATATAATTTTATTTAAAATCTATTCTAAAATATTTTATATATTATAAAATATAATACATGAACTTAATATAAAAGTTCATATAGTACTTGAAAACATAAACTAGATAATAGCAGCCTTCCTTTCTATATTGAACCCCACTCAGTCTTCCTCCCAAGTGTACTTTAAACTCAACAGTAAACAGAGTCATGATTTTCACCCAAAGACCTGCTCCTGCATTTCTCATCTCACTTGATGGAACAATCAATCACATAGTGTCTCAAGACGGAAATGGTTACTAGTTTCACATGTCTACTTCCAAAATAAAATTTAGTATAATCCATATACAGTATATATGCTTTTTATCAGTGTAATGTCCTAATGAGAGACACCCTGTTCTCTACTGAGCTGGTTTCACTTCTAGCTCATCCTTCCTAATGGCTACACAATATTCCACAGTCTGGACATAGCCTAACTTATTTATCCAGTCCCCAGTTCATGAATATTAGGTCGTGTGCAATCTTTGCCACTTGTGAGCATACTTCCTGGTCCACCTTGGTGTCTATGCAAGACATCTATGGAGCTCATTCCTAGGGATGGAATTTCTAGGTCAAATGGGATATGTAGTTTAAATGTTGACATGGTCCTAAATTACCTTCCAAAAAGGTTGTACCAGTTAACTGGTACCAGCAGTAAGTCACTGTCTATTTTCCCCACACTCCTCATGGCACTGGGTAGTAATGAGCCTTTTAATATTTGCCAACCTGAGATGTGGTTAATGAAGTTTTGAATTACATTTCTTTCATTATGAGTTAGGTTGAGAATACTTCCATATCAGCTTTCATTTTTAAGAACTTCCTGTTCACATCTGCTCATTCGGGGTCTGTCTCTCAGCGATTCTTGCAATGTCAATGAAGGAAATTAGTCTTTTGTCTGTCAAATACCTTTACAGTTTGTCCTGAAGATTTTTTTCCCTTGTACTAAAACTTTTAATTTTTTGTGGAGTCAAATTTATCAATCTTTTCCTTTGTGGCTTCAGGGTTAAACTGTTATTTAAATATTTTATAGCTAGTTTCAGTTTTCAACCGACTAGAATATATGGTGCCTTAACAGCATTGCCTGCAGATTCTAAGGTGATGCCTTGTGCTTGGCAGGCATGTCTTAAGTATTTACTGACTAGGTAGCTGGATTATAGATAGATAGATAGATAGATACTGGAGGTATTTGACTGTGTTAATCATTGCCTCCTTTCAAAAAATGTTTTTTAAATTCAAAATGCACTATGTACTTTTTGAAACATTTCTCCCCCTGATTTTCTCAACCTTTTTTGGAGTCTCACCCCACTTTGTCTCCCTGACCCCTCCTCAACCTTCCTCCCTGGCTTCTTTCTCTCTGCCTGTGGCTTAAAAATGGACCTTCACTCTCTCTCTTCACTGGCCACATGCTCCCTAGCAGGGATGATGCCAAGGGGTGCCTGGGGGTGGTTACCCTCCAACTCCATCTGCTTCCTCCCAAAGCACCCTCCAAAGCAGATGAAGAAGAAAGTGGAGAGGAAAAAGGTGAGTGAAGTGCATGTTTTCTCATTCTCCAGTAGAGCTTGACTGAACACACCTTAGAAAACCTTGCTGTTTCTATTGATGTAACCTAAGCCAGAGCAGCATGCTGTACATGTGCACACGGCCTCTCCCCTCTCAGCCGTGTGGCTGCTCTGTCCCTCCTGGATGTCACCCCTGCTGCCTGGGCCACCTCACTTTCCGACCGCTGCAGCTTCACCACCCTCTGGGTACCCCACGAGTGCCTCCACTGCACAGTCCCACACCAGGACCTTCTCACCAGATCGCTTCTCTCACTGGAAGATGCTGTCGTCTGTGCAGTCTCTTAGACAGGCAACAGTTCCCGGAGCTAGCGCTCCAGGTCCCCCAGTCCTTTCAATTCTGTCACAAGTCATCCTCAGATCCTCCCCCCTTCCCCAGCAGCCACTGTCTTATCCGGATCTTTGTACTCTCTCCCCTCAACCAGCCTCCAGTTAGCTGCCTATCTCAATCCTCAGCCCATCCAATCTCTGGGCCCGCTCCAGCCCAAAGGCGTCTCTAACATTCAAATCCGACTTCATAATTCCATGGGGCAAAACTCCAGCCCAGAACCAGGCAGAGAGTGGGCAGCTGACAAAGGTTTGTGGGTCTGAAGTGAGACGGGGGACCTTAAGAGATGGGGCTCCAGCACATCCCCCTGGGATATCTCCAAGCTCTCCTCCCAGGCCCTGATTCAGACCCTGCACACAGTGGTTTCCTACATCTATGTGTTGAATGAATGAATGAAATGGAGAATACCTAGCTGTTATCTGCCCTGCCTCTACTTTCCTTCAGATCCCACCTCCTCACTCTGCCTCTGCCTCAGCCTGAAGTTTCTGAGCACCCTTGGCCCTCCAGCAGTCCTCCCAGGGTGGGGCATCCGATGCTTCAAGTTCGCAGACAACTCCCTCCTGCCCCAGGGCGCCTGGGAGGGGAGGTGATGGGGGCAGAGCTTTGGGGAAGTGATGGAGGCTGCAGGTAAGACACGGAAGGTATCGTTCCTATGTTTTCCTTAGCTAGATTTTTTTTTAATTGAAATGTTATTTTCACAAACAGTAAAACAGGAAAGGACTACAATGGGATATATTATGAAGAGTTAAGTCGCACCCTCACTCAAACCCTAGTTCTCGATCCCGGTCTCCGTTAGCGGTTTCTTGTGTATAGTTTCAAATATGGTCTATACCTGTAGAAGCACACGTGCTTTTCTTTCTACACAGCTGTCAGCTTACTCTTCATCCTGCTCTGGTGTCACCTCTTTACTCAGCAAGGTGTCTGGGAGACGGATCCCAGCTCTACCGTTTAGGTCTTTGGCAGCCTAGGATTTCACTAAGTGGGTGTATCATGACCAGTTGAACTCGTCCACTACTGAATCGTTAGGCTTTTCTTTGCTAAGTTCTTTGTTGTTATGCTGCCATGAATATCTTTGTGTATAAATATCACTGGAATATTAACTTCACAAGGCTGTGCTGCAGACAGAACAATAGTTCCCACAGAGGCCCACATCCTAATGCCCAGGACCCGTGACTATGTTCGTTTCTGTAGCGAGAGAGACTTTGCAGATATGATTTAAATTAAAGATCTGGGGATTGGAAGATCATCCTGGATTATCCCCACGGGCCCTAAATGTAATCACAGGGTCCTCATAAGAGGAAAGCAGGAAGGTCAGAGTCAGAGAAAGGATGAGGGGCCATAAGCCAAGGAGTGCACGAGGCCTCTACAAGCTGGGAAATCAAGGAAATGCATCCTCCCCTAGAGCCTCCGGAAGGAGCTCAGCCTTGCCAAAACCTTGATTGTAGGACTTCTGACCTCCATAACTGTAAGATGATAAATCCATGCTGTTCTAAGTCACTCGGTTTATGATAATTTGTTACAGCAGCAATAGGAAACTAATCCAGGCATAGCTGTGTTTTGCCCTCCCCTCACTGCATCCCAATGCCAAGAACAGTGCCTATAGCAGGAGTTTACTGCAGATTTGTTGACTGAACAGAGGTGCACATGTAATTACAACTGGAAAATAGCTTCTAGCCGTGGCATTGCCCTCTCAAAGGGAATAAACGTTTAAAATACCGGTAAATCTGTCAAACCGCTGTCCCAAGAGGCTGCACCAGCTTACATCCCCATTAACAGTGCGTGACTGTCTTCCTCCCTATCCTGTTGTCTGACTGTATATTGTCATCATTATTTTGCCAATATAATTGTGAAAATGGCATCTCATTGTTTTGATGTGCATTTTTTAATAATGACTGAGTCTGAGCTGCTTTTCATATGTTTCTTGACCGTTTGTACTTTCCTTTTTGGAAACTGCCGTATGTGTTCATTCCCCATTTTTTTTTTTTTTACATCTTTATTGGAGTATAACTGCTTTACAATGGTGTGTTAGTTTCTGCTTTATAACAAAGTGAATCAGTTATACATATACATATGTTCCCATATCTCTTACCTCTTGCGTCTCCCTCCCTCCCACCCTCCCTATTTTTTAATTGAGTTATTATTCTTTTTCACTAGTTTGTAAGAGCTCTTCGTACTGCGTGGATATGAATATATAAATAGATTCCCTTGGTTTGTCCTTTTACTTTGTTCATGGTATTTTTTGCCATGGAGAAAATTTTAATTTGACAAAGGCACGAATGAGGTGCTCAGCCTAGTTTGGCAGAGAGGAGAGGGGAGATCATTCTGTTGCACCTGACAGGAGCAAAGGCTCGGAAATAAGAAAGAACAAGGGAGATTAATATGACTGGAGCAGTTAGGGGAGACAAGGATTGATGAGGTGTGTGTTGTCAGGACTGGGGGTGGGGGAGCAGACAGGAAAGCAACAGCGGAGACTGCCGAAAGCCGATGGGGGATTTGGATCATCCACTCCTTATAGGCAGGGCTACAGGCAAGAGAATCATCTTTTTAAGAAATTCCTAATCATGCACCAGGTACTATGTTAGGTATTTAAAATACTTTATCCTACTCCATCTCCACAGCCCTGGGAGGTTACACTATAACGCCCATTTAAAAACTGGAGAGGACTTCCCTGGTGGCGCAGTGGTTAAGAATCCACCTGCCAGTGCAGGAGACACGGGTTCGAGCCCTGGTCCGGGAAGATCCCACATGCCGCGGAGCAACTAAGCCCGTGCGCCACAACTACTGAGCCCACGTGCTGCAACTACTGAAGCCCGTGCGCCTAGAGCCCGTGCTCCACAACAAGAGAAGCCACAGCAATGAGAAGCCTGCACGCCGCAACGAAGAGTAGCCCCCCGCTCACCGCAACTAGAGAAAGCGTGCGTGCAGCAACGAAGACCCCAATGCAGCCAAAAATAAATAAACAAATAAATAAATTTAAAAAAAACAAAAAACTGGAGAAATGAAGGTTCAGGAGAGCTTAGAAAATTTCCCAAGGTCACACAGCTAGTAAAGAACAGAGAACCTGCCTGACCTGCAAGTCCACAGTCTCAATTACTGCATTTGTGACAGTCAGAAGAGGCAGAGTCCTATCCCATTTACGGAATCAGAAACTGAATCTCAGAGAGGTTAATTAACTTATTCAAGGTCAAACAGCTTGTAGGTGGAGGAGCTAGGATTTGGAGTCAGATCACTGCTCCCTCTTCATGCATTCTCTGAGCACAGGAGCCCCCAGAGATTCTGATTTAACTGGTCTGGTGTGGGACCAGGACATCACCAGCGTACTCCAATGGGCATCCAGGTTGGGCACCTCTGCCCTGGCACTGGAAGGCAAGGCCCAAGCAGGAGCACCGGCCTGCTGAGTTACCCTCTTCAAACAGTGGCCTCCCTGGGGCACCTGGGTCATCACTTCCCAAGCCAAGCCCCTCTGCCCCACTACAGCCAGCCGGGCCCATAGCAATTAGGTTAATGTTGGATGGGGCAGAGAAATTCTTATGCAATTTGGTTTTTCATGAACCTTAGATGTAAAATCTCATTCAATGTTTTCTTTGGAAGTACCTCCCTTAGGCCTAGGCAAGCAGACCCCTGCCCTGGCCCTTGCATCTTAAGGGGCCTCACTTTGCGCTGCTTTTCTTGAAATTCTCTGAGACCCCTTGGGTGCCTGGGACAAGCTGGGGCTAGGAGTTGTGTCCAAGCAGGGTACCCCAGGCCCAGACCAGATCCCGTATGTTCCCAGGTTCCAGCTGCACGCACCTTGAAATTTTCTAAGGTCCCTGCTGGCACCTGAGATCCCCAGGGCTGGCAGAGCCTCTGAGCAGGGCACCCCTGGTCCAGATTTAGACTGGTGAGGGCCTCTAGCCCTGTTTCTGCAGGTGCTCTCAGACCCTCTACCCCACACGTGGGGAACTACAAGACAACTGGAGCCCCCAAGGACTCATGCCGTGGGGATCATCGAAGAGCCCCATGGCCAGGCCGTGGTTCCAAGAGCGTGGCCAGCTGAGTGGATCACAACTGCTGGCTGGCCGGCTGGTGCTTTCACTGGGCTGGCATGGGCCTGCGCCCCTAGAAGGGACTGACATGCTGCTTTGAGGTAACTCTCATTCGTGTCAGACAGAGGATGAATTGGGGCCTCTGAGTAATCACAGTTCACCGTGGACCCTCAGGCTTGAGCCACCACTGTGGGCCCACGTGCTGCTTCTTTCTGGGTGTGTTTCCATCACGGTGCTGCCTCAGTCTGTGGCACCTGAGGGCACTGGGAGTGGAAGCTGGCCTCCTTCCCCCCTGCGCGCCTCCCATCTCTGGCACCCGGGATGGCTCCCACACCTCTTCCCCAGGCTCCAAGTCAGGCAGACTCCATGGATGGCCACACATATCTCCTCTGAAGGCTTTGGAGAAATGCCAGTGGAGCTTTCCAACTGATGCCTTCTCTTATGGCCAAAGGTGTGGTGACACCACGGTCCCCTGGCCCATCTAAGCCATGCCAGAGAGGGAATGGACACCCTTATGTGCATGCACCAGCCTGCTGGCTCCCCTCACCCTCCCTTGCCTGTTCTCCATGCAGGTGGCAGCACGTGAAAGGCCAGCGCCTGGGCCACAGTGAGAGCTATCACATTCTAGGGATGCGATGATTACGAGTTCCAGAGAAGGCGTGGGTGGAAGATATGTGTTGTTTTACATTAATGCTACAAAATTCCAAGAGGCAAATTTAACATGACCAGAAAATGAATTACTGCTCCCACTTCCTTGCAGTCTTGGGCAAGACTTGCCCAAGTCGTCATCAGTAAATAAAACACAATAATAGCTTAAGATCTGTGAAGTCAGTAGTCACAGGCAGCACAGTGGCTGATGCAGCTTTGGGAGCAATGATGTAAACCAGCATTAACTAAATAGAATTAGGGACCTGCAGAGATGAAAAGGTTTATATACAGGTTCCGAAAAGCCATGGCACTGAGAGTTAAAATAGTGTTGCCACCTTTACCTTGAAGTGGGAAATAGGAAATTAGCCAGGAATGTGCATGTGACAGTAAAGACTAAAAGAGATGGTTCTGGGCCTGAACAGGGAGAGACAGAGCCTGGGGACTCTGAAGAGTCTTCATGAGCTCTGATTGGACAATAAACAAACAATTAAGTTTCTCTTCTCTGCCCATTATTCTAAATCTTCATCTATAAATCATTATACTCCACATGGATTTTATAACACATTTTTAATCAAATGTTTTCCTGGGGCCTCATGCACCCTAAGGATCCTTCTGTTCTTTGGGCTTGGCCAAGCTGTAAAAATGCACATATTCACTAATTTATATAATTCATTCCATGCTCCTCACGTCCCCTGCGCCATGCTAAGCATGGTGCTAGCATTATGGCACTTCATCTTCGCGTCACCTTCTTTGAAGATGGTTCTAGCACCATTTGCATTTTCTACCTGGGGAGTCTGAGGCTCAGAGAGGTTGTCTAACTTGCCAGAGTTCACACAGCCTAGTAGGTGGCCAAAGCAGAACTGGACCCAGTGCCTGTGTAGCCACTGTCACGTTTGTTTCATAGGGCTTGGGGCATCTGCAACTGGGTAAACCCTCTTCCTCCAGCCATGACAGACGCACATGAGAACAGAGACAGGGTGAGGGGCTTGCTGAGCTGGTGTTTTCCTCCCTGGGGTCCAACTCCCTGAGCCTTTATCTCACCTTTGCACACTGCAGTCTTCCCTCTGCCAGGGTTGTGTTTTCTCCTATTAACCAAATGTGCAAACCTCCTGTCTGGCAAGCTTCGAGAGTCTGGACCAGCCCCAAAGGCTCTCCTGGGCCACCAAGAGGTGTCAGCGAAGGGGAGACAGGCTAAAAGGAGATGGGTGGAGGCTGCAGGACCAGGACGGGGGCCGGTGAAGGGAGCCAGGCATTGGGGGAAGGGAAGGGCTGTTTTTGGAGGGCCTCCGAGTTGCCAGGCTCTGGGCCATGTAAGCGTCAGAACCGCTTGGTGTGGACATCTCTTCATAACTGACCGACCTAGAGAAGCCTGAGGTCCAAAAGTTAAAGCAAATGGCCCAGATATCACCGGGAGTAAGTGGCAGAGTTGGTTGGGGGTGTGGGGGAGTGGAGATGCAGGGCAGCGAGGGGAGAGGACCAACATCGGGACAGAATGGGCACGTTCGCAGTGGAAAGAGGCTCTCGGGCCGGGCTGGGCCAGCAGTTCAGTTTGATGCAGTCAGCATTTGTGGCAAACCTGCTGTGTGCTGGGTCTCATGTTGGACACTGGGAGTCCAGGATGAATAAGGTAAGATGTGGTCTGTCCTGGGAGAGGGCCCAGCTGAGGGAGGGAGAGGCCATGTGAAGTCCAGGCTGCAAATGCTCTCCTGGTCTGTGGCCCTCGGGGAGACGTCCCCCTTGCAAGGTTGTGAAGGAATTCCAGGAGGAAAGCGGGATTTGGACACGGGGAGATGCATGGCAAAGTCTTGGGGGTTGGGAACCAGTTCCTGCAGTCCCAGGAGCCATACACATGGTCTGAGCGTAAGATGTTGGTGGAGGGTGGCGTGTCACCAGGTTACCCCATGCCTGCAAACGCCCCTCCTCCAACTTCCTACACCCTCTCACCTCCCCATGGAATATCCTCTTCCACCAGCACCTGCTCTCACCCAGCCGCCCTCGAGGCTTTTCCTGACTACTTGTTCCAGCCCCAGCCTCCTGGATGTCCCGGCCATCTGTAGTCCAAACTGCTCCGTGCAGTTCTCTGAGGGCATGGCTGTGCCTACACTTTGTCTCCCAAAGAGATTCCAGGGTCCTCGAGGGAGAACCTCTGTCTTCTCATTCTCTGGATACGCTGTAGCCCCTGGCAAAGGATGGATGGGCCCCAGGTGGATGGGGGACATCTGGCTGGTGGCAGATGGGCAGGCTGCTCATCAAGCCACAGAGAGAAGATGCAAGATCCCGGATGCAACCTGGAGCTGGGCAGCACCTTCCAAGCTGCTTGAGAGGCTGCTTCCTTATGTGAAAGGGAACTGGCCAGAGCAGGGCACCAGGTACTGGGTATTTGGGAGAATGTGTTCCCACCGGGGAGGACCTGAGAGACTGGGCTGCAAATCCAGAGGGCTGGAAGCAGCAGGAAGCTGGAGTGCTCCCAAGGAGATGTTTCACGCAAGAGAGAGGCCACAGCCGGGGGTTCTTTAACCTTCACACCCAGGACTCGGTGGATTCCTGCAGCTCGATGAGGGCCTGGGTGACAGGAAGACAGAGGGGAAACAGGGCACCTATGGTCGGGGGCAGAGCTGTCTGTTTATAGGCTGCAAGGACTGGAGTGGCTGGGCAGGTTGGCTGCCCCTTCAGGGGTCGGCTATCAGGACCACCAGCCACAGGACTGGGCTTGCATTTCTGGAGCTGGCACCCGGTGTGTAGCGTTGAAAGAGAAAATACTGTGTCCCGCCCCCAGGGGGCTCACACCCTGCTCTGGGGGAAGACGACTGCCCTCTCTGCTCCTTCCCAGCTCACTCCCTCCCGGCTTCTCTTGGACAAAGAGAGTAATGAAATGTGTTGGTTTTACAAACCCTCTCTCTTCTACCTCATGATGAGCCGTAGGCCGCAAGTGAATGAGGGAGAAGGGGATCAAATGTACCGTTTAACAGACAGTTGGGCACCTAATAGATGTGCTTTGTTGAGAATATAGACCAGAGCTCCACAGTAAGCTTGTGATGGGTGCATCCCTATAGCCCCCTATAGACTCAGCAGCTGGCCAGCCCTTTTCCAGATGAGCTCTTAACGCTCACGCAATCAAGATAGTAACCTCAAACAACTGGTAAGTCACACTACACACATCTCTATAGTCTGCCAGTCTCCTCTGCAACATTCTAGATTCTTCTTTAAATTCTTTAGAGTATGCTTGTGTTTTATGGGAAGTAAATGAGAGCTTAGTGGTCCTACAAACTCCATCCAGTCATTCATTCATTCTCAAGTACTGAGAGTTAGATCTGTGAATATGTGACTAGATTCTCTGGGAGGATATAAAAATCAGCACCTGTAATTCCTGGCCTCTGTAGACCCCTCAAAGTTGGGAATCATGTCTCGTTGATCTGGTGGCTCCGAGCACCGTGCCTGGCATGTCGTAGGTGATCAGCAGGTGTAGAAGGAATAAATGAATGTTCTTAGGAGTCTGTGGTACCCTCAAGTGTCCTGATTTGAAAGTCACAGGGCTCTTCTCCACATAAAGACCATCTAGATGACAAGAAAGATGTGGAAGTCCAACTCTGTAGGGCTGAGGTCAGGCCTATAAACCTGCATTTTACCAAACATCCTGGGGGATTCTAACATTGGTGATCATTCGACCACACATTAAAAGATATCACATTAGCCCAACCCAAGTCCCAGGGGTCCATATGGCATTTTTGCCCCTTTTTTCACTATATGAGGGGGAGGGTCTTCCCCACATGCTACAGGTATCTTTGGACACATGTAGTGACATTGGTGGCTTTTGTCAGTCTAGCTCTCCTCTCCTTTCTTTTGACAATACCGACACACACACACACACACACACGTACACACATGCACGCACACCCTTGGAAAATGGCTCTTCCTCATTCCACTTGCACCACCAACATGCCAATCATGGTTCCACCATGAGGGGTCCACAGAGCAGGCACATACTCCAACTTGAATGAATCAGAGCCCAGCACAGAAAGCCAGAGCAGTGAGGTAGAGGGGAGAGAGCGTGCAAGCAATGAGAAAGCCAGAGGGGTGGGGGAGAGAAAGGTGTGTCCCAGGAACACACATCCCTCCATCCAAGCTCCAGGTTTCAAGTCACCAGGATTCGTGCAGCTCTTCTGACCTCTGTGAGCTCCCCAGCATCTCTCCCCTGAACCCCCTTTCCTGCTG
>NW_006783631.1:3370221-3394821 GCF_000442215.2 Lipotes vexillifer
GCTTTGAGTTGGGTTTTTGCCGCTGGAACCTGGAAGAATTCTCACCTCACTGATGCTCAAGTGTCCTCCTTGGTAAAATGAGAATAATGATACTGATGGGGCTTTCTTTTGTGAGAATCACCACTAGAGAGCTCATACTGCATAACAGATGCTCAACAGCTATTAATTTCTTCCCTTTTATTTTAATATCACCTAGTTCTTCCTTGGGATCCAGCTGGCCACCTGGGACTGGATAGCTCTCTGCCTCCCGTATTGAGCTGGCAGTTCATAAGGGAGCCCAGAATATGTCCCACACCCAGCAGATGTTCAGCAAGTGACTGGACTGAGGGAACAGAGCAGACACAGCTGGGTTCTGCAAGCAGTGTGGGCGGGGCTGGGGCGTGCACTCTCCTCTGTCCTAAGTGGAGAGAAGAGGGCTTGCATGGAGCCATGATTTTTTCGTTTTTCTTTTTTTTTTTTTTTTTCACTGCTGTCTCAATCTCCCTGCCTATAGAGTAAGATTTGCATAGTGGTATGGGGGAGAACTCAGCAGCTTGAGATTTAGGAATGTAAATTGCTTTTTTAATTTGGAAGAAAAAGCCGCTTGGTCTCGAACAATTCTCGCTAGATGTACAGCCCAGCTTGGTGAATTACTCTTCCAGCTACAGGGCGTTGGCTAAAGACCCTCTGGTGCGCCCTATAACTCTGGGAGGGCTGTAATTGCTGCACTAACTCCTAAATTTCCCTCTGGCCAGAGTGCCACAATCCATTCTCATTTAGCAAATCTGTTCAGGATTTACTATTTTCTTTTAGACTTACTCCAACCTTAAATTTTCCCCTTTCATAAAGTCCTCGATGTTCTCTTGCATTCATGCCCTATGGGCCACCAAGACCTGCCCCTCCTTCTGGAGGAAGAGGCGGTAGTACACTCAGATAAACACCCGCCACCCAACGATCATTGTTCAGTGCACACAACACTCCACACTTGTGCTGAGCATATGTTATATATATATATATATATATATATATATATATATATATACATGCACACGCACACACATTATATAGATATACATGTATGCATGTGTGTAGACATATATACAAACATAAACACATATACGTAGATGTATGTGTATATGTAGTTAAATCTGTAAGTAAGGGTAGAATTATCTTCTGTTTTACAGATGGGGAAACTGAGGCCAAGAGAAATAAAGTCATTTTTTTTTGATCAGCCATCTGTTAAGTGACTGAGCCAAGATTTAAGTGTGGAAAGTTCATTCAAGTCAAACACTGCTTTCAACCACTGGCTCACCTGTGTCCCTATTAAGCAAAGCAGAGCCTGGCTGAAAGCAGATCCTCGTGTAGATCACAGGAGACCCTGCCACTCACCAATACTCTTTGGGATGCTTCTTCAGCCCTCTACAAACCCTCCTACTGTCCTGTAGCCCAAGTGCTCTTCCCTTGTGGACCAGACTACCCAGAGGGACAGAAATGCTTCACTGAAGTTCAGATATCCTGATCTACCAGATTCACCTTATGAAAACAGTCACCTCTATGGGCATACCTTTCTTCACGAGCCCTCAATGACCGGCCTGCATTCTTCCTTAAGCACTTACAAGCAGACTGGATCTGGAGATTTTTCCAGGAGTTAACATGAAGTCAACGGCCTTTAGTTTCCTATTTGGAAATGGACTTGTTCTGGTTTTCTGTTTTGAGCATCACCACATTTCTTGTGTGAGCATTCTCGTCCCTCATTTGTTCTTTCTGAGTCTTGAGAGAGCCCAGACCGTGGGTTCCTTGAGGTGATACCATCAAGTTGTTTTCCTGTTTGAAACAGAGTTTATGGGAGCCCACGTCTGTGAGGCTCTGGCGGGGCTGCCCTGCAATGGGCTCAGTGGTCGCCCTCCTCTGTCCTGTGCCTCCCTCAGCTGCTGTGCCCTCTCCATCTCTTGACCTTTCCTGGGCTTCGCCTCCCGCGTCAAGCCCTCTATCCCTCCTGGTTACGTGAAAACCCCTCACAAGGAAAACAATGAAAGAGCTATGGGACCTTGTGCCCTCCCTCTGTGTCCTGTTCACGGTGCAGCCTACCTCCCCCCTGGGGGGCACTCGGTCTCCTGTGGCAGAGAACCCCAGTGCCCCCAAGCAGTGACCAAATTTGTACTTTCCTGGCTCCAAACAAAATGAAAACAAGAATTAATTTTCTCTTGTCCTTGACTTTTTTCTTCCAAACCTCAGCTCATTCAATACTGAGGCTTCCCTGCCACCACTCCTACCACCCCAGAGTGTACTTTAGCATTTGTCCTTGGCTGTGAGTCTGCCTTTTGTATGTCTCCTTCCCACACCTGTGCTCAGACAGAGCTCCCTGGGTACCCACAGCTCTCCCTTCCGAGCTCCTTGCCTGCCTTTCTTCTTCCTTTCACTCAGGCTGGGTTGGGGTTTCACAGTCAGAACTACTGGTGGGGTTTATACCTCACCTCCACTGTATGTGCCAGGGCAGCCCTTCCAGGACTCCTTACTCCTTACTCCTCCACGATAGGGATACTTCCATTAACACATACGTTACCAAGCATACGTATGGGGCTGTGAGTTCTTTTTTATAGACAGCCTCTTCTGCCTTAATAAAGAACTTCCCTGTTTCAGCCTCATGAATATGTTTGAATTTCAAAGGAACTGGATCACAGAGAGATGTGCAACCAAGGATTCAGGCTGAGTAAACATTTCCACCCACTCACACGCATATATAAGACATAAGGCTTTACTTAAATACATAAACATTGATCTCTCTGGATGGAAGTAGACATAGAGAACGCTGCATCCTGGAATTTGCTAATTGTTCTTTTCCGAGTTCGGCTCAGGTCCTAGCCCGGGGCTGGGGGCTCCCAATTTAGGAGCTGTCTGGTAACTGGTTAAACTCCTCCCTCACCTCCAGCCCAGTTCTCACTGGGTCCACTGGCTGCTTAGTTGGCATGTTGATTTCAGCTAGTCAGCTAACAAAATATTTTACATGATTCTCATGGACAAGGTGAGAAAGGTGGGGAAGAAGGGATTGTGAGCACGAGGCAGCCTGTGAGCTCTAATCTGTTTGATTCTCCCAAGTCAAACAGCCGCTGGGGACTGTGTAAAGCCCTGGGCACCAAGGGAGTCATGGTCAAGGAAGCTGACACAGGACTTTCTCCTCCAGGATTGAGGATGATGAGTGCAGCAAGCATGGTAAAGCAGCAGGTCCTGGGAGGGGCTTGCCGTAGAAATCTGTGCACCTCCAGGGCAAATGCCTCCCCTCCCCTGCTTTCCCTCTGTTCCCATGTGCCTGGTCAAGAGAGAGCTGAATAAGTGATCTGAGTCCTCCATGCTCTGATAGCTGAGAGGAAAGAAGGGGTCAGGGAGTTGTCCTACAGATACCTCAGAGGGGACGGTCACCTTACCTGCTATACAGTAAAGCAGCAGTGGCCCGTAGTGAGGGGACTGCTTCACCATCCACCAGTTTCGGAACTGATGCCTCTTGTGATATTCCAATAGCAGGCCAGAAACTCAGGGGGCCGCAAAGGAAAATAACAGCCCATCTGTAGTGGACGCTATAATGTGCCACCCAGACTCACCTATAGGATTGAAGGACTTATTCCCCCTTCCTCCCTGAGCTTCTGAGGGGCCCATGGGAAGACAACACTCCACTGCCAGCCAGCCTTCATTGGGAATTACCTTGGCACATCCAAAGTCATGCCCACTTTCCAGGGCAGACAACACCAGATACCCTGGTTGGTGTAGGGGTGTAAAAGCCCAGCCCCCTCACATCAGCCCATAAGTGAAGGGCCACAACTTCAGAGATCTTCAGAGTCAGGCTCTGTGGAGACTGCGCATAACAGTCCAACTTCCCTCTGTTCCCTCCACTACAGGGATGAGCCCAAGACAACTGCCTGATAAACCTTCTGCAGGTTACTACGCATCTCAGTCTCCTTCCCAGGGGAGCCCCACCTGCAACACCACTCAGGGGGCCCAGAGGGAGATGACCTAGCAGACAAAATGCACACCTAGGCAGAGAAAGCTCCTCTCTTGATCCTTAAATATTAGATCCTTAAATATTAGATAAAACCCAACTGTAATCCCCCTGGGCCCTGGTATTTACTAGATAGTAGATCTCTGATGATTTCCATTTCTCTTCTGTGATAATTAGTCTTTTCAAGTGTTCCATTTCTTCTGGGGTCAACTTTGAAAATCTACTGGCTAGGAAATCATCCATTTCTCCTAGATTTTAAAATTATTGCCAAAAAATTGTTTACATTATTCTCTTGTATTTTAATTTCTCTTATATCTGTGGCTATGTCTGCCTCCAAGTTCCTTTTCTCTGAGACTGAACAGAAAAACAGAGCACTTCTTGATAATCAAAAGCAGCAAACACACACACACAAAGAAGTTCTGAAGCTAAAATGTAGATTTCCCACTGAACAATATGACAGGGGAAGGAAAGGAAAAGATGACAACTGTTGAGACCTGAATTAGTGGCCGAGAGCAACTAATGGAAATAATAGATACTACCGCACACAGCAAAAAGACAAAAAGACAAAAATTGCAAAGCAAGAGACCAGAGAGTTGGAGGATGGAACTATGAAACCTAATATGTAAGTATTAGGGTATTGGGGTTCTAGAATAAAAATAAGAACCACATGACAAAAAGATAATAATTAAATAAATAAGAGGAGAAAGTTTCTGAATGGAGAATAATGGATTCTATGGAAACATGCAAAATAAATCTTAAATTCTAACAATAATCTAGAACTAACAGCACTAAACTATTTCAGCAATACCAGATCAGCAGGGGCAGTGGGTGGGGAAGGAAGTGAGAGGTATCCCAAATGCCTCTTCCAGGGTTGGGAGAAGGGAAATGGGGGAGGAGGAAGTGAAGGGATTATAATGGTTTCATGTCATAGTAAGAAAGGGGGAGCAGTGTGAAAATAGAATGTCTTGCTTGATAAAATAGTTGGTATCTTTTGCTTCAAATAATAAAAGAGAAAAAAGTGTTTGATTTTGAATACAACGAAAGTAAAGGAAAACATTAATCAAATCTAACAGTTCTGTTAGAACCTATAAATTAACAATGGGAAAAATAAGATGAATAACAATTTAATCAAATTAGTGAAAATAAAGAACAAAGAAAAGTAATGTAAGATAAATTATAACTATAAAGCAATATGACAGGGAAGAAAAAGCAGGAATATAAGTTATTAAGCCAATGTGAACAAACAGAATTATCTCATTAAATGTCAGAGAGAGTTAAAAACTAAAAATATTTATATACTGCTTAAATAAATACACTTAGAAGAAACAGATAATGAAAGGCTCAAATCAAAGGGATGGGCAGAGGAATACCAGGCAAATGCAAACAAATAAACAGCAAGAGTGGCAATGTTTAATAATAGACAAAGTAGAATTCAAGGTTAAACATGAATCAGGACAAAAATGGGACGTTGCATAACACAAGTGGCACAATTTATGAAGAAGATATTTCATAAAAGATACACAAAACAATGTGTCAGCTAAACCTATAAAGCTAAAGCTAGTAGAAATGTAAGAACTTGATTTTTTTAACTATACAGAAACATATCAATACAATTCCATCTGAATATTTCATATCTAATAAATTAAATTAAATATGGGCACAGACAAATTCTTAAAAATCAGTAATCTTGACTATATATAAAATCTATAATTGCTTTGAATACAGAATATAAAATACTTATTTTATGTTCACAAACTATATAAAATACTGATCATGTTCTTTCCCCAAAAGAAATGTTTTGCATGTTCTGAAAAGCAGAGATTATGTAAAACAGAGGCCACATTCTCTGATGATATTCCAATAAAATAGAAACATATAATAAAAAGATGACCAAAATCTTAACCACTCAGAAGTTAAAATATACAATCTTAAATAATTATTGGGGGCTTCCCTGGTGGCGCAGTGGTTGAGAGTCAGCCTGCCGATGCAGGGGACACGGGATCGTGCCCTGGTCCGGGAAGATCCCACATGCCGCGGAGCGGCTGGGCCCGTGAGCCATGGTGGCAAGCAGCTGCATAGCACAGCTCGGTGCTTTGTGACCACCAAAGGGAGAGTGGGAGGGAGGCTCAAGAGGGAGGGGATATGGGGATACATGTATACATATAGCTTATTCACTTTATTATACAGCAGAAACTAACAGAATGTTGTAAAGCAATTATACTCCAATAAAGATGAAAAAAAAAAAAAAAAAAAAAAAATGGATTGAGAGAGAAATCAAAAGAGACATCACAAATTCTGTACAAGTCAGTGCAAAGGACACTTTATACATAACCTGTGAGTTAGAAAAAGCCATACTAATAAAAATGAATATGTTTAAATGCCTTTATTATTTTAAATTAAAATTAAGACTTTTCAGAATTCAAGAAACTAAAGCATATAAGCAAAAGAAATTTTTAAAATCTAGGAATAGGAAACTCATAAAGACAAAGCTGAAATTAAAGAATCAGGAAGAGATTTCAAATAAGAGAAAGGGAAAATAAATCTAAAATAATTGTTGTTCTTTGGAGAGAACAACTTGATTAAGGAGAAATGAAAAAGATTAGTAATGTAAAAGTAAACAAAAACACAAATACAAGAGAGATTAAAATACAAGAAGTTAATATATATAAACTTTGGGATAATAATTTAAAAATTTAGAAGAAATGATTCATTTCCTAGCAAGCACAAATTACCAAAACTGACACCCGAGGAAGTAGAACACTTGAACAGCAATTATCATAGAAGAATTAGCAAAGTAATTAGAGAGCTACAATTTAGCAAATAACCAGGGCCCAATAGGATCACAGTGGGCTTTATTTAGTATTTAGATCAGATGATTCCAATGTCAGTTAATATACTCTAGGTCCTATGAAAAGATGGAGAGGTCTTTTGATTTATTTTTCAATTTTTTTTTTTTATTTTTATGAAGACAATATAGCTCTAATACCAAAAACTCAAAAAAAGATTATTTTAAAAAGGTATCAGCCAATGTCACATATGTCTGTAGATGTGAACAATCTAACTAAACTATTAGTGAGTAGACTCTAATGATACTGCAAAAGAAAAACATGCTATGAGCAAGTAGGGTCTATTCAAGAAATGCAGAGTAGCTCAATATCTGGAAATTTCTGAGCATAATCCAGGGTATCAATACACTAAAGAAAAATTATGTGATTCCATCAATAATGCTTATAAAAACATCTGACGTAAGTCTGCCATCATTTCTAATTAAAACCTAAGTAAAATAGTAAAAGATGGATATTACTTCAAAATGAATAAAATATAGTAAAGACTTGACTTAAATATAATAAATATAACAATGAAATAAATATTAGGTTATATAAATATTTTTAAAAAGTAAATATTACTCCAAATGTCAAATCTCTAAAAATATTTAAAATAGAAATTAGGAACTAGACAAGGATGCTTGCTCTCATTATGATTATTCAATTATTCTGCAATAAGCCAAGAAAATTGGTATAAACATTAGAAAATAAAAGATAAAATGCTCTCTTTTTTGCTGAGGAGACTATTGCATTTCCAGAAAAATCAATAGACTCTAATTAGAAAAAGTTATTAAAATATATGAGAATTTGATAAGGCGGCAGAACATAAGTATGAAAAATTAAGTGGTTTCTAGTCTAGCAATGTATATGACAAAAGAAAATGGAAAAAAGTGTTCTATAGACAAACTAGAAAATGCCGAGGAATGAAGTTAACAAGAAAGGTGCGTGAATAGTAAACCAGAAGCTTTAAATGAAGAACATAGCAGAGCAATTAAAAATGTATAACTGGCAAGAGATACCCCAAATTAAGTCAATACACACACAGATTTGGGGAAATATTTGCAATGCAGTAGATAGACTTAAATCTATAATATGTAAAGGATTCATACAAATTGACAGGAATCATAAAAACAGCTGATAGAAAAACAGGCAAAGAAACTGAGAAAACAATCTATAGGTGAGCACATTTAAATGATCAACAAACATTAAATACACATAAATTCTGAAGTAGTCAAGGAAATGTAAATTAGAGTGACAATGAGCCGTCGCTTTATGCCTACCAGGTATGCAAAAATTAAAAGATGGGGAACACCTACTCTGGGCTTGGATGTGGAAATCTGAATTATTATGGCCATTTTGGAAAGTGATCTGGCAACATCTATTAAAATTAGATATTAAAATTAAGAGCAATCTCATTTCTTATAACTCATCCCATAGAAATAAAACCACCAGTTCATAAGAATATAGATGTAAAAATAGTTATTGCTTGTACAGAAAAAAGGTAAATGCCTATCAATTAGGAATAGTTGAATGAATAATGGCCCATTTTTCTTCTGATAGTCTGTTACATAACACTTTAGCAAGGGGTATTAGAGTTCTGACAGTTGACTAGGAGTCATTTTTACAAGTTATTGACGGTAAGAAAACTAAGATAAAGAAAAGTGTGTAAGATAGGATCCGATTAATGTAAAACACTGTCCAAAAAAATCCAGTGTTTGTATGGTGTGTGTGTGTGTGTGTGTGTGTGGTGTGGTGTGTGTATATACATACATAAAGAAAAATAAAGAAGGGCACGCAACACACACTGTTTGTTAACCTAGGTCACTCAGAGAAGGGCTGGGGTTGGAGGTGGAGAGTGTTGTGAGTAGAGGACTGGAGAGGAAAGAGAAGAGCCACACAAAATGGGACTCTTCTGAAAATGTGTATGAAAAAGTTTTATCTATGCATGCATGTAAAATTATGAGTGTGTGTATAAAAAATTTATTTTACAGCATTATAAAATTTTTATTTTATAGGTATAGGAGTGAGCATGGGAGGGAGAGAGAACTTTTGAACTGGCTAAACAGCCATGGGATTGATGAACATATTGGAACCAATTTGCTAGGAAGACCTTTGCTCATGACCTAGTTTTTTTTACCATCTTGGTCACGATGCCAGGAAGATGTGAGAACTATTTCGATTATACTTGCAGATAAAGATGAGATAGCTACTATGTTTCAAGACAGAAATAAGATTCAAAACAAGACAGAAGATATAGCTCAAAGCTATCAAGTGAACATCCATCAAGGTAAGTATGAAGTTCTGCATCTAGGTTTGAATATAGCCATTTGCTTAAACCAATTGTATGGGAATTTTCATTTTCTTCTCTGAATTCCATGAAGTCATTGGCCTTGTCTTATTGATTTTTAAATACCCACTACCCAGCACAATGCCTGACCCATGATCCGTACATAACATGATCTCCTGCAGGAAAGACGGGATGCAAAACCAGCCTGTGCAAAGGGAAGGCAGGACAAAGGTGAGGGACACATACTGTATGCCAGATTCTCCGCCAGGGGCACTTTAATCTCCTAAGAACCCTGGAGAGTAAGTATTGTAAGATACACTTTACTGATGAAGAAACTGGGTATAAACTAGGTATTTTACTTGCCCCAAATTATAAAATACTAAAAGGAAGCACAGCAAATTAAACCTGGGGTTTTCCCAAGTCCAAAATTTCCCCCCAGAAAGCTAGTGCAAGAGCAAATATGATTTTAATAGCATAGATACTTAGAGCTGAGAAATCAGGAGCCAGGAGTCAAGGTGGGGCTGGAGCCCGGTGACTGGGTCCTGGCCATCACCACCACTACCACCATCTTTAACCAGGGCAGCTTTGCTTTATTCTTTTTTGCTTTATTATTTGTAAGATTTTCTGCTTTGGTTTTTATGACTCCATTTGAATAAAGAATTCCCTGGTTGAAAAAAAAGAGCTGAAAACCAACGATCTCATTCATCTCTGGCTTGGTCTCTATTATATAAATGAGAAAAAGGGGATTCTGAGGAGAGAGTGAATGAATTGATTGGACTTACAAGGCCCAGTCAAGCCTGGCCCCAGACCAACAGCAGCCTGGGTTTCTCCTGTGGCCTGTGACCCCAGGCCTGGAGCTTTCCTGGGGGAGTTGCTTTCACATAGAAAGGCCCACAGGGCCTCTGTCTCTCCTGTCATGGACACAGACTTGACCAATCCTCACTCCCACGTACCCACAAGGCTGCTTTTCCCGTCCCTCCTCTGGTAAGAGCCAGGGGCCTGACAAACCTCCTGGGGTCTGTCAATCTTTCCTGAGTGCATTTGCTTTTTTCAGAAGACAGTGCTATCCCCGGATGCCTAAAAGCCCATTTGGGTCCCCCGGTGGGGCGCCTGGGACTGCCCCATACTAGGAAGCTGGCAAGTTGCTGCTTGGTTGGTTGGCCGCTTGTGTTTGCTTGACTAAGCAGTGCTGGTTAAGCGCTGCTCCATTTCCCCTTCTGACAGGAGCCCGGCCCAGTGACCCAGCCAGGCTCCATCCCTCAGGCCACAGGGAAACATCACCCACCCTGTATCAACCACTGCACTGCCTCCCTGCTCCTCTGGAACTGGACCATGTCAGACACAGGTCTGGGGTTGCAGGTTTGATTTGAGGGGTCCGCTCACTGATATTCCATCAGGGAAGAGTTGTTCTTCTGTAAATAAATGACACAGATCAGAGGGTGCACTGTGGTCCAGCGGTGATTGTCTCTGTCTGATGAGCTGGCCAGCAAATGAGGACAAAGGGTGACAGGAGTAGAACCTCACATCCCAGGGGACAGACAGCCTGGGGTCCACAGCAGGGTGTCTTTGAGCAAGTCACTCCCCCTTTTGGGGCCTCAGTATCTTTCTTTTTTTTTAATGGTACGTGGGCCTCTCACTGTTGTGGCCTCTCCCGTCGCGGAGCACAGGCTCCAGACGCGCAGGCTCAGCGGCCATGGCTCACGGGCCCAGCTGCTCCGTGGCATGTGGGATCTTCCCGGACTGGGGCACAAACCCGTGTCCCCTGAATCGGCAGGTGGACTCTCAACCACTGCGCCACCAGGGAAGCCCCCTCAGTATCTTTCTTGATCGTAAAATTTAAGACCCTTATTAGCAAGTGCATGTAGTTTGTGAACTTGAAATACCTCTAGTTGTATCCAGGTAGGTTTTGATTGGTTTTGTTTAGTTGGTTCTTTTAGGATGCTTAACATACCCATTTCGTTTGCTCACTATTTTGTGGGTCAGGATTTCAGAAAGCACTCCATCGGACAGTTCAGGCTTGGAGACTTAAGTGGGGTTGCAAAAGTCAGAGATTGGCTGGGGCTGCAGTCACCTGAAGGCTTGACTGCCCTGGACTTTCAAGCTGGCACATTCAAAAGGCTGGCAGTTGTTGCTGGTAATTGGCTGGGAGCTCAGGCAGGGCTATCAACCAGAGCGCCTGCACATAGCCTCCCCATATGGTCTGGGCTTCCTCACAGCATGGCAGTCTGAGGTAGTTAGATTTCTTATATGGCAGTCCACAGCTCCAAAGGGGAGTTTCCCAGTCTGGAAAGATTTTCTGACTTAAAACTCTTTAACATCTCCACTCGACAAGATGTGAAACAATTAAAGCCTTTTTAAAAATCCTGTTTGTCATTACTAAAAAGAGAAGTCTGTGTATACAAACAAAATAAAGGCCCTGTGCTGCATGGGTAGTGCTAGTTATTTTTGTCAACAGGCAGTTTTGTACTCAGTACTGACCTCTGTTATTCACATCCTATGGCTGGAGTCTCATATTTGCTATTCCTTGTGGCTGCCCACAGTGGCTGATGGTAGAAATAGCTAACATTGTCTCAGCCCTGCCCTGGTCAGTCTTCGGAGGGGACCAGGTAGTGGGGCATTTGTCTCTTGTTCCTCTTGTGATTTGGGGTTTTAGGGACATCTGCAGGATGACCATGCAGGTGATGATGAGCAGGCTGGGGCTTGTATCTCCCTTGTCTTTAACCAAAGCACTGCTGCCTGGCTGGGCAGCCTTTGGCCAGGAGACCTGTGGAATGGTAGTCTACAGACTGGACACGTACACATCATGTGTCTCCTGGTGGTCTGCCTGGCTCTGCTACAAACTGGTCACCTCGGGAGGGCCAGGATCCTGGGCTCAGCACCCACTGGGCATCCATGTTTGGGAGGTAGGGACTGCTGCCTGGACCCGGCTGGGAAGGTGCTGTTGAGCATGGCTGCCTGGAGCCCACCCCCATCCCCTCTTACTTGACTCACTCTCATTCCTCCTGTAGTTCTGTTAGTGTGAAGTGGAGAATCCTTTTAACATAGTAATGTCCATTCTACCTGCTGGTACTAGTAAACTCCCCACCTGGGCCTGTCACCCTGCTCCTGGGCCAGATTTAGCTTCTTAGCCTCTCCTGCATGGCAAAGGCACACCCTCAGGTCCTCGTCATGTTAGCCAGGTGCATAAATGAGTCTTGAGCCATGTTTCTGGTCTCTGTCTTTCCTTACGATGAGCTTCTTGTCCCTGCTGGCTGTGCTGATGACATGCGACTCTTCCAACCACTTTCTGGGGGCTGGCTGGGCCTGGTAGCCGTGGCTTTTGGGGGCAGGGTGGGTGGGAGTAGGCTTCTAGACCTCAGCTCGTGGTGACACTGGTGGGGACTGCTTGTGACAGCAGCACCTCCAAGGTGTGACATGATTAGGGTGGCCATTAGGCAGCAGTGGGACTGCTTGTGACAGCAGCAGCTCCAATGTCCCTGGTCTTTGTCTCTTCATCTAACAGATGGGGTAAGTAGACTAGATGACCTGCTGGTTTGTGCCTTACTGGCTCATAAAGTGAGCTTATCCGGGTGGATGCCTTCTGCCCAGGCAGGACGGGCCAAAGTGCCGACGGGACAGCTAGCTCTTCACTATTCTCAGCTGTTGATCAGCAACGTGTGAGCATCCTCATCCAGCCTGTAGACACTACCTTCTCAGGTGTGACCCTGGGTTGTTTCAGGAGTCCAGTGGTCCATAGCACATACTGAACCCCAGACATCTTGGCTCTGAGGACAGAGGCTGAGACCCAGAAGCCCACCCCAGCCTTCCTTGCCCTCAGTGGACAG
The DNA here is from genome assembly GCF_000442215.2 of Lipotes vexillifer. Taxonomy (NCBI): domain Eukaryota; kingdom Metazoa; phylum Chordata; class Mammalia; order Artiodactyla; family Lipotidae; genus Lipotes; species Lipotes vexillifer. The sequence continues at coordinate 3,383,128 of NW_006783631.1, forward strand.
TGGCATTCTACTAGAGGCCACTGTTGACAGAGGGCTCCCCTGAGGACCTGCAAAAGCAATACATAGATATCCATGTGGGCTGCCAGAAGAGTAGAGGGACACCGGGGACCCTGCTTGGTAACTGCAGCTGACACCAACATGCAGATGCAGATGCATATGGAACGCCCTGTTGGAGATGATTTGACATGGGGGTCCAATGCAGGAAGGTGTAAAAACAAGACTTTAGAGAATTTGATGCTGACACGACAGCATTAGCCTTCACAGACTGGGATGTCTGCCCACACTGGGTTACATTGACAATGCCAAGGCCCTATCAGGGTTGAAAGTGTTGCTGTTAAAGGGCCAGGCTGTGGGTGCAAAGTGACTGCAATGCTGAGTGCTAGAGTGTGCTCCATCAGTGTATGCAAGTTAGGGGACAAAACAAGAGCACTAACTTCAACTGTCTTGGAATGAAGAGAGAAAAAAAGGCAAATAGAGAAAATACTCCTCCCTCCTCTGCAAAGGACAGTGGAAGGGAAATAGCCTTGCTCTCAGAGGACAGCCCAGGGAAAAGGAGAGATCAAGAAGGCTCGAGTTATTGAAAAACTGTAGGAGTTGCAATGACTGTTGAAGGACTGGCAGGATTTCCATTAGTGGTACATTTTAGACAAGAGTTTACTGATAGAATTTTCTGGGATGATGGAAATGTTCTATATCTACACTGGCATTCAGTATGGGGGCTGCTAGCCACATGTGGCTATTGAGCACTTGGAATATGACCATTGCAACTGGAGACCTGAAGTTTTTATTTTATTTTAATTAACTTAAATTTAAATATCCATATGTGGCTAGTGGCTACCATATTGGGGTAGCAGAGGAGTGAATGCATTTGTTTCAAACATATAAAACAATGTTGTCTCCTTTACTAAAGACAGAGGTTCTAATAAAAACTCATATGTGAGTGTTCACAGCAGCATTATTTATAATGGTCAAAAGGTAGAAATAACCTGATGTCCATCAACAGCTAAATGGATAAATAAAATTTACTTTATCTACATAATGGAATAATATTTGGTCATAAAAAAGGAATAAAGTACTGACACATGCTATGTGTATGAACCTGGAAAACATTAAGCTAAGTCAAAGAAACCAGACACAAAAGGTCATATATTTTGTGATTCCGTTTATAGGAAATGTCTAGAATAGGCAAATCTGCAGAGACAGAAACCTAACTGGTGGTTGCCAGGGGCTGTGGGAGGAGGGAATGGGTAGCAACAGCTTAATGTGTGTGATATTTCCTTTTGAGATGATGAATATATCGTAGAACTATAGGTCATAACTGCATGACATTGTGAATGTACTAAATATCACTAATGGTAAATTTTGTTATGTATGTGTATTTTATCACAATAGAGCAAAACAAAATGGAAACAAACAAAAGGCAACATTACCTCTTTATGCTTTTGGAAAAGGGAGTGAAGTCTTCTGGCCTCGGTGGAATGCCCGCCTCCCCCTACCCCAGGCATGTTCAGCCTCTTGCCACTTCATCCGCAACCCCAAGGGCAGAGGACACCACCCAGGGGTCACCCCTGAGCTGCTCTCTCAGGAGGGGAGGGGGAGTTCTTGGTGAGAACCATACAGTGGGTGAGGCAGGGGACACACCACCGGGTAAGGCCCTCTGAGTCCTCACAGGGGCACTGGGGAGCAGCAAGGACAGGAGGCTGGTGGCTTTGCATCTTGGAGGGTTCGAGCCACAGCAACCCCTGCCCTGGGAACTCGAGCTCCTGTGTAATGTGTGAGGTGAGATGATTAACAGCTGCTTGGGCCCGGCCCCCATCAAGGCAAAGTGTGCGCCTATTAATCAGGCAGGAGCGCTGTTTGCTGAGGCGTTCGTCTGTGCAGGGCGGGTCTCAGCCTTCATCCGGGATGCTGCGTGGGGCTCCTAACTTTTCCTTGCCGTCTGCCGGGAGCCCAACCTCCCTTCACACACAGCCAGCTGGCCAAAAGGACAAGGCACCATAATTTAGCTGGGGACGCTGCTCAAGAACTGGTTGCCTTCAGAAATGAGACCGTGCTCCTGACTCCCCAGACCAATACGCACTGTCCAGGCGGCTCTGGAGACCACGGAAGGACACACCCCTCCCTTCCTGCCACATAAAATAAATTGTGAAGTCACCTAGTCCAAAACAATAACAACCTCCAGCCTGGGACATATGAGACAGAGGAAACATGGGCTCTGGAGGAAGCATAGAACTCAGGGGGAGGAGTCCCAGGTTCTGGCCTCCCTGTCACTCCCCAGCACTGTATCCCCAGACTGTCACTCAACCTTTCAATTTTCTAGCCTGTCAAATGGAGCTAGTGAGCCTGTCCTGCTACACTCCCAAGGCTTGAAAGGGCACAGGCTGTGAAGTCACACAGACCCAAGTTCAAATTTCAGCTCTGCCCCCCACTTGCTGTGCAACCTGGGATCAACTGCTTGGTTTTCCTAAGCCCGTTTTCTCATCTGTAAAATGGATAGAATAAAGTCTACTTGATAGGGTTGCCATGGGAATCAAGTGACATAGGTAGCCTGTGAAAACATTAGCACTGCACCTGGCCCTTAGTAAGATGTGCTCAATAAGTTACAGCTATTATTATAATTAGGCATATAATTATACATTATAACTAATAGTAAACAGAGCTCTAGATGGGAAAGCAGTTTCAAAATATGTGGCCTATTTCACTAGGTCAGGGTTGTACTGCAGGGCTAGGCAGAAGACTTGGGAATGGGTTCTGGGGCTGCCACTGGTAGTCGGGCAAAGTTCCACTGTTTTTTAACCAGTGTCCCGTCTTGGGTTCATAAAATGGGTCTCAGCTACTCAAGAAATGTGTCCCTTGGGGCTTCCCTGGTGGCACAGTGGTTAAGAATCCGCCTGCCAATGCAGGGGACACGGGTTTGAGCCCTAGTCCGGGAAGATCCCACATGCCGCGGAGCAACTAAGCCCATGTGCCACAACTACTGAGCTTGCGCTCTAGAGCCCGTGAGCCACAATTACTGAGCCCACACACCTAGATCCCATGCTCCACAGCAAGAGAAGCCACCGCAGTGAGAAGCCCGCACACTGCAACGAAGAGTAGCCCCCACTCCCTGCAACTAGAGAAAGCCTGCGTGCAGCAACAAAGACCCAACACAGCCAAAAATAAATACATAAATAAATTTATAAAAAAAAAAAAAAAAGAAATGGGTCCCCAGCAACCCAGAAAAGTCTTGTTGTGGGCCCTTGTTATAGATTGTGTGTCCCCCAAAATTCATTTGTAGAAACACAATTCCCAATGTGATAGTATTAGCAGGTGGGGCCTTTGGGGTAATTAGGTCATGAAAATGGAGCCCTCAGTAGTGGGATTAGTGCTTGATAAAAGCTACGCTGCAGAGCTCCCTCATCCCTTTCTCCACGTGAGGACAAAGCAGGAGTAAGGAAGTGGGTTCTCACCAGACACCTTATCTGCTGGTGCCTTGATCTTGGACATCCCACCCTCTGGAACTATGAGAAATAAATGTTTGTTTGTTGCTCAAGCCACCCAGTCTATGGTAGTTTTGTTATGGCAGCCAGAACAGACCAAGACAGCCCTTGAGATGTCTCTGCTAATTGTCCAGAATGTGGGTCCATATCTCTGTGGCTGACCTCAGCATCCCCAGATCTCTGTTTCCCTGAGCCTCCCACCTCTGTTCCCCATACATTGCTCAGATGACCCACTTTGGACACACTTCTCTGGCTCAGTTTCTTGGGATCCTGTGGGCTTACCCTCTGTCTCCATCAGCACAGTTGCAGGAGGGAAACAGCCTCCTTTTCCACACCCCATCCTGCAGGACTGGAGCTAGCCTCTCAAGGTGCCCATCCTAGACCTCAGTTTCCCCACCCACAAAATAAGGATGCTGACCCAGCTGTTCTTAAAGGTTCCCTCCAGCTTTGACACTTGGTGGTTCTAAATATTAGTATTGGCATACACAGAATTTTTGCTCTTTTGTAAAATGCAACCTGTGAATCCAGCCAGTAGACAGGAGGCTCTGGAGGGATGAGTCACACTGGGGGAACAGAAACCCCAGATTAATTAATTTTTCTCCAAGTGTTTCCCATTTATCTCACCTCCATTAACCTCTGGGTCTGTTTGCTGTGAGAAACCTGAGTGTACAAGTGAGGTAGGATGACTCCTGCCCAAGGTATCTGTCGGCTGCCAGGGTTTATTGCTGGGGAGTGAGGAGAGCAGGGTGGGAGGGGTGGAAGCAGAAGGCAGGACTCAGAGATGGTCAGGCAGGAGCCCTTTGGAGCTGCCTCCTAGGATGGAAAGTGAGCTGCTGGGTCCCTCTCTAAAGGCTCCATCCTGCCACCCTCATTCCAGGTGCCAGTGTCCCGTAGGTGGTTCCATAGCATCAAAAACTCTAGCTGCGCTGTCCATTTGGTAGCCACTGGCCACAAATGGCTATTTAAATTTAAATGATTAAAATTAAATATAAATTTATTTCCTCAATAAAACTAGCCACTTTTCAGGTGCTCAGTAGCCACATGTGACTACTAGCTACCACACTGGACAGCATAGATAGAGAACATTTCTGCCATCACACTGGTGTGTATACAGCCTAGAACATGAGACCCAGAGTTTCCCTGGCATCAGAAATACCAAAGATGGTGGTAATAAGATAGCCTGAGGTCTCCTATCGGTCCACTCTGAAGATGCCCTAGCATGTCTTACAAAACACTATACCTCCTCTTGGGCTCTGGTGGGCAGTCTGGAGGTGCTGTTGGAGGGGGACTTGTCCCTAATGTCAATATCAGAAGCTTAGGGTGGTCCCTGAAACCTCAAGGCATCCCCCTCTCTCATGGAGCTCTCTGTAAGGATGGAAGTAGGAGATGGTTGGGAGAAGGTAACACATTTATTGAGTATTTCCTGCATGCCAGCATTGTCCTAGATGTTTTACACATGCCGTTCATTTAGTCCTTACAACCAATCTGTGAGGTCAGATATGTCATCGCATTCCCTAACAAATCCTTGATATCAGGGACTTCTGAGTTAATATTTGTCAAGTTCTTAGAACAGTGCCATTCTTCCTCCTAATTGCCTCTTGACTTCCTTTTGGGAAACTATTCTTCCTCATTGTGGGCAATCTTGGCAAGCAATAAACTGTGATGCCCTGCCCTACCCTAACCAAGAGGTGGGCATTACACCATTGGGACTCTCTGGGCCAAGACTTTGAATTCTGAGCACAAAGACGCCATGATGGGAAGCCCCATTAGAGCACCATCCCTCCAGCATCAGTGCCTGGAAGAGAGAAGCGATCAGCTTCCCTGGATCCCCAGAGCTGTCCTGTAATCTGTTCTTTTTCCAGCCTGGTTCTCTAGCTACCTGCCAGTTTTTGTGAGCTGCCTAATAGCCCTTCATCCAATTCCCTTTTTGATGAAATCTACTGGAGTTTTTTTGTATCTTGCAACCAGAGAGGGCTGACTGATGCTTATTCAGAGGAACACAAAGTCACAGCCCTGAAAAAGAACCGAGAGGAGGAAAGAGATGGAAGAAACTAGAGTGGAAAAGGAACTCGGGTCCCAGAGCCACTTTCCTATCCCTTGATGATCCCAAATTATTCTTCATGCATGCACACATGCATGTACACACAAATACAGGCATGTACATACAAGCACATGCATGCGGCACACACAAGGCATGCACACAAACATAGGCACATGCAAGCACATGTGTAGATATACAAACACACATATATACACATGTACAGACACACATGTATACACACATGCACACCGAAAGCATCCAAATCCATTTCAGGGACTAACTGGCAGGAGCTGTGCTTCTGCCACACCAAACATGTGGGATTTGAAGAGCAGATGACTCTGTCCTATAGCAAACGCAGAGAAAATGTGGGCCCTAATCTAGGACTGACCCCAAAGTCTTCTTCATGCTGTCTCTCTTTTTTTGGGGGGGGGGGGCTGGAAATTTCTTTATTTCCCATCCATTTCTCTCTTTTTTTTTTAACATCTTTTTTGGAGTATAATTGCTTTACAATGGTGTGCTGCTTTAGGAGAGCTTCTCAGCTGTCCCAAGAGCAGCAAGTGGCAAAGTCAGGATGGGCCCCCCTGGAGCAGAAGCTCCTGTAAGAGTGCTGAGCAGAGCCGGACAGACGTGGCAGGGAGGGAGGGGTAAGGCCCAGGGAGTAGACTCCTGGGATGTTGAAAAGTCACCTATTTTTCATCTCTAACTTTCAGGCCCTATAGCCATTGAGGAAAGTGGGATTTTGTATACATGTACTTAGATACATACTCATGTACATATAATATATAAATAATATCTCCTAGTACACAGATACATATATGTGCATATGCACATATGTATACACACATCCATATATGTGCCTGTGGATTAAGAAACTCCTGCAATGCATATGTCTATAAGACACTCTATAGAGGGGTTTGTATTGTATAATTGCTGGAGTTACACCTGAAACCATTTCTTCTTTTGTGTTCACTGATGCGTGGAGCAATGCTCAGTCCCAGCCCCAAACACAGAAATGAGGCGCTTGGAAGGGTTTACATAACGAGAATCATAGTGAGATTTTTCTGTACCACACTCACTAGGCTGTGGAAGGGAGTGGGAGAGCAAGGGCAGGAAGGGATGGAGGAAGGGAGGCCAGGTTCTTCCTGCCCCTCTTTGAGGACCAGCTGCAAAGCAAGTGCAGAGAGTGACCGGTCAGAGGGCAAGGTCAAGGACAGGCCCCAGCCATGCTGACATGGAGCATGCCCAAGCTGGAGCCCTCCCCCCACTGAGAAGAGCCCTCTCATCTCAGTAATCTATCCTTCAACCCTGGGACTTCCTGAGGACCTACCGTGTGCCTGCCTTTGCCAGGTGCTATTGGAGACCCCAAGAAGAGAATGCTCAAGCCTCTCTGGGGTCATTTATTTAGTTATTCCATCAATGGCCATGGATGAAGCATGTCTCGGTGTGTGTCACACACTGTACTAAGCCTTGAAGAGGCACAGATGATAATATGCATTCCCTGCCCTCAGGAAGGTTACGGGCTAGTCTAGACAGCGGTCGGCCAACTACAGCCAGCAGGCCATATCCAGCCTGCAGCCTGTGTTTGTAAATCAAATTCCACTGGGCCATAGCCATACCCCCTGTTACCTGTTGTGTGTGGACACGTCCGTGCTTCCAGTGACAATGCTGAGGAGTTGTGTGACAGAGGACATATGGCCTCAGAGCCGAAAATATTTACTATCTGGCCTTTTACAGAGAGTTTGCTGACCCCTGGTCTAGAGGGCAATTGATGTGTAAATAGAAATAGAAATTTAATAAAATGAAGAGAAACTAAACAGTGTAACCCAGAGTATGTGGGTCAATGAAATTGTCTTTTCCAGGTTAGTTTAACCATTGGGCAGAGTAAAGGAACCATCGTTGCTTGTTGATGGACCATAATTCCAAATTACCCAGCACCACTTTTCAGCATTTGGCTATCTTGGGACAGTGGCAAATGGCAGCAAACAATTTGTAATTTCCAAAGACCGTCAGCCAAGTCAAAATCAGTTGACAAGTTAGATCTTTATTCAGGAGCTCCCGAGCCTTGAGGCTGTGGGGCAGAGAGGAGACAGATGGCGCAAGGATGTGGCAGGAGAGAGTCTGGGGCGGTGGGAGTGGGAACAGACCACTGGAAGCCTAGAAACCTTGCAGAGGACAGGCCAGCTCCAGGCCAAACAGGAAGGTCTACGAGGGTGACCCAGCCAGGACACCAGAGCATCTCGAAGCCACACTGCTGAGGTCCACACTCAGGCTGCACAGAGAGTGACACTGCAGGCTTGCAAATGTAGCCAGAGGGTGTGCGTTTGTCCAGGAGAGGGTTTGAGCTTCAGTTTAGTTTAGACACCTTAGAATTAGGGTGTGCCAGTTTGCATGTTATACTTGTGAAAACATGGTTACCCTTGGAAGAGGAGGGGAGAACATCCTCTCATGTTTCCTCCAAACCAGTGTAAACTAGGGCTCAGAGGCATGGGCTGCAGAGGAATAACAACGATTGTTCAGTGCTCTCTCATCTAAATAATCTTTGTGCTTTTGGATTTCATATTTTCTTTCAAACTGGAGATGCAAGTTCATCTCCCTGCTAACAAAACACTTTCTTCATCCCTACACTGAATCCCTCAGCAAATCCTCAGATATCTTTGCAAATCTCAAAGATATTAAGGCGTTTAACTTTTTTTTTCCCATTTAGACCTTTGAAGTATGCTGTGACTAGAATAATTTCAGAGTTAAAACCTGTCGACTGCATAGAAAATTAAGGAAACAGCCCATCAGCCTGGTAGCTGGGCTTATAACTAATTACTTATAGATTTTAAGTCAAATTTGAGAAAGATAAATATTTAAGTAAAATGTATAATCATTTGGAAATACCACTAAGTGTTTTGTAATTATTGTCTTGAAAGGAATCATTGCTCAGATGGTGCATTCTGTCATCTCAGATGGGCCAGGAGGGAGGGGGGGCTGCAGGTAGATGTTGGATTGTTCTTGTACATTTCTGTGAGTGTGTGTGTGTGCGCGCGCGTGGTATAATAAAGATATTAAGGGCAATATGATGTTCGGAAATATTGAGCTCTGATTGGAAGGACCAAATGTATGACAGGACCTTTAAGTTTCTTCATCACTTGTTCACCTCTGCTCTGGCAGGAGTATCATATAGTGTGGAGGCTTGGCTGGGACTGGGTAGGGGGAATGTTCTGGAAGGAGATGAAAAGGGGAGGGAGGGTCTCAGACAACACCATTCTCATAGCCTGTTTGGCAGTTCACAAGTACTTTGCCCTTCCTCCCTCTGTCCCTGCCTTCCGCCAATTTCTGGATCTTTTCTCCTCTGAATATGCTCATGTTCTTTTTTTTTTTTTGATCTTTTTTATTTTTAATGTTTCAAAACCCTTCACCTAGATTCATTTTCTCTCTCTGAACCATTTGAAATTAAGTTGCAGACATCACCACACTTCAACCCTAATCCTTAAGCAGGCGTCTCCTGGGATAAGAATATTCTACAGGGCTACCAAATAGCACTCACATGTAAGAAAATTAACAGTAATTCAATATCATTTGAATTTTCCCAATTGTCCCCCAAACGTCTTTTGTAGTTTTTCGTTCCTCTCCATCAATCCAGGACCCAATCAAGGTTTATCTATGACATTTTGTGGCTGTGTCACTTTAGTGTCTTTTACCCTAGGATGACTCTCTCACTGTTTTTTGTCTTTTATGACCTTGATATTTATAAAGATTTCAAGCCAGTTGTCCTGTAAAATTTTCCACATTCTGGATTTGACGATTGTTTCCTCATGTAGATTCTGGTTAAGCATTTCGGCCAAGAATATTATATAGGTATTGTTGTCACTTCTCACTGATTCTCATCAGAAGACACAAACCCAGGATCCTTGTGGGTGATGTTTGATTGCATGGTTAGGGCAGGGCTGCCGATTCTTGCTGTGGTCCCATTCACTTCCCCCTTGATAATTATAAATAATCTGTGGGGGAAGAATTTAAGTCCATGTGAATGTCCTGTTCTTGAATGACCACTTATCAAATGCTTTTATCACCCTTGATCGTATTCACCTGAATCAGTTATTACACTGCTGGTTACAAAATGGTGATTTTCTAATTCTATTGTTCCTTCCATATTTATTAGCTAGCATTCTCCTGGAAAGAAGCATATTTTCACCTTTTTATTCTCTCTCTCTCATTTTCTCACTCTTCTTTCCTTTCTCTCTCCCCCTCTCTCTCTCCTCTCTCTCTCTCTCCCACACACCCACCCATCTCTCTCTCATCACTATGAATGCATTAATTTTTTCAATGTGTTAATATTCATTATAGACATTATCCTTTTTGATGCTCAAATTGCCACAGATTGGTGCATTGAAACCTCTTCCAGTGGGTCCTATGCTTTTTATACTAGACCCAATTAATCTTTAAGTTCATCCTTGTTTTTCTGACAAAGAGAGGTGTTCCAGGCAGCCCTTGAGACTTCCAGCCGCTGCTCCATGTAACTTTTAGAGAGGAATGACATTCAGAAATCAAGATATGGGCACTAGATGTGTTCATGGCTACTAGGGGTCACTGCTTATTGCTTCCAGGCCCAGTCAGTGGACAGAGCTGAAAATGCATACACACACACACACACACACACACACAAACACACACACACACACACACACACTTAATGGTGTCAAGTTTCCCCTTAAAAATCGAATTACTAAATAGATAGAAGATAAATCCTCACATCTCTCTGTTTTAGAGGGGGCAGAGAGGGAATCTTTATAGCTGCTACCTGGCTTATTCATTCAGACATTCATTCAAAAGATAATTATCAAACATCTCCACCATGACAGTCCCTGAGCCAGGCCCTGGGGGTGCAATAGGGTTGCCAGTTAAAATCTAGGATCCCAGTTAAATGTGAATTTCACATAAACAACAAATAATTTTATAGTGTAAGTGTGTCCCAAATAAGTATGCCCCCTGGGATATACTTATTATGTATATCAATATATACATAAATATATTAATTAGGCACCCTCTATTTTTATTTGCTAATTCTGGCAACCCTGAGATCCAAAGACCAATAAATCACCACCCCTGTCCCAACGTGCTCACAATCAGGGGAGACAGATGAGCTGGGGATAAATGCAAGCCATGAAATATTTCAGGTGGTGTGCTAGGAATATGTTCTAGGCATGATGGTAGCAGGGGTGGGGCAGTGAGGTGAGGGAAATGGTTCAAGAAAGGCTGAGTTCTGAAAGCCTGTTAACAATTTCCCAACAATCTCCACAGCCCCTCCCCGTGGTGAACCAGATAGGAAATGAGGAGACACTTCTGTGACACAGAGGATGTGGGAATAAGGGAGGGAAGGGAAGCAGGAGACCATGATGGGGCAGTCACAGCCACATCATGGAGTTTGATATTTATCCCATAGGTCAATGAACTCCAAATATATTTTTGTTGCCCATTCCATCCCCAAATATTTTAATAACATCTCCCAATATATGTATTTATAAGTTGAGTACATGCATAGTCTTACTAATGTACTTTGCACATAAGCATAGACTGAATCCCCTAGAGATCTATATGATAAGAACAAGCTATAAAGATACGTTCCAACACTTTCATCTCTTGCCCCCAGAGACTCTCTTGCACAGCCGTGAGACTAATGCATCCCACTTTGGGGACCCTTGTTGTAAGCCTTGGGAAATTCCGTGCCCTCAAGGGAAACAAAAGGGTAAAAAAAGAATTGAAAAAGGAAAAATTCTGTGTTGGACTCACTGCTTGTGAATGTCCTGTTCCTGGACCAACTGTCATTTCAGCAGTGGGGCCCTTAGGCAGGGGCCTGGAGGGCCTGAGTCAGGCCCAGACATAGCGTCTTAGGGGGCACTTTGTGTGTAACTTCTCACCGGGTGGTGCCTTCGCAGACAGGCCTGGCACACACTCCCCGGGGCCCATTTCCTGCCTTGACTTTGCAGGAGGTTCCTCCTGGCTGCCCTGCTGCTGTCTTGCCTGGACAAGGCAGTTCCGCAGTTGCAGCCAGAGCGATCTTTCTAAGAAATTCAGATTGGGCGTCACCCCTATTCAGAGACTTACGAAAGGTTCCATTATATTCAGAATAGAAATGAAACTCCTTACCACTGGTGCCTGTCTGCTCTGATTTCAACCACTGCTCTCTTT
>NW_006783631.1:3394866-3398772 GCF_000442215.2 Lipotes vexillifer
TTTCCCTCACTCAACCGAAAGTGCCTTCTGCTGCTTCTCAAACATTAGGGCTTCCTTCCCACCTCAGGGCCTTTGCACCTGCTGGGCCCCTGCCTGGCACACTGTTCCCCTGATCTATGAATAGCCTGCTCACTTCAGCCCTCCTCAGAAAGATCGACCCACATCCGTCTCTCTGCAGCACCCTTAGCCCTGCATCCACGTCTCTTAGGGGTTGTGTTTTCCTCCCTTGAACTTGACGTCATGTGACATAGCGTATACTGCTTGTTTGCTTATTTGTTTGGTTTCTCATTGTCTGTCTCCTGTATAGACTGCAAGATCCTTGGTGGCAGGGACTCCCTGTCATGTTCACTGCAGCATCCCTGGTTGCCTGGCACATCGTTAGTGCTCTGTGAATATGTAAAGGAAGAAAGGAAGGAAGGAGGGAGGGAGAAAGAAAGGCTCTCCTTCTATATCAAGTGTGAGGGCAACCACCCTGCTCCCAAGAAATAATCAGCAGGCACCCTTGGTGTGTGCAGACCCTTCTGCATCCAGCTGGGATATAACAAGTTCAGAGTCTGAGGGGTCTGAGCTCTGGGCACCCAGCCTTCTCCCCTGGGCAGTGGTTTCTCCCCCGCTCACTGCCACCCCCTAAAGTGCCTCTGCACCGTGACCTCTGACCCCGTCCTCTCCCAGTCCTATCATTTTCCCAGACCTCCAAATGGACAGTGGGCATTGGGGGAATCGTGTTCATAGCTTGGAGATGACCAACCATGGTCCAGTCCTGGGATTGACTGAAGGGTAGAATCTTTGACTTTTCAGAATTCTGCCACTTTTTTCCAGTTCACAAGTGGAGGGGTTTGTAACACACGTGTTCTTGGATGAGTTTCTTACCCTCTCTGAGCCTTTGTTTCCCCACATGGCAAACGAAACTGGAGACGCCTGCCTTGAAGAGCGCTTGTGAGGGGTCAAATAGGACTCATGGGAAGTAGCAGCACAGTGCCGGGCACATGGGGCATAGGAAAGGCTCCACAAACATCCACAGTTGTATTATTACTTTTGTTGTTGTAGTTGTTACTTTTCTTTTTAATTTATTTTTATTTATTTTTTTTAACATCTTTATTGGAGTATAATTGCTTTACAATGGTGTGTTAGTTTCTGCTTTATAACAAAGTGGATCAGTTATACATATACATACGTTCCCATATCTCTTCCCTCTTGTGTCTCCCTCCCTCCCACCCTCCCTATCCCACCCCTCCAGGCGGTCACAAAGCACCGAGCTGATCTCCCTGTGCTATGCGGCTGCTTCCCACTAGCTACCTATTTTATGTTTGGTAGTGTATATTTTTAATTGAGGTATTATGTATGTACAGTAAAGTGTACAATCTGATGTGTTCTTACCTCCGTATACACCACCCACATCAAGGTGTAGACCATTCCCTCCACTCACACACGGAGAAGTAAGTCCTTTCCTAACCTCCAACGCTTAGTTTTGCCTATTCTTGAGTTTCATGTTGATGGAATCACTCAGTATGTGTTTTGTGTCTGGCTTCTTTTGTTCACGCTGCATCTGTGTGACCCAGGTGTCACCTATGTAGGTTGTGATTTTGTTTCGATGACTGTCCCAGCTCTGCTCTACTGCACCCTGGCCCCCACCTGGAGCATCCACGTTATTGCCGGTCCCGGCTACCCTCGGAGAAAGAAGCCAAGTTTTACCACTTTGGCTCCAGGTTTTGAATTTACCTTGTTAATGTTCCTTTGGCAATTTCAAAGTAGTTCTCGCAGGTATCACCTTACATTGTCTTACAGTTACTTAAAACATGCCTTTTACATCAAAAGGCAGCATCTCCCAGGGAGCCAAAAGAGTCATAGAAGTGACAATTAGCAAGTGACACAAGAAGGACATAATTAAGCCCTGACTGCCAGGTCCCAGGAGCCTTGGTTCCGAGGGAGGGGAGCTCAGTGGAGCGCTGAGGAAGAGGCTGGAGCAGGTGAATCTGACAGCTTGATGTGACTCGGATGGGCCAGGGAGGGCATGAGGGGTGGGTGGCAGATCAAGAGGAAGACAAGAATTAATGAGAAATAGAGAATAACTTAGCAGGACAGCAAGCCCCTGGTGATGAATTCCTTCTCCAAACGTCTCATTTGTCCAAAGGAGATGAGGAAAGTCTATGGCAGAAAGGTTGGCCACAAGAATTTCATTTCCTTGATGCTATTCAGATTCCCAATGTGATCGATAAAAGTACAATTAACGCCCCAGATCGCATCAGATGTTTTTAACCTTTAGGTGGTAGCAACACGCATATTAAGGTTCTACCTCCTCAGTGCCCTGTCACATGGGCAGGATAAGTCATTGCCACATTTGACATTTGATGTTATAATTTTAACATACTTTTAAAAACTCAGATAAAGATTATTTCAATTTTTAAAGCTGGGAGCCAGATGTAATTGCCTTGCTCTGGACTTTAGATCTAAATCATTCTGCCAACTCATCCTGTAGTTATTAAGGACTTTATCATTGAAATGTGTACTGCATTCACTGCAGGTTAGAATGCCCTGGAGGCCTGAAAGTAAACATTTTTTCCTACGATAAGGAATGACTTTTAATATAGAAGCCATGAAAGCTTAGTTTAGTAAATCATTCAATCAGTTAATTAATCAATCAACAAATCTGTTTGGGTGCCCACAGTATGGCCAAAATATTGTGTTCCCTGCACCAAACAGCTTTCAATCTAAGTGGCAGGAGATAAGAAGTAGACTTGGAACTTTCTGTATCTTGGTGCCTAAACCTGGGTGTACAGTGGTGCTCAATAAATGTTTGCTGAAATAAACATAGCGTGGGACCATAGTGGAAGATACAAGGTGGCACAGGACCAGCTGGACCTACTGCAGCACGTGGTTTCAACGTCCCCTCTGCTCCCCTTTGATCTGCGCTGCACAGGGGGAGGGGGTGGTCACAGGGGACTGACAGAGCTCACAGGCTGGAAGCACAAGCAGCTCTTCTTTCCTTCCTCCTGCCTTGGGGACTACTCTGAAGAGAGTCCACTCAGCCTGCAAGCAAGCGTAGCCCCAAAATGCAGGCAACCTGGCCCACTTGGGAGGGAGCAAGTGCCCCAGTCTCTATCCTGACAGACAGTTCCCAGAGGCGCTCTGTACAGCTCACAGAGGTCCCAGCCAACCGAGACCCTGGAACCTCAATAACTCACCTTTCTGTTGATTTTTCCTTCATACCCATTTCCCACCCGCCTTACTTTTGGTCCCTATGGAATGACCTCCCAAATAAATTTCCTGCACCCAACTTTTAGGCTATAATTTTGGGACAACCAACCTAGACACCTAAACAAGCTCATCTCCATAAGCCATTCTAAAGGTCTGTCCTTGTTCCTTTAGAGGCGCAACTCGGAGCTAAGTGGTGAGTCGTCCCCAAGCCCATGGAGGGAGAGGCGCTTGCCTGGGCCTTGCTGCGTAGGGAGGACCAGGCCGGGGGGGAGGAGGCCCATTTCAGGAGACAGGACCTGGGGCACAACTGCAGAGGTAGGAATGAGTGTGGCCTGGGCCCAGGACCGTGAGAAATCCACAAAGGGGAGAAGTAGAGTCCGGTGATCCAGAGCACAGGGTGAGGTTAGATGGAGACCCAACAGTGGAGGGCTCGCTGTGGGCTGTTCCTACGTTAACGGCTGACCAAGTCATCACGAGGGAGACACACACACAAGAGCACACACACACACACACACACACACACACACACATGCTAAATAGACATCAGTGGCACACGGACTGTGTGTGGATGCACAGACAGGTGCCAAAAGAGGTTTTCCCAGGGGCAAAAAAGGGGAATTTCAGAGTCTTCAGGGAATAAGGAGTCTTGGCCAATAAACAGCCTGAGCGCCTTTGCTTCCCATCCCTGCACCCAGACGTCATTCACTGTCC